>NC_066519.1:19388309-19475809 GCF_024679095.1 Eriocheir sinensis
TTATTATTATTATTATTATTATTATTATTATTATTATTATTTGCGTTTCGTACTTATATCGCATTCACTTCCCATAACCTTAATTTCTTTCATTCATTTATTTATCTTCCTTTTGTTTATTTATTCATGAAGGTCAAACTGATTTATTATACATTTGTGCCTAATCCATTATACATCATACTCGATTCTTCATACTTTGGACTGGAGACTCTTTGTTCATTCCTCTTGTGTTTGCTCTTTTTTTTTTTTTTTCACGAACCCTTCAGACACACACACACACACACATACACGTCAATCTGTTTTTCTGTAACTCTCTATCTTGTTATTTTCCGTATCTTCCTTACTGAGCCATTTACACACACACACACACACACACACACACACATACACGTCAATCTGTTTTTCTGTAACTCTCTATCTTGTTATTTTCCATATCTTCCTTACTGAGCCATTTACACACACACACACACACACACACACACAGGTACACAAACAACTCATATACCTGTTTTTCATCTTGCACCTCATCTATACTTGTTTTTACCTTGATGTTTCCCTCCCTCCCTCCCCTCTTCCCCTTCCCTTCCTTCCTACCCTCTCTCCTATACCCTCCCTTCCTTCCCTCCCTTCCTACCCTCCCATCTTTCCTCTCACTCTCCCTCCCTCCCTTCCATATCAGGTTGTTTTGATCCAGCACCAAAATATATGCAAGGCGTCTATTTTTAACCCCTTCTCTATTCCTCCTGTGAGCCTGTTGTTGTTTTTCGCCCGCAGCAAATCCCCGGAGTGTCGCCAACGGGGCGCTACACCACGCTCGTGCCGCTCATCTGCATCCTCGTGGTGTCGGCCATCAAGGAGATTGCCGAGGACATTGTGAGTGTCGGGGGAGAAGCGAGGGTGGGGGGAAAGGCATGAGGGTAGAGGATAAGAGAGAAGAAATGAGAAGGAAGGATATTAGAGATAGAAAATAGGATTGAAGAGTTGGAAAGCGTTAGAAAAGGATACTGGGAGGGGAGATAGGTGAGTGGGGAAACGTATGCCAGTCGAGATGGGTGAATAGGAGAGGATAAATGAGGAAGTATTGGAGAGTAGAGATGGAAAGTAAGATTAGGAGAGTTTGTAAGTGTAAGAAGGTTAGGTTAGGTTAGGTTAGGTTAGGTTGAGGGAGGGAAGAGTGGGGAAGTGCTTGAGAGTAAGAGGGAAGGGTAGATGAGGGAGTATACTAACTACAGGAGAGACAATAAAGTAAGATTGGAGAGAAGGGAGAGTACATGTGTGAGGGACAGATAGCAAAGGAACTGAAAGAAGGTTAGGTTAGGTTAGGTTGAGGGAGGGAAGAGGGAAGAGTGGGGAAGTGCTTGAGAGTAAGAGGGAAGGGTAGATGAGGGAGTATACTAACTACAGGAGAGATAATAAGGTAAGATTGGAGAGAAGGGAGCGTACATATGTGAGGGACAGATAGCAAAGGAACTAAAAGAAGGTTAGGTTAGGTTAGGTTGAGGGAGGGAAGAGGGAAGAGTGGGGAAGTGCTTGAGAGTAAGAGGGAAGGGTAGATGAGGGAGTATACTAACTTCAGGAGAGATAATAAAGTAAGATTGGAGAGAAGGGAGAGTACATGTGTGAGGGACAGATAGCAAAGGAACTGAAAGAAGATTAGGTTAGGTTAGGTTGAGGGAGGGAAGAGGGAAGTGCTTGAGAGTGAGATAATAAAGTAAGATTGGGACAGATAGCAAAGGAACTGAAAGAAGATTGGAAGTGCTTGAGAGTAAGAGGGAAGGGTAGATGAGGGAGTATACTAACTACAGGAGAGATAATAAAGTAAGATTGGAGAGAAGGGAGAGTACATGTGTGAGGGACAGATAGCAAAGGAACTGAAAGAGGATTAGGTTAGGAAGTGCTTGAGAGTATATACTAACTACAGGAGAGATAATAAAGTAAGATTGGAGAGAAGGGAGAGTACATGTGTGAGGGACAGATAGCAAAGGAACTGAAAGAAGATTAGGTTAGGTTAGGTTGAGGGAGGGAAGAGGGAAGTGCTTGAGAGTAAGAGGGAAGGGTAGATGAGGGAGTATACTAACTACAGGAGAGATAATAAAGTAAGATTGGAGAGAAGGGAGAGTACATGTGTGAGGGACAGATAGCAAAGGAACTGAAAGAGGATTAGGTTAGGTTAGGTTAGGATTGAAGAAAAGTAAAAAGGGAATGTTTTAAGATCAATACAACTTGAACTCTTTCAAAAGGAGGGTATCAGGACACCTTTCATCCCGAAATTGACCTATCTTTCGGCCACTCTAACTCTTTTTGGGAGCAGTGAGTGGCGGGCTTTTTTTTTCATTATTGTTTCCTTTTTTTTATGCCCTTGAACTGACTCCTTTGCTTTCATCCTCTCTCCCCCTTTCCTCTCCCTACCCCTGCATCCTCTAGTCCCCCTTCTCCCTCACCTCCTCATCTTCTCCCCCATTCATCTCCCCATTCTCCCTTCATTCAAAACCATCACCTTGCACTACCTTCCCCACAGCCGCTCACCCTCTCCCCTCTACCCCCTACAGAAGCGCCACCGTGCGGATGATGAGCTGAATAAGAGGGAGATCGAGGTGCTGAAGGATGGGCAGTGGCAGTGGATCAAATGGAGGCACATACAGGTGGGCGACATCGTCAAGGTGCGCAACAACAAGTTCTTCCCGGCCGACCTGGTACTCCTCGCCTCCAGGTAAGGGGGAGGGACGGAGGAATGGAGGAGGAAGTGTAGGAGAGTGGAGAGAGAAAGTAGGAGTGGAGGGAAGGAAGAGGGAGTGTGCGAGGAAAGAGGAGGAAGGGAGGAATGGAGGAGGAAGTGTAGGAGAGTGGAGAGAGAAAGTAGGAGTGGAGGGAAGGAAGAGGGAGTGTGCGAGGAAGGAGGAGGAAGGGTATCTGGTTCCTTGTTTGGTTTTGTTTACAGTATTTGCTTCACGTACTGATATCACATCCCTGCTTCACATTACCTTTGATTTTTTGCATCTATTCATTTCTGTCTCTTTAATCATGAAGTCATTATATGTCATGCTCAGTTCTTTATTATATTGTGCTTGATTCTTCATACTTTAGACTGGAGACCCATTCTTCATGCCTGTAGTGTTTGATGTCATTTTTATCTCCACAACATCTGAAAAAAAAATATAAAACAATGACTTCATATGAACATAGGTAAAAGCTGTCAAGATGAGGAAGATGAGACAAGACTTAACAAAGCTTCATTACACATTTGACTGGAATACATAACCTGCCAAGCAACAACTACTGAAAAAAACAATAAAACAGTGACCTCATACAAAATTAGGTGAAGCTGTCAAGATAAATAAGCTAAGACAAAACTTGACAAAACTTCATTACACATTTAAGTTCATCATCCGCCAACATCTTATTTCTCTCATCCTCCGCAGCGAGCCACAAGCGCTGTGCTACGTGGAGACAGCCAACCTGGACGGGGAGACTAACCTCAAGATCCGCCAAGGCCTGCCACAGACGGCCCACCTTCTGGAGGCACGCGACCTCATGAACCTGTCTGGCAAGGTGGAGTGTGAGGCCCCCAACCGCTTCCTCTACCAGTTCACCGGCAACCTCAAGGAGACCAGCCGACCGTACGTAACCTTGACCCCTGACCTTGACCTTATCCCTCCCTCAGCACTAGTTCCGGTTACCAGGACCCACTAGCTATGCAGATCAGTCACCAAAGCTTCAGTGTTAGGCAAGCTCAGTATCTCACCCAATTATAGTTTGAGAATAGGTTTGAATAGGGTTGGTTGCGTTTTTAAGGTCGCGGATACTAAGGCTAGTCTGTCCTGGTTAGCTTTATGATAGTATGTAAGGCCCTGATACCAAGTCTAGCCTGCCCTGCTAATTGCTATAGATTGTAAGTTTGGTTTGGAATGGAAAGGACAGTGAGTGAGTGAGGGACAAGGGGAGTGAGGAAGGGCATGAGGGTAGAGGATAAGAAAAAATGAGCAGGAATTATAGGAGAGTTGAGATAGAAAATAGGACTGAAGAGTTTGCAGGAAAGGACTTTGGGAGATTGCTGAGGTACTGAGTCTAGTCTGTCCTGGTTGTTGCTATGTGATAGTGTGTGAGGCTGTGCAAATACCAAATTAAATCTGTTGTGTTTGTTGCTATGACAGTGTATAAAGTCCTGCAGATACTGTCCAACCCCCATAAGGGAAAATAAAAATGTTAAGAAAAGAAGAAGGTACAGGAAATCCCCGATATACGAAAGCTCGATGTACGAAAGTGAAAAATATAGGACAATTTTCGGTTCACGAAAGACATGACAGTTTCACACTGTTTGATGTCTATATGTGATTAGGCAGCAAGTGTCCATGTCCAGTCCCTCCACTTCAACGCACATCCCAGCCAGCGTGAGGAAACGTGAGGGTGATGGAAAACTGGCCTTTCACAGAGTAAACATTGGCAATGTTAAGTGATGAGTTGTAGTGACGAGTTAGAGGATTGTCCTAACATCTGTAATGCATTTCTATAACAGTAAAGTAACAGGAAATGGTAATTGTTTTTACTTATTTATGAGCCTTGCGTTTCATTGTATTGTTAGTAGTAAATTTCTTTTAATCATATTTATATTTAACTTTTTTTTTTTTTTTTCTGGCGCTGGTCCCCAACCCCCCTATTTATTAACAATCCTATGGGGGAAATGGCTTCGATATACGAAAAATCGATAAACGAAAGGTTTTTTCAGTCCCTAACCCTTTCGTATATAGGGGATTTCCTGTAATACCAAGTCTAGTCTATCCTCCCACTTATTGCTATGATAGTGTGTACGGTTCTCCCAATGGTGGCTCTTTTTCATTTCTTTGTCCTTTTCTGCCTCAGGACCGTGCCGCTGTGCCCTGACCAGGTGTTGCTGCGTGGGGCCAAGCTGCAGAACACCACCTGGGTCTTCGGGCTCGTCATCTACACCGGCCACGAGACTAAGCTCATGAAGAACTCTGCTACCTCAGCACCTCTCAAACGCTCCACCGTAAGTGTGTGTATGTTCGTGTGTAATTGAATAAGCAGATTGGACTTGACTGGACTAGATTGGTATGATTGTAGAAAGTTGTAAGAGGCTGATGACAAGCAAAAAGGACAAAAGCATGAAGATATTGGTTGACTCTAGCTAAGGAGTTGGACTTCATTAGGATGATCTGTCATCAAAAGCACATGCAGCGAGGCATTGGGAAGGGTACAGGGAGCACTTAACAAGTCAGAAACAATAATTAGCATGAAAATAGGTAATAGTGAGCATGAAAGATATAAAAAAAGTCAAAAGATAGGAAGGAAAGCAACAATGGGGTGGATACTACTGTAAGAAAGAAGAGGTCCTCTGTATCTTCTGTATTAGGCTAATAGGCTAATATTTCTTTTATGGATGCCATCTTTGCCAGAGACTGATACTTCAGTTATGTGTTGTATTTTATTCATCTGAATTAAGTGCAGTTTCTGATAGCTAGAAAATTATCCTTGACCGTAAGATGCCTCCTATTCTTAAAAATAAAGTAGTGACATTGATTTTTTATAAGCAGAATGACATTATACCTTTTCCTTTCCTTCGTGCAGGTGGACAAGCAGACAAACAACCTGATCATCCTGCTGTTCTTCCTGCTAATCGTCCTCTGCCTCATCATGGCCGTGTGTAACTCACAGTGGCCGGCAGCCCTACACTGGTACCTCTCCCTCGATGGTGTGTATTGGTGGAGGTGCTGAGGATGGGGCTTGTGCTGGTGGTGCTGGTGTGGTGCTATACTGGTGGTGGGCTGGAGTGGGGACAGCATGTTGGGCTTTGTAAGGGTATTGGTGGTGGGGCTGGGGATAGGACTGGGGCTTGTGATGGAGGTACTGAAGCTGGGGATGGGGCTTGTACTGGTGGTGGGCTGGGGAGGGGCTGGGCATCTTGGGTTACATAGGGGCGTTAGATTTAGTTTTATAAGAAGGGTTTTACTTTGTTATGTTTCGAATGACGTTTGTATGTGGTATAGTCTAAGGTGATTTCTGTTTATGGATTTGAATGCTGGTTTCTTAATTGTTTTCAACTTTGCCTACTAATACTACTTTTGCTATTACTGAGTCCTTTAATATTTTTGTATGGATGAAATAATGTTAGGTCAGATATAATAATTTCTTTAAGCTTAAAATATTGGTTTATATGCTAATTGGTCTATCTCTGGTGCTACTACTGTTGCTACTACTATTACTATTACATCCACTACTATTTGTATATAGATAAATTAATGTTAGGTCAAATACAGTAATTCTATGGTCTTCAAATGTTGGTTTCTATACTACAACTACTACTACTACTACTACTACTACTACTACTACTACTACTACTACTGCTATGACTGCTACTACTACTATTACTACTACTACTACTACTACTACTACTACTACTACTACTACCACCACTACTACTACTACAGTGGCATCTCCTCCCTCCCAGATCCCAGCATGTTCATCTTTGGGATCAACTTCATCACGTTTATCATCCTCTTCAACAACCTGATCCCCATCTCGCTGCAGGTGACCCTCGAGGTGGTCAGGTTCATACAGGTGAGAGTAATAATAATAATAATGTTAATGAATTTAATTTTGCTCTGAGGCTGAAGGGAATAGCAAGAGTTTACTAAGATTTATGTTATTTAAGAAGTTAGAGTATTTTTCTCAGGTATATGAAGTGAAGTTTGTTGCTTTTCTTGGACTGTAGAGGTTTTGGTTTCCAGTTCATTGTTCTTCAAAGTTCAGGTTATGCCACAGTACTGGGCCACCACTTTTCACATATAGATAAAAAGTTAACATGTAGCAGTAGGTACACAGCTCTTAATACTAGCTATATAACAAAACTTTTAATGCATCTCTCCCAACCCCACACACAGGTTTATTTCATCAGTAATAATGTAAGCAAACACACTGTCACACTGTAAGAGACAATCAAGCTATAGGGGAAGGATACAGAGAACAAGGAAGTACATAGCTCAATATAAAAAAAACATTTATTCCATCCCTCCCTTTTCCCCTCACAGGCTGGCTTCATCAACAATGACGTCAACATGCTGTACGAGGAGAACAACGTCTGGGCCATGGCGAGGACCTCCAACCTGAATGAGGAGCTGGGCATGATCAAGTACGTTCTCTCAGACAAGACCGGCACTCTCACCTGCAACATCATGGAGTTCAAGAGGTGCAGCGTCGGCGGGAATGTCTACAGCATGACCGACGGGAGGTGAGTCTGGGGTCCCTTGTTTTCCTGGGTCTTTGTGTTGAGGATGAGGATGAGAACAGGTGTTATGTTTGTTTTGATTAGACTAGGTTAGGTTTAGGGTTGTAAACTTTTTGAAATTTTGAACTGGGAAACTTTCCATGGGAATTTTGGGAATTTTTGGAAATATTTGGTAACTTTGAGAATTGAGAAGAATTAACAAGTTTGCCTTTGGTGCCTTTGGGCTCTTGTTTATTTTTTGTTTTTATTTTATTTATTTATTTATTTATTTATTTATTTATTTATCTATTTATTTATTTATTTATTTATTTTTGAGGCTGAGGTTATTGTTGCCTCTTTAGACTTCAGTTTCAGGGGTCTGTTAGTGAATGTCCCTTAGCATGGTGGTGGCGCAGGCAGGATTGGTTAAGTGATGCATATTGAGGCTCATTCCGCCCTCTGGTTAACCTAACCTAACCTAACAAAACCCCAAACAGTTACTATAGGTCTTGACTCAGAAAATTCATATAAGCTTCCTTACTAATGAGACTTTCTATACAACAAATTGAGGTCATTCTTTTTTATTAATTGTTATATTAACCAAAACTTGTTGTTTCTCAATACAAATACAAGTGTGAAAAACTTGGAAATTCACGAAAATTCCCAAAATTCCCATGCCCTGAAAACTCCTGAAAGCTTTCCATAGAAAGTTTCTATTTTTCCAGAAACTTTCCCTCCCTTTGCAACCCTAGTTAGGTTATGTAAAGGGGACATAACACAAATCTAAGTCCCCATTTTTGAGAGGTTAGATAAGAGGAGGTTAACACAATTCTTTTAAGTCCCCATTTTTCTCTCCTTATAGTATCTAGAAGTTTTTTTGTTGAATGTATTGATCTTGCAACGAGAAGGTGTGTTACATTTGTTTTGATTAGGTTGGGGTATGTTAGGTCGAGTAAGAGGGGGTTAACACAATTCATAACACCCCCATTTTTCCCTCCCTTCAGTGTCCAGGAGCTAATAGTGCTGGTGGAGAGTGGGGGGCCGGGCTCAGAGATGGCTCGGCAGTTCCTCACCATGCTGGCCGTGTGTCATACCGTCATTCCCGACCGAGACGAGGCCTCGCCAGAGAGTGGAATCAAGTACCATGCTGCCTCCCCTGGTAAGCTGCCCCATGAAGTAGATGTGTTAGTAGTAGTAGAAGTTGTTGGTAGTAGTAGTAGTAGTAGTCATAGTAGCAGTAATAGAAGATACACACAAATAGAGCTGAAAATGATAATATGCAGTAGGCAGTTTGAACATACAACAATAGAAAACATAGCTAATCAAGGCCTGCATATCATTTGAAGGCACAGCATATTGAATGATTCAGTATACCAAAACACATTATACCAGGGACTACCAAAGCATGTGCAAATACAAGTCCACACACACAGAGCTCCCATGAACACTCTATAATATTATACTATGAACTAACAAAGCACACACAAACACATACACACACCCATGGTTCTCTTACAAACACTAAAACTATGATTCTTGTGTCGTCCACCCCACAGACGAGAGAGCGCTGGTGGAGGGAGCACAGGAACTGGGCTTCGTGTTTGAGACCCGCACGCCGGAGTATGTCGTAGTGGACGTGCTGGGGACAAAGGAACGCTACGAGGTGCTTAACGTGCTGGAGTTCACCTCGCAGCGCAAACGTATGAGTGTCATTGTGAGGACGCCGCAGGGCCAGATCAAACTGTACTGCAAGGGTGCCGACACGGTAAGTCACTCCCTACACATCGCACCAGTACACAGGAGAAGCTTGTTGTGCCCCATGCATGTCAGTAACGATAATAATGATAACAATAGTTTTTCTTTCACTAAGGCATGCAAAAAAAATAGTACTGAAATAAAGAAGAGAAACAAATGATGACAAATTGGAAAAAGGGGGTAAGGGCTTTTTATTTTTCAGTTTCATTAAATTTTGGTTTTGCAGTAACTAGCAGGACAGAACAGCTCATGCACAACAGCACCTTATTATGTCTTATAGCAAAATAACAATACTCTTTGCACCTAAGTAGCATCACATTAAACTTAGGCTATTATTGACATTCATCCTATTTCTTTTATAAGCTTAAACCAAATCTTCATCCATATCATCTTTGCAGGAGCAGTTTTTTGTCTATTTTATAATTATTTTTCTTCCTTGCAGTACTTTCTTTACTGTATATAGAAGAGAAAAATATCAAAGTTAAATGTGAGCAGACTGTACGACAAGCCTCTACCAAACTTACCTTCATGCCTTCATTCTCCTCACCAGGTAATCTATGAGCGCCTCGGGGACAGTCAGCAGTTCAGGGATGTCATCGTGAGGCACCTTGAGGACTTTGCAGGAGAGGGGCTGAGGACTCTGTGTTATGCTGTGGCCGACATATCCCCTGACTTTTATGAGGTATGCTCTCCCTGTTTGTGTGTTGTGCTTCTGTTCTAGTGTTATAGTGCTCTGAATGTCCCTTATGATGCTGTGAATGGAGTTTAATTCATGCAGGATTTTAAAAGTAAGGTTGGAGGTTTTATTTGTAACTGAGAATACCCTTTATTAGTTACATAAGACTGAGGCCCATATTCACAAACATTTTGGGGCTTACACTCCCATATGATAAGGCTTCATAAAGGTTCTGGGCATTGCCACGGGTAGTTTTATGAGCCTAGTGATAGTTTAACAAGGCCTCTGCACCATGAATGTGAAAAAACTCATTAGAACCTGATTAATTTTATTTGTGGCCCTTGGAAATGTTTGTTGTGTGACTCAAAAGCACCTGAGAATACATGCCTGAGGTGTTGCATTGTGTGTGTTGCAGGAGTGGAAGAACACCTACTTCAAGGCCAGCACAGCGCTACAGTTCCGCGAGAGGAAGCTGGAGGACGCGGCGCAGCTCATCGAGAACAACCTGACCCTGCTTGGAGCCACTGCCATTGAGGACAAGCTTCAGGACGAGGTACGTGATGAAAACACTTCTTGGAGTCATCAAAGATTTCTAATAGTAGTCAAAAGTTTTATGATTTGGTGGTTAGGAACTGTGTTGAAACTTTTTATCTCTACAGTCTTATAAAGGGAACGAGAAGAGTAGTTGAGCCATAGGTACACGAATCCTGATCCTGCAAGACAGTACAATCACTCGTTCCATCAATTAGGTTTTAAGGACCATTCCAGACTCAGTACAAGCTTTCCTTCCCCCAGAACCGAGAGAGCCCGGGTTCGATTCCCGGGCGGATTGGAAAAATTTTGGCGGCTTTTCCGATACCCTACGCTCCTGTCCACCCAGCAGTGGATGGGTACCAGGTATTAATCGGGAGTTGTTTCCCGTCTCCTGCGATCTGTTCCCTTCTCCTATAATTCCTTCCCCTTCTGTCTCTCTCCGGCATATGACCACAGATGTTGCGCCGACTAAACGAAACTTTCCAACTTTTCCTTCCCCCAGACAGATTTCAAACATAAGAGACATAAGTACAAGCTTTTCTCCCCTCAGACAGGATACAAACACCACAGAAAACGTACATACAAGTTTTATTCCCTCAGACAAGTTTCAAAGACCATAACAGACATTAGTACAAGTTTTCCTTCCCTCGGACATTTTTAGAGACCAGAGAAAACATTACTACAATCATTCTTTCCTCTAAACAAGCTCCCAAGGCTATTAAGGACAGTTCACTTATTCTCTCTCTCCTCTGCACAGGTTCCCGAGACCATAGCGGCCCTCCTGAAGGCTGGCATTCACGTGTGGGTGCTGACGGGGGACAAACAGGAGACAGCCATCAACATCGGACACTCCTGCCATCTGCTGAACCAAGGGATGCCGCTCATCATCCTCAACACAGACTCCCTTGATGTGAGTCCTGATGCTTCCCTTACCTGCTTCATCCACGTCAGTCGAGCACTCATACATACTTCATCATCGTCAGGCTCCCTACACATGTTACATTATCATAAAGCTCACCTCTCCTTCAGTCGTCGTGTTATATTTGTCTCTTATGCCATTCTCATAAAAGCAACATACACCTTTCTATATACTGTTATCTTTCTTCCTCTTCCGTTCTGTTCCAATCCTTTTCCATTCATGTTACATTTCTTACCCTCCTAGTTCTGGCACCATGAATGTATGCCACAATCAGTCAGTCATTTTCACCTCTTTCCTCATGCTCACCTACTTTCCTTACACTATTTTGCTTTCTCTTCCGTTCCGCCTTCATTTTTCGTTTCTGCCCCTCCCCCCACAGGAGACTCGGGACACCATTAACCGTCACGTGGTCGAGTTCGGGGAGCAGCTGAAGAGGGAGAACGAGGCGGCGCTGATCATAGACGGCAAGACCCTGATCTACGCCCTCACGCCAGACCTCCGCAAGGACTTCCTCGACCTCTGTGTGTCCTGCAAGAGTGTCATCTGCTGCAGAGTGTCCCCGAGTCAGAAGGCAGAGGTGGGTGAGGGTGTGGGTGCATGTGTTTTTGTGTGTGGGGAGGTGAATGTTTGTCTGTGTGTCTGTGAGTGTGAGGGAAGGTGTATGTGTGTCTGTGTGTCTCGAAGAGTAAGAAGAGGTGTATGTTTGCATGTTTTCTTGTGAGTTGTTTGTAATTTCCTGTAAATTTTAAGGAAATCATTGGCTAATGGTGCAATGAATAATTTTACAGTGATTAATAATTGTACCCTGAATTATGGTGCAGTGAATATTGGTACACAGATTAATGGCACAATGATTAGTGGTGCAGTAGTAATGGCACCGTTCCCATCCTCAGGTGGTGGAGCTCCTTACAAGAGAGACGGGCTCGGTGACGCTGGCCATCGGGGACGGCGCCAATGACGTGGCCATGATCCAGAAGGCCAATGTGGGTGTGGGCATCGCCGGCCTTGAGGGGCTCCAGGCTGCCTGCGCCTCAGACTACGCCATTGGCCAGGTAAGCAAGGAGAGAGGAAGGAGAGGCGATGGGGTCTGGTAGGGTATGCTTGCCAAGAAAAAGTTTAAGAAAATATGAAGTAGAAGAGTTTCCCTATAAAATATATAAATCTTTCTCCTTTGGCAAGCTCTTCACACCCTTCCAATTAATATTCATATCAGAGAAAAAGTTATGTTTCTCTAGAGCTCTATTATATTCCAGTATTAATTCCCGAGTTAAGTTATTTAATATTGGACTGTGATAACTTAGTGGAAAAATTATATGTTGTGGCCTGAGATATTAGTCAGTACAGGATTGTGTTTCTGTTATCTTGAAGGAATCATTTTATTAGTTCATTAGTTATTTGTAGAAAACTCAAATAAAAAAATTATTAATGAGATGATTTGGCGAAGTAATTCTCCTTTTATTTCCAGTTTCGGTTTCTGGCGCGGTTGCTGTTCGTCCATGGGGCGTGGAACTACAGCCGCCTGTGTAAAGTAATCTTGTACAGCTTCTACAAGAACATCTGTCTGTACGTCATTGAGCTGTGGTGGGCGGCAATGTCCGGCTGGTCAGGACAAGTGCTGTTTGAGCGCTGGAGCATCGCCATGTACAATGTGGTGAGTGTGAGGGTGTTAACCTTTAAACAGAACAATAGAGACACTACATTAAGGTGAAAGAGTTCGGTAGAATGGGCTCAAGGAAGACAAATTCAGGTTTAATAAGGAGATTTTCAGGAGAGAGTATACGATTATCAAGAGTGGGAGAGACTCTTAACCTGTCCAACCCCGCAAGGAAAAAGAAGCACATTAAATGGAAAGAAGAAATTTGAAAAAACTGCATTACAAATTGTTTAGTGGATGGATGGAACACATTAAATAGTTGGATGGTGAGGGCAACTGCTAAGTAAGTATTTCTCAGGAGTTATCATGTGTAGGGTAACTGGCCTCGTCTGGTCCTCCTAAATCCTTTTGTATCACTGTGTATCTGTATTGTTCTTCACATGATAACTCACCCTACAAATTTGAACTAGACATAGGTGGATTTTTTTTTGTTTCATATTTGCTCTTGAACTGCTGAGGGAAGACTAGTGCTTTGTCCTTGAAGTAATCTCTAAACACCACTCATCCTTTGTGTTTCAGCTGTTCACTGCCGCCCCGCCGCTGGTCATGGGTATCTTTGACCGCTCCTGCAGTGCTGAGACGCGCATGAAGTATCCAGAGCTGTACCGAGAGTCCCAGAGTGGCTCACATTTTAACTGGAAGGTTCGGAAAAAGCTTTAGTCTACTGTTCTGTGTCCGTGTTATTGACGATACTTCCTATTTTTATTTTTTCCCTCGGCTTTCTCCTTCCCAGTCACTGTCCTTACTGTTTATGGACTGATGGCATACAGGGATTCATATAAACCAGAACCGCAATAATTTATGAGCTCGTTTGGTGTTCAAGCGTTGGGATAAGCAATGAAAAATATCAAAATCAAGGATCTCGTTACAAACACTCCTTCTTACATGCACACATTTCACTGTTTGTCTCTACTGTGTTAAGTCATTGGGATTGAGATTAGCAAGGAATAACGTAACAAAATCAAGACTCTCATCACAGACACTCCCTATTCATTCACATGCACACATTCCACTCCTTATCTCACCTATGTTAACTCCTCTTGTTGCCGCAGGTGTTCTTGTGGTGGGTGTGGCTGGCGCTGGTCCACTCTGTCCTGGTGTTCGTGCTGCCGTACTTCAGCATGACACAGGACGTGGCGTGGGGGCATGGCATGGTCGGGGGCTACCTGATGACGGGCAACATGGTCTACACTTACGTTGTGATCACTGTCTGCCTCAAAGCCGGCCTGGAGACGGATGCGTGGACGTGGGTGACTCACCTCGCCATCTGGGGGTCCATCTCCTCCTGGTTCATCTTCCTCCTCGTGTACTCCAACTTCTGGCCCGTGTTCCCTATGGCCCCTGACATGGCCGGGATCTATCTGCAGGTATGGGCTGTAGGTTTTGGGCAGCGTTACCAGATTATCGTACTCAGAACATCGTATTTTCCTGTTTCTGACCCCTAACAATTGCAAAAAAGCATTGATAATTAACCTTTTGAACACTAATTGTAAATGTGTATTGTTATCAGTGTAGGTGCGACAGTTTTGGGCAGCATTACCAGATTATCGTACTCAGAACATCGTATTTTCCTGTTTCTGATCTGTAACAATTGCAAAAAAGCATCGATAATTGACCATTTGAACACTAATTGCAAGTGTGTATTGTTATCAGCGTAGGTGCGACAGATTTGGGCCTCAAGAAGACGAAAAAATATGCTTAGCACGACAATCTGGTAACGCTGGTTTGGGGTCGTTAGGTGGTTATTTACATGTGTGGGGTTTAGCTACTGTTTGTAATTTTCAGGTGTGTGGTTAGTTATCTAGTATTTTAAAGATGTGGGGTTAGTTTTGTTTTTTGTAGGTATTTGTAGGTGTGGGGTGCTTCTTGTAGGTAATTATTTGCAGGTATGGGGTGTGTTTTGTAGGTTATTGGGTGGAGAAACAGGTCAGTTAGCTTAATTTCATCATCACCGAGGAAGCATCTTACTGTGTTTGGGTGTTCCTTGTGCCAGCGTGGAGGAATGAACTGGTTAGCTTGTTTTCCTATCACTGGCAAAACATTTATCTGTGTCAGTGTGTGCCCAGAAATACATCGTCACCCCCATAAAATAATTGCCTAAGTCATTTTTCAGCCATTTCCAGGTTTTTCTCTACATCAATTTTTAACATGACGCCCAATTTTGCATAGTTATCTTCGTCATTCATGGTGTGAGTGTTCTGGAATTGGCCTTTTCATTTCTGCCTAAATTTTCAGCCAAATGAGATAATGACAGTTCTTTTCTGATTTCCCGAAAAGTAGAAAATAATGACTTTGGCGGTTTCTTTACGAAGGTGACGATATGGCGAGAGAAATTTGTCGTGTTGTTTAATCTTACTGTCACTGATGAAATATTTTATGCAACGGAGGTTTTTCGTTTGTGTTCACCTCGCGTTCTTGTGCTGCAGGTGTACTCGTCCCCTGTGTTCTGGTTCGGCGTCATCCTCATCCCTCTGTCCTGTCTGCTGCTGGATGTCACGGTCAAGACGTATGTACTGAGTGTGTTGCTGTATTGCCAAGCCTCTTACAGGGATAGATGCAAGGGAACCACTGACAAATTTAACCCGGTAGCAGTGACGGGCCAAATTTGTGGCTGTACCGTGTAGCAGCGACGAGCCAAATTTGTGCCATGATATAGACCCCCAAAAATAGATGATACATAAACTGATCACAAATGCTTTAATATATATTATGAAATGGTCTGTGTGAGTGATGATTTTTTCAGATTTTTCTCGCTTAGAGGGACCTTTAAGAAACATGATCCCCGCTGCTACCGGGTTAAGATGTGACAGAGTTTTGTTAATTCTGTGATGAGTTCCTATAATAGCATCAGACATGTAAAGAGTTGGAACACTGTAATATTGTTTCACTCTGTTTTATCATCATTTTAAGAGAGTATCATTGAGAAATCCATCTGTCTATAACTCCAGTTTCCTACACTCTTCAGGAACTCCTTGTGTGGGGTGGCCATGGCAGAAGGGCCTCCAGTTCTCTCTGCTCTTACACCTCCGTTTCACAACCTCTCCATCATGTAGTCCTCAATCTTATCAGTCTTCCCTGCCACCTTCTGCCCTTCTCTTTGGCGCATCTTTCCCTTCACAAAATAATCCAGAGTGCAAGAGCCTGAATGAGTTCATATTAAGTTCTGAGCATGTGTGTTAATCTTAGAATGCAAAAAGGTACATGAGGGTGAGTTCTGACATTCCCTTGTGTTCCAGGATGCAAAACTCAGTGTGCAAGAGCCTGACAGAGTTCATGTTGAGTTCTTTGAGTATGTGTGTTAATTTTAGAATGCAAAAAGGTACATGAGGGTGAGTTCTGATGCTCCTGTGTGTTCCAGGATGCAAAACTCAGTGTGCAAGAGACTGACAGAGTATGTGTGTTAATTTTAGAATGCAAAAAGGCAGGAGAAGGCAAGCTCTTATGTTCCCTTGTGTTCTAGGATGCAAAACTCAGTGTGCAAGAGACTGACAGAGTATGTGTGTTAATTTTAGAATGCAAAAAGGCAGAAGGCAAGCTCTTATGTTCCCTTGTGTTCCAGGATGCAAAACTCGGTGTGCAAGAGCCTGACAGAGCAAGTGCGGGAGAGTGAGATAAGCAACAAGGACGTATCCAAAGTCCTAGACACCAAGCAAAGGTAAGCGAAGATGGCTTACCTCCCACCACCACCACCACCACCCCTCCTGCCCCACCCCCTGCCCTGCCCCGCCCCCCTTCGCCCCGCCCCGCCCCGCCTACAGAGTTGACTGGCCCAGCTCCTTCCCTGCACTCAGAGGCCTCGGGGGTCAGCTGGTCACTTTGCTCAATGGTCTCCTGGCATGGCACGGCATTCCATTGTTGTTGAGTATGTGTTGGCAGCAGCAGCCCTCGCCCCACCCCACATGACATGGCTTTGACTGACCTGACCTGACCTGATGTCCCTCCCATGAATGAAATCTTACTGCAACCCTGATTTGACTTGACATGACCTGACTAGCATGAATATGCAAAGTTGCAACCCCGACCTGACTTGACTTGACTCGACTCCATATGATGTGTAATGCTACTGCCTGTTTGATTGCAGCAACCCTGACCTGACCTGACTTGACCTCTCCTCTGTGAATGTGCTATGATTTCTGCTGCCTCTCCATGTGCAGTAACCCTGACCTGACCTGACACTACTCATCCTGACGTTCCCTCCCTGGACACACACACTGGCTGCTGCTGCTGCCGGCTGTAGGTTGAGGGTGTTATCATCCCACTTGTTGTTACTCTCGTGTTGCGCGGTAACAAGACAACATTCCTGGGCGGCCTGGTCTGCTGCAGGGAAGGCCCATGACATGTAAGGCTGCCAGATCCTGTTACTTACTCTCCTTGGCTGGCATTTTTGCAAACTGTCCAGTTGAACTATTTGTGCCAAACATTAGGACCAGCATCAGCATCCCAGGAAGCCTTCTGTGGGGACACTGAGGCAGAGGAAACAGTTCCTTGGTAACAGAGGAAGTACTTTGTGTAGCCCTCATGTGTCCCAGCTGCCCAAAGGCCAGATTCCTGCAGGACCTCCTCAGGCAGTCTTGCCACTCACAAATCAACTTGCAGGAGAACACAAGCCCTGCCTTGCTTTCTACTGATCACTGAGGCTGGCAGGAATGTTCTTTGCCTTGTCTGGATGCCCGTGAGCTGGGACACTTGAGAGGTTGTTGTCCCTTTGGGGTTTGCCAGTTTCTCTGCACTTTACATTTGTATAAGACCAGCTTGGCCTTGGATGTTTTTTTTTACTAATGTAACTGAAGAGTATGAGTTAGTGCATCACCATGTTGTTGTAAGGGATGATGTGTAGTGGTGTAGTGGAGCAAGGGGTGTGTAGTGTAGCAGGACCCTCTAGTCATGTGTGTCGTGCACAGTGTCTGCTGTGTACGGCAACACACATCCTCCTTTTATTGTTGAAAATGTTCTTGGTTAACTTACATGTTTGGCTTGTTATCATTAGTGTTTTTAAATATATGATTATATTTGTAGCTTTAGTAGCCTCTGTTGTATTTGATTGGATGGATGTGCTTGAACCATTACCTCATTTTCACTTTTATAACTTCCTTCAAGGATTAGGGAGTGTTGCTGTGGCAGCCACAGCTGAGCAACACCTCACTAGTACTTGGTTTGCCCAGGGAGGCCGTTTGCTGCCTGCTGGAACCTTTTTTTGGCTCTGATGATGAAACGTTGGTGTGGACAAAGCATTGTTGTAGATTCTAATCTCTACCTGTAAGATTGACCCGTAGTGAAGAATTAGATCTGAGCAGTAGTGTGTGCGTAGTCACCTGTTGTTGTCAAAATTCCTGAACTGAATAAATCATTGCCCTCTGCTCCTCTAGATGACAAGAATGATGGAAGAAAGGCTGCACTAAAGACTGGGAGAGAAATTCTTCCTGTTGTGTAGAAAGTGAAACCTTAAAAGAGTGTAGCCTCATACAGTTATACAGATTATGCTGCCATTCAGTAAATCTCACTCTAGACACGACAGCCATGGGTGGCAGCAAGAGTGTCACAGCAGCGCCTGTTCAACAGCCACACAGCCACGTGTGTCTGTGTCTCTCCCTCACCCCAGAGGCAGACCAGCTGGTCACTCTAACTCTTATAGTGTTGCCAATGTATAAGAACTGTAAAGTATTTTAATAATTATCAAAGTCAGATTAGCTTTACCAAGGGCAGATTTAGGACACAAGGACACAACATAAAAACAAGCACATTCTCACTTGCTGTTCATGAAGACTTTGCAGTGCTGAGATGGGACAGGGTAGTCAGTTGCTGCTTCTTTGAAAATGTAACGTTAGCGCAGCCTGTGGTGGATGGCTCATGCTGGAGTGACAGGCTCTTCACAGCTGTCCAACAAGGGGCTGAAAGCCACATGCATCAGGGCAATACTTGGTTGATAGGGTTTTGTCTGCCTTGACTGAACTGAGGCAGGTTCCCAAGGAAGACTTAAACTTTTTTTGAAATCCTTGAGGAAATATGTAAGCAAAGAAGATCTTGATTCCTGGTGCATGCAAGTTGTCATGGTGTAGTGGTAGCTTCTTGGTTGACCATCAGGAGCTGTAGACAACCTTCCCCCCCACCCCCTTCTGCAGGTGGTAAGTAGAGGTTACTCTGGAGGTATCCCTTCCCCCTGCCCTGCCCTGCCCTGCCCTGCCCTTACTCTAGGGGTATGTGGCAAGGTAAGCTACTCAAAGAATCTTCCATTTGTTAGGTGTCTTATTTTGTTACTTGAATGTCCTTTACACATTTCTCTGTGTACTGTGTTTGCCATCTCTGTGTTGTGGTGTGACAGGAGACACTCTTGGGACTCCCTCCACCCAAGAGGTGTATTTGGGGAGTGTCATGGCCAGCTCTGCAGAATCCAGTACATTGGTGAGATTGGATCCCTGAAAGCAATGCATGGAAGTAATGACCTTCAAAATTGCAAAGGTTCTCTGCCCAACATCTCATCTCAAGTTTCCACCACATATAAAGTCAGGTGGTTGAAACTTGAGAATGGAGCAATAAGGAAGGAGATAACTTCAGTTTCATCCATGAATTTTGTGGATTTTCACATGTTCGTTAGATATCTTAGTGTTGGAAATTGATGAGCAGGAACAGAGGATCCCATGAACACCACTTGGCAGCAGCTTGTGCCCGTCTGGCCTTCCTGCCCTCAGCTTGGCATGGCCGGGACACACAGCACAGCCACCCTGCATCACTCACCACTCACGCATCCTTGCCCTTCAACAGTCACCATTCATCACCCGCTGGGCATCATCATCACAGCCACAATACTCATTTTCATTTATTTGTGCAGTGACAAATGTCATTAAAGGAACTGTTGATTTTGACGCCATTATTAACCAACACACACGCTGTACTGGTGCTAAGGTCATACTGTGTCCTCCCAACACACTCAAGGGAAAAGACATTCACAATGGATGTAGAGACATCTGTAAATCCACATTGCAGCTGATAAAGACCAGATAAGGTGTCATGGGGAGAGTATTCATTAGTGTTAGTATGACCCTACATCTGTGGACTCATTCTCCACTAACCACCTGAGTCCTTGGCTTACCTACACCTGTGTAAGAGAAATGTGGATTTATTCCCATCATTTGTAAAGTACATGTTTTCATTTGTCACTGTGCCTCTACTTTGTGCCTGACACCACTGCTTGGCTGTCCTCAGTGTGTCCCCCCAGCCCCCCTCACTCTGGGCTGACAGCAGCGCTCGTGACTGGCTGGTGTATTACCCCACCAGTGTGTCCGAAAAGATGCACAAGTCACCATCTGATGCAGCTCAGGCCTGGACAAACCCTCCGTCTCTTTCGTCTGTCAGGAGCTTGAGCATAAATAGTAAGGATTCACAAGATATGCTTGAGTCATAAGCACACTTACCTCCTTCACTTGATGTGTCACAAAGAATCACAAAGGCTGTTCAAGCATGGATCTGGGCCTGTCCCAGACTTGTGTCTTCAAACAGCATAAACAATAGGGATTTAAGAGGCATTTGAGTCACAAGCACTTGCATCTCCTTCACTTGATGTGTCATAAAGAGCACAAAAATTATTTAAGCATGGATCTGGGCCCATCCAGGTCTGCCGTTGTGGCCCAACAAGCTCTCACAAACACAGAAAAAAATAGAGTGGTCAAGAGCACAAAAAATTTCCTGTGTCACAAATCTTGCACAAGTATGGTGATGAACTGACATTCCTATTTATCAGTCTGATGCACTGTCAACAAGGACAAAATATAATTTGCCAAAGTCTTGCACGAAAGTAATGAGTAATGAGTGCACCGCTGAATGCTGGATGATGGATGGACAGTCCTGTGCACCGCCATCAAGACTGAATGTAGCGGTGCCAAATCCTCATGCACAGTAGTGATGGGCTGCTCTCGTAGTCCATTCGTTAACCTTTTAGATCATAGACAATAGGAGAACAAAGGCTGCAATATTAATTTCTTTCTTTTTCTTTTTATAGTAAAGGAGACATGCCAAAGGCTGTGTAAAAAAATACCTGCTATTGGCTACCTTTATAAGAAAAGGGAAACATTTCTTGGAACAAAAAAGATAAGGGACAAAGGTTCAATAGTAAACTAGAGAAAACAACCAAAACTTGAAAGAGAAGAGTAATCCTTATAATTCATTAGTTTACAAATTAGACCTTAGGTGATGGAAAGAACGCTGACCCCAGTGTGGGAATCAGTCTTTGGTATGAATAACACATGACTATAGAAGGAAGGAAGTTTCAATAATAAGAAGTAAATGAAGCTGAAACATGAAGAATAAGTTACTCTCATAGCTCATTATACTTCATGCTTTAGACATTGGACACCTGAGGGAATGCTGGCCACGATAGAATAGTCTGATCAGTGGATATAGATCATTCTGGCTCAAGGTTTAACCCAGTAGCAGCGGGGATCATGTTTCTTAATGGTCCCTCTAAGTGAGAAAAATGAAAAAAAAATCACCCCTCACACAAACCATTTCATAATATATATCAAAGCATTTGGGATCAGATTATGTATCATCTTTTTGGGGGGGTTTATATCATGGCACAAATTTGGCCCGTCACTGCTACATGGTAAAGCCACAGATTTGGCCCGTCGCTGCTACCGGGTTAAGACTGACTGCCCTTCCTTATGTTACACGGCGGCACTGGGGTTTGAATTGCCTCGCCCCGGCTCTGAACTTCCATTGCTTGACACTCTAATCCACTAGAATAATATATGACAAAAGTGATATGGTTTTGCCTTAGAAAATATCTTAACTTTGGAATAGAAGAAAACACAGTTGGTCTAGGGAAACAAAGTAATTTTGTCACCATACTAAAAAGTTTTGATGATCGGAGAATGTAGGACAAAATATAATGGTCCTGATCTTTGGGAGAGAAAAGAGTAGGTTGTGGGAAGGAGGGGAGAGGGAAAAATATGTAGACTTGCAGCAACTGTGCTTAACCTGTCATCATCATTTTCATCCTCATCCTCATCATATTTCCTTCATGCTGTGAGGCAAGGTGAATGGCCGAATGCATACATAAAGGAAACAGTGAACAATATTTGTTGAGTACTAATTTACATTGGCAGCAGTTTGTGCCATACAGCAGTGACCAAGGGCTGAGTTAGCTCTGTCAGTGCTCTGCCAATTATTGGGTTATCCATACATTTCATGATCTGGAACACCCACTGCTGAATTCACTTTGATTGGTAAAACTAAGAGTGAAAATACTTAACCTGACATGGATAATGGAAGCCTTTTTGAGTATTTGTTGTTGCATGGCGGGGCAGTCCTTCAAGATGGAGTAACCAATCAATTAATCAATGGAGGCACACACCAAGGGGCGTCTTGCCTCACCCACCCCACGAGATCATCTCCGTGCATCCCATTAAGCATTAGTGCATCCCATCCTAAATAACTCCTCTGGGGAGAGTGAAGGGAGTAAACCTAACCAAAACAGCAGAGGGACAATTCAGGAATTTTGGAAGTCATGGCAGACAGAGCATCAGGTGAAAGGATGAAATTTGAACCTTTTTAGAGCAGAAAGGAACACATTGACATCAGAGAGAGAACTGAAGAATGTCAGGAAAAGGCTCAGTCCTGCTGTGGACTAATAACATTTGATAAGTGATGTTGAAGCTTGCACAACCTCAACACTGTTGCCTGTGGCATGACAAGGACTGTACACACACTAAAATGTCATTGGCTGGCTTGTAGGTCACTGCCAGGCCTCCGTTGCTGCTGGGTGTGGTCTGTGGCACTAATGAAGACTAACAAGGCTCCTAGTCAGCCTCGTCTGGCCTGAGGCTAATCTGACCAGCGGTGCGGAGAAGCCTTAACCCTACATATCATCCTCCGTCTCTATCATTGCTTCAGGGTTCACTGCAGAGCATTCCACTCTACCAGAATTTTTAATGGATATTTTTTGCAATTTATAACATTTCTAATACTTAAATGGCAAACTTATACGGGCTATAAAATACACTGGATCTCAGTGCTGCATCTGAGCATTAGCTGCAGACAACTGTAAGGTTAGGATAGGACTAGTGTGTGCAGTTGTTCCTCAGTGTGATGGCAGCCACAGGGGAACTGTAGCTTGTATCAAGGACACGCTGCATAGAGCCCCTGCTGAAGTGCTGAACATGATTCAGATGATCCTGTCAGATCTGCCGGCGGCAATGACTAGCGACAAAGAGCAGACAAAGACAAAGCCCATGACGACATGGAATGTGCTGAGCCCCTCCACCCACACTGTAGGCTGGGGGTGATAAGTATATGAGGATCACTTCCTCAGAGCTCTGAATGTCCATCTAGTCAAGTGTGTGTGCGTGTGTGTGTGTCATTCACTCTCGGTCTAATCATGGGCTGGACTCATGATCGCCAGTCAGCACTCTCCTGGAAAGGGCTCTCTTTGTGTGTGTGTGTGTGTGTGTTGTCCAGTGCCTTTACATACAAACAACAAACTTGAGAAGTTTTTATTTACTGGGAACTAAATGAGATGTCTTATAATTATGTGGGAACCTTAACTACCCGTGAGAAGTTTAACTTTTAGAATTTATATTTTTTATAAGATATAAGTGTACATATATGTTAGACTCATGTTCATTGTTCCAACATATTTTTATCTTAAGTATCTTATAAAATTTGAATGCCAGACATTGTTAATAGTGTGAAGCTTTCTTGGGCTGCATCCTGAGGCGGCCACTGTGGGTGTCCGGCCTGGCCTGTGCTGTGCCGCCGGCCCCGGAGTGCCGTGGAGTTTTGGCTTTGCTCACCCAGTCATGCACACTAACAGGGAAAGAACACACTGAGAAACTGAGCTGGAGTGTAAGAATGAACCTTTGTCAAAAAAAGGAATGTTTAGCAATCTAGTTTTGACAATATACATTGTTGGTCTTCATGCATCAGCTCACTTTTCCTAGACGTTTTTTCCTGATTTGAATTCTAACAGGAATGGAGCTCACAAAGTAACAAACAGTGTGTCATCCCCGCCAGCTTGAAACACTTGGCAATGAATACTTAATGTTTTGACTAAGGATCTGAGTTCCTGCGGACACCGCACAGTAGTGTTTAGAGGCGTGCTCTGAGGGGTGGCCGGCAAGGGAAGGCCACCCAAGTCCCTCCACTCTCCCTCTCACCACCAAGGCTTTCTGTACTGATAATTGCAGTGTATCTATATCACTCAAAATCCATGAAGCCTTATCGGAGTAATAGTTCTAGATCTCATTATTCCACAAATTTGCCGACAACTTAACATCTGAGGAAGTTGTGTACAAATTATGCCTTTATTATAAGTGTATATATAAAATTATGCAAAAATTGATAGCAGAGCCAAGAAGAAGGAGAGAGAGAGAGTGAGTGGGAATATTTAAGCTGTTTTTATCGCATTAAGTATTTTCATTTTGAATGTATGTATTTTGCATAAGTCCTGTTCCAGCAACCTGTAGACTTTTATGTAGATCATAATTTTTCAGTAGTGATAGGTGCCCTGTTGACTGAAGCCTCTGCCTGTGTAAGGGTTCATGTAGTTATTGTCTGTGTGTGTGCGTGTGCGTGTGTGGCAAGGCTCGGGCCCCACAGAGACACAGACCCGGGCTGGGAAGACTCCAGCCAGCTGTTGGGTGTCTGGCCAGGGGTCACCCACTACTTATTAACAAAATGCTGATCAGGCTGCCTGCAGATGATGACTTATACCTTCATGTAAATTTACAAATTTATTTCCGGTGCTAAGCACTGCAATTAGAAGCTTGTCGAGGGTTTTCAAAAGTGTGCCTGCCCCCGAGGGAAGTACACCTATAAGGGCTGGCGTGAGGTGCTGGGCAGGCTGGTGACTCATGGGGCCTGCTAGGGGCACACCACCCCCTCCCCCCTGAGTCCCGGTCCTCAGCTTGTATGGGGTGTGTTTCCTCAGGACGAGTGCCTTGCAGTAATGCGCTGAGCAAGTGAACAACCTCTGCTGTTTTTACATTCCCAACAGCCGTACAATGATTTGGCTTGTTATTGCTAATGTTCCATTTAATTTCTTATTTTTTACTTATGTTGCTTCACAGAGCAAATTACCTCAAAATCTTATATATTTTTTGGTCATTGCATGATGCCATGTGACTTACTGGTGAAGCAAAGAAATAAAAGTTAAGATTCATGAATGTTTCCTTACCCGGCACACAGGCAGGAACCAGCCGCCACAGTGTCTGGCCCGGGTACTGCGGCGGTGGCCCAGGGCGGCACCACTCCTGTGTGGGGCTTGGCTCTCCCTGGGCAGGGCAGAGGTACTCTCCCTTGGACTGCCCAGGGAGGTCACACTGCTCCCTGTGGGTGTGTTTCCACTTGGGCAGGGGGGGAGTACTCTCCCTCAGGGTGAGACCAAGGAGTGAGGTAGAGTTGAGGGTCTTGTGGCCCTGCAGAGGGGAATGCATGGCGTGTTTTCTGTGCATGGTGCCAGTGCTGAGGCGCAGTGCATGTGTCTGTGCCCGGCCTGTGTCTGGTCTCTGGGGTGCGTGGGAACAGAAGTGAGAGTGAGTGGAAATTTTTTACAGTAGTACTTTGTTGCTTTCCTTATGCATAATGAAGTTACTTTCTTAATTGGTTTCATGTTATTAAATTACTTGATTCGGCCCTTTGCTTCAGCTGTTTAATTGGTGCTTCATGTTGCTGCCTAAAGGCCCTTTTATGTTATTAAAATGAAATTGATGAAATTTTGAAATTTTGCATATAGCGCTTTGTTACCTCTTATTAAAGAGAATAATAATGAAAGTTTATATAAAGTGTATTGCTGCTGCTCTTGCTGCTGCTGCTGCTTTTGCCATTAGCCTGAACTGGCAATGATTTGGGAAAATTGGAAGATTTACTTCATACACCGAGGGAGACTTTGGGGCACGGAACAGCCTGACGTAGTGATGAGTGTGTTAGGAAGCTGATTTACGTAATGGTTGATCTGCCCGCACCCTTGCCGGTGTATGTCACGGAGACATGTGTGATGACCTGTCTGTTGGCACACAGGGTTTGGATCACAGCTTGCAGTGGTGTGTGTCACATAAGGAAGTTTATGTCTTGTATAACTGTAGTTCAATGGAGTTGCCAGAGAATTGTGAGTGCATGTCTTGTGTGGGCTGTGTCAATGTATCACTGTATTGATTTGACAGCACCAGAATGAGTTTCCTTTCTGGACACAAGCAGACTCCATCAACTTGTCTTTGTTTAACAAAATGTCCATCACTGGATATGCAACACACTTTGTCTTGTTTATGAGCCATGACCAAACTGTGTCTTGTGAATCAGGGGCCATCTTGGTGGTCACTGAGAGAGGCTCTGTGAGGGTGACCCGTTTTATCTATTGATTTGTATGTTGTCATTCCTTATTCATTAGTGTTGCTGAAGATCAATACAGCATCAGAGACTATTGGAAAAGTGGCACACAGGCATCCATAAAGCATTGTATGAACCTATATAGAAGTCTTGGGGGGTGTGGCTATGTGCAGCGCATGCATGTGTGGGAGGCTGATGTAGATGTGGTAAAGCATTGTACAAGTATTATGTAGAGAAAACTTCCACTTGCATGACTCTCAATAATATGCTGGCACTGTTATTGTTGTGTGTCTTGCCTGGCCATCACTCCGCAGTTGCTACTAACACATCTTGGGGCAACTATTTCTGTGATTATTGTGGTCAGAAAGGGTGCACCATTTTCTTGGCTTAGGGTCACCTGCCATCCCATTCTGTACCTGATAAAGAAAAAGGTTCCAGCTGCTTCACTAGTGTCTGTAGAAAAGGGAAGTGGAAGCCCCGTCAGTGTGGGGTCGTGCAGCATGTGACGCCCCAGACTGGTAGGTGCAGTAAGTCCAGGTCCATTACTGTTATTGTCTGTAGCAGAGGTGAGAGTGTCCAGCATATGATGTCCCGGATTGTTGGGTGAGTGGGTCCAGCTCCAGTGAGTGCAGGTGAGGTGGTCAGTCTTTTTGAGTCCTGTGGTGGTACCGGCATCAAGACAGCCCTGCTGTGTGGCCTCAACCCCAACCCTCCCTCCTCATGTCCAAATATTTCCCCGTCCCAGCCACCTTATATCCTTATGCTTAGTAGTTAGATCATTCATATAAATTGACAATGTTGCTCTGTATTACTATATAACGTGTACTTTTGCTTTATTCACCATGCCAAGTAGTCTAGCAATTAAGATATGAAGTATTGCTTGAGTAGCATTTGTTTGCCAAGATGTTCACACCATTCCAAGCTTCGTCCTTTCCAGTGACTGATAGGAACAATACCATGTGGCAATAGTTCACTGACATGCCATTCCACTAAGCTTCATTATAACGGTGCTCGCAATGCTCGTAACACACTCTTGCTCACAGGTTAAATAATAGATTCTACCTTTTGTTCCATCAGCGCATCATGATTGATAACTAGTGATAGATCAGTGATGTAGCCATCCACTGTATGCTGTCACAAGGGGCAGGTTAAAAGTAAAAGAATGGAGCTATTATTTTGGCACTCACTGGAAGGTACATACTAGAGTACTCAAAAAAGAAAAAAAGGAGAGAAGAAAGTGAAATTGAGCTGAGGTATAAAATAAACTTGTCAAAATAAAGATTAGCGAATATTCTTTATTTTGAATGTACATTTCTATACCACAGTTCAGTTTTCAAGAGTTAGTTGTGATTACTATTTGGAAAGGTGTGCACTAACGTCTTGGCCCTCAGCTTTTCATTCAGGGTTCCATTTAACACTGTATGGACGCCTCAGGTCAGCAGTGTGTGAAGCGTTAGTCATTCATGGTTCTCCTTTGTCCCTTTGCAGGTGCTGAGACTAATGTTCATGTTTTAAGCCATTTCTTATATATTCATTTTCATTGTTTATTGAAATCTTTGACATGCTTAATATTCTGCAGCTGTGTACATGCTCTTAACACACACACACACACACACACACACACACACAGCAGGTTTTGTGTGTTCATAACCTAACAAAGTAGCAAGTATATCCTCAAAAAGGGTAGAACATAATACCTTGAGCAAATTTTACTGATTAAATAATGTATGTGTATTTGAACATTTCCGAGAGCCATTCTCCCCACCACTGCTGAAAGCCATCACTTGTAGCCAACAGTTGTGTGACTTAAGAAAAGACAGAATATGCTTATCCTTCTAATGAACCGTCTCTCTTGGCAGCTTTTTATCTAGGTTCATATTGGGTCATTGTTTGGGGGTTGTAATACATTGATAGATGATAAAGCAGCGAAACAAGTAAACAAATAAATTGATAAAAAAATAACCAGCAAAACAAGTAAACAAATAAATTAATAAAAAAATAACAAGTGAAAAAAGTAAACAAATAAATTGATAAAAAAATAACCAGCGAAACAAGTAAACAAATAAATTGATAAAAAAATAACCAGCAAAACAAGTAAACAAATAAATTAATAAAAAAATAACAAGTGAAAAAAGTAAACAAATAAATTGATATAAAAATAACCAGCAAAAAAAGTAAACAAATAAATTGATATAAACATAACCAGCAAAACAAGTAAACAAATAAATTGATATAAAAATAACCAGCAAAAAAAGTAAACAAATAAATTGATAAAAAAATAACCTGCAAAAAAAGTAAACAAATAAATTGATAGAAAATAAATCCAAGAAAAATGTAAACAAATGAAACAATTGAAATGGTGACAAACAGATGGCTTCCAGCAGGTGTGTGGTGAGGTGTGGCTTGGTGGGTAAGGTAAGGTATGTCTGTCAATCAGTACAGATTCTTCCATTCAGCTCTTGCATCAAGGAAAAAAACTTACTCTGAAAAATTTAATTGAAGTAGAATCTTTATCAATCATTATTTTGACAGTAAAGTAAAGTGCCCATTATAATCTTAATTCAGGTTGTCAGAAAACCTAACAGTCCAAATTTAATCATAAAAAAACATTAATCTGAATTCTTGAAGTTAGCAAATTTACAATCCAGAGAGCAAACCAGTTTTCTGAAATTGTATCCTTAAAAATAACACCAATCTGAATTCTTGAAGGCAGCAAATTATAATCCTCAGGTGTGTCGGGGTTATAGACTTTGTAACTTATAGTACTTTTACTCCTCCAATTCTACCCATTCCACTGTCTTGAGGCAGATCAAACTCCAGTGCTGCTGTGTGACATTAGGAAGTGTACCCAGTCATAAGCAGTAAACCACAATACAAAACAGTAACCCAATATGAAAATGGGCAAACACTATCAAAATAATTACTGACAAAATTTTCAGAATGCCTCATGGACTTATACTGCAGTTCATTTTCATACCTCGGCTAAATTTCTTGAGTGACTTTACTTATCCCTGTGCGAGCGTTGTTTGGAAGGGTGTGTGCCGAGGGGTGATCATGTCCTGGGTGGGTGTCAGTAGTGTGCTAACCAAGTATGTGATGGCTTTGCAGGCTGAGTGAGACGGCTCGGCTCCTCAAGAATGTGTTCCGCCGCACCACCACCACCCGCGTCAATCTGGAAGTAGAGCTAGCCCGTAAGTCCCTCTCTGTACCTCTGCTCGTGCAGCCCTGTGTTCTGTCCCTTGTTATGTTATGATCTTCCTGGCTGCATTTTTTTTTCATTGTGGCTGAGTCTTTAATCCCTTCTTAACCCGGTAGCAGCGATGGGCCAAATTTGTGGCTTTACCGTGTAGCAGCGACGGGCCAAATTTGTGGCTTTACCGTGTAGCAGCGACGGGCCAAATTTTTGCCATGGTATAAACCACCCAAAATAGATGATACATAAACTGATCACAAATGCATTGATATATATTATGAAATAGTCTGTGTGAGTGATGATTTTTTCTCACTTTTCTCACATAGAGGGGCCTTTAAGAAACATGATCCCCGCTGCTACCGGGTTAAGTCTCTCTCCTCCTGGTTGTGTTCTTAGGACTTTCTCTGTGACTGATTCTTTAATTTCTTCTTTAATCTGTCTTCTTCATAAGTATTCTTAGTTAGGTCTTCCACTGTTGTTAAGTATCTAGTTTAATCTCTTGTCAAGTTCAGTACACCCTTGCTAAGTCTTTAGTTCAATGTCTCCCTTCCTAGTTCTTTTTCTCCTGTTCTTTTGGCTGTGTTCTTATTTAGGTCTTTCACTGTGGCTATGTTTCTAGATTAGATTCTTGTTAAGTTCAACAGTTCCATGTCAAGCCTTAGTTCAATCATGTTCTTCCTGGCTTTGCTCCTAGTCTGATCTCCCTCCTCCTAGCTGTGTTTGTAGGTAGGTCTTTCACCCTGGCTGAGTCCCTGGCTTAGGCTCTATTTTCTCCACAGAGTTCCCATTCAGGTTTCTTGTTTTTTTCCCACTACTTCAACTGGTTCATCCTTTTTACCTTAGTTTTGTCCTCCACTTCTTTCCCGTTCTTTTCTTCCGCTTCCTTTCCTTTTCTCATAAGCATCAAATATATTAATAACAGCTTCTAATTGATTCCAAGTTCTCCCTAATTAAATAGATATTAAATAAGTATTAGCAATCAATGGCAGTTGCTAAACAATATTTGCCCATGCTAAATTACACATAACTTTGCTTCCAACTACTTTTTTGGCGTTTTTGCATCATACTATTACTATAAGAGCAAATTTGAATGTTGGATGTAGCCATTAACCTGTAACAGTAACTCATAATGCTAGGAGGGAACGGGGGCTTCATGGTGCAGTGGTTAGCACACTGGACTCACAACCGAGAGAGCCTGGGTTCGATTCCCGGGCGGTGTGGAAAAATTTGGGTGGCTTTTCCGATACCCTACGCCCCTGTCCACCCAGCAGTGAATGGGTACCAGGTATTAATCAGGGGTTGTGTCCTGTTTCCTGGGGTCTGTTCCCATCTCCTATAATTCCTTCCCCCTCCTGTCTCTCTCTAGCATATGACCACAGATGTTGCGCCGACTAAACGAAACTTTCCAAAAACTAGGAGGGAATGGGGTCTGACATATTGATATTGTTAGAGCTGATAGCAACTTCTCTAGGGAGTGGCATAGGAAGGGAGCACTTGTAATATGGGCATAGGTCAAACTTTTCAGTGATACCTTCCCCTTTTATTTCTTTGATATGTGCTTGAAATGGGAAGGTGTATGTTTTTAAACATTTTATAATTTCCTTCACCATTTTCTTGCCTTTCAGGTTTGCATCTTAGAGAAACTTTTGACTGTACTTCCAGCTCTTATTGCCTTCCAACACATTCATGATCTTAACAGAACTTCTTAAAGCAAGACATTGACTTGCAAGTAGTTAGTGAATGGTGGTAGTGTTCCAAACCCTGCCTGCTAACCAGTCATGCAGCAAGTGTCTGTTGCTGAACCTCTTCTTTTTAATTTCCATAGTTTATGATTTCTTGAACAACTGTGCATTTTGCTGAATATTTTCTCCATTGTTTGGCTCCTGATGCAAAGGTTTGAGTACCAGTGAAGAGAAACAGAAAGTACATGTGTTAAAGCCTTTTTTGGGGGAAATTTCTCATGTTCAAGTTTAGGGTGTTCCGGCAACTTAAATTTATTGTTCTGCTGAGCATATCACAGCCTTCAAGAGTTGACTTTTTAATGAATATTATTACACTTTTGCCTCAAACTTATTTTCATAGCTATTTTCATGTGTCTTCATTGGTACTTGTAACCCAAGACGGCCCCATCACATGAGTCAGTGCATCAGGGTTGTGTCGGGCAGTGACGTCACCCAGCAGACAAACACTTTCTTGCCACAACAGAAGAGAGTCCGCTGGTTCTCATGATGCCACTTCCTTCAAACACCTCACTGCGGCACATTGACTGGGAATGCTCTCATGTGGTGGGTCCTCGGTGGCCAGTGTGTGGTGCCTGTGAACTGCCTTGGGTTTGCTGGCCTTGTCTAGCCTCTCAATAAGCACTGGGAACCAAATAAAAGAAGTCCTCCTTTTACGCTGTGGGTCTTTGGTGGCTGTGTCCAGGTCCTCACTAAGCATAGGACACAAAGAAAGAACTCTCACCTTCACACCATGATCTTTGTGACAACTTGAAAAGAGCTGCATAAAAATAGTTTCCTTTCAATGATGCTCCCTTGTAAGAATTCATGAGAGGAAAGAAAAAAAATTATCTTCTGTGAACAAAATTTTTATACAAATCTGGAAGAGAAGATGAGCAGAGTGTACTGAGCAGAAACACAAAGACCAAGCTTACTAAACATACTGCAAGTCTATGCAAGGGAACAACACTTAACCCGTCCGCTGCGATTGGCACAGATTTGACCTTCACTGGTAGCCTGGAAACATATAATCCCAGGTCTTTCTCTGCCTCTCAGGTGGATAGTGCAGTGTTTCCCATGTGGTATTGGTGTGCTGGATATCCCCTCCCAAGATGCAGGACTTTACATTTTTCTGCATTGAATTGTAGCAGCCACTTTTTGTTCCATTCCTGTAGCTTGGTGAGGTCTTCTTGTAGGGAATCCGCAATCAAGGGGTTAAAAAAAGGCCAAAATAATCTTAGTGAACAATATTCTTATAGTATAAACCTGGCAGAAGATAAGAGAGCAGAGTGTACAAAGCCTCAACATGGGAACTAAGCTCACTTATTTCAGCCAATGCAAGGGAACAGCAACTTATGAAAAAAATACTAAAGAGAGAAGTCAAGGGCCAAAGTGAAGGAAATTCTGCAGAACATTGACACAGTAGCGTAAAGAGAGGACTGTGTCTGTGTCCCTTATCTGACGCGCAGCCTTGCTCTGTCACAGCAGGTTCAGCGCTGGCCAAGCCCATGGATAGCAAGGGTTCTAGTGATTCCAGGCCATACCCTGCCTGGAGATAGTGTGGCGCCCCCTGTGGTAGTGTCTTCTTTTTCTGTTCCATGTTCTTCACCTCCACCTCCACCTCTTCTTTATCCTCTCACCTCCGTCTGCACTGTTTCTCCACTCGATGTTCACTTTTTATCATCTCGTTCTCTCCTTGTTTCAGTGCTTTGCCTCCTCCACATTTACTAACTGGTTTTTCACCTCTGCACTTGGATTTCCTCCACTTAATGTTCACTTTACATCATCTTGTTCTCTTTGTTTCAGCGCTTTGCCTCATTCACTATAGCCGTTTCCATGAATACTCTTTACTTATGTACATATACATTTTTACATAAAGACAATAGGTAATTTGTGTTTGCAGGGGCTCTCCATATATGTGTACTTCTGCTGAAATAATTTTTTTTATTTTTTTTATTCCACCAGCAGATGGCAGCATGATTTTGTCACTGAGAAAATATATCCAGTAGTAATTTTCTTACTGCTGGTGTTGTTTAATGTTTGTTTATTTTATTTGTGTACATATTCTTTTGCTATTGTGGATAAGTGTAATTTCTAAGCATGAAAATAATGTTGCAGCCGGCAGCAAAAACATTCTTGTGCACTGGGGCCTTGTCAGTGTACTTAGCAAGATGAAAATAGGAGAGGCCTCCTTAATGACATGCACACATAGTACGTAATTCTCCCTAACCAGAATAGCTGGAAGTCAAGCAAGTGCTGTTCCCTGTTCTTCTGCAACACACTCTGTACAGAGACATGAAGGCCATAAACTGCTCCCCACATCAAACACTGACAGCCACATGACCTCTCCTCTCCCCTCCCAGATGGCTACGCCTTCTCGCAAGAGGAACACGGGGTTATGGGCCAGTCTGAGGTGATTCGCTACTACGACACCACGCAGCCCAAGCCCGGCGGCATGTAAGCGGGGACAGAGCTGCCGCACACCACCTGAATCACCTCTGGGCCTCACCACGGTGTAGACGAGTGTAAGAGTGTAGCACGTGCAGCCTCACCCCAGCACCAGGAGCCCTTGTTTCGTGTAGCCTCTTTCCACGGCGTCTGTCATTGGTCCCACAGTTTATGACTCTAAAATGTGTGTGTGTGACTGTATTGCATGTCTTGAGTTTTGAGTCGAGGGTACGTCAATTATGTCCGCCAGTTTGTATGCGACGCTCTATCTAGTACTCTATCGGGAATGAAACTACTCAAGGAAAGGGAAGTGAAGTATTGTCATTGTGAATGTTTATGAATCTTCGTTGTGACATTAGTTAATTTCTACTCCTCAACTGAGTATACATTCCAGAGTAGTTTTGTTCCTTTCTTCCGTTCCAGTAACTGATAAAAAAAACTCACTATTACAACAGCAGGCTTAATTTTTTTTTCTCAAGTGCAAATGAATTCTTCGGAAAAATTGACACTTGGGAGAAACAAGTAATGTGACTATTATTATTATTTGTGATTACCAAAGACTTAATGATGCAACTGCTACTTCATGCTGTCACTATAAGCAGGTTAGAGATAAGGGATCGAAGCTGTTGTGATAGTCTGAACGCTGATTTTGTTAGTCACTGGAGTGGGTGTAGTCGGAAGGTTGATACGAATTGGCGAGCACACCCCATGTTGGAAAGAGACATTTTTTTGCCATAAATTTCATCAAAATCACAGGAATGGGGTGTTATCGGAATGGTTTACACAAAGTGACGAACACACCCCACGTCAGGATATTTTTTAGCTGTGAACTGCTGGTGAAATAACATGCTAACAACTGCTGAAAGAAAACAAAACACTAGCAGAGAAAGAAAACAAAACACTAGCAGAGAAAGAAAACAAAACACTAGCAGAGAAAGAAAACAAAACACTAGCAGAGAAAGAAAACAAAACACTAGCAGAGAAAGAAAACAAAACACTAGCAGAGAAAGAAAACAAAACACTAGCAGAGAAAGAAAACAGAACACTAGCAGAACAAAAACAAATAGGTCAGGCATCAAGGAGGTGTTTTTTATGTTGTTGTTTGAGACACCTCCAGGTTGATGAGTGACAAACTAATGATACTAATGGTTATTGTTTAGTAATGTAAAGAATAGGAACTCACACTGCACTTATCACTCAAATGCTGCTTTTTTATTGCATATTCTGAGGATGAAATGTCTTGTGTACTCAGGCAGACAGTGACACTCTTTTAAACTATGGAAGAATGGATTAACAAAGGCCAAGATCATCACCCACAGAAAAGAAAGCCACATAGATTAAAAAGCAAAGGAGTTAACAATGGCATTACAATTTTAAACTCGTAGGATGGAAGAGTAAATTAAAGATAGGCAAGAGAGGAAAAGAAACCCACTCAGACACACAACCAAAGAAGTTAAGAATGGCATCACAATTTTAAACTCAAAGGATGGGAGAGTAAATTGAAGATAGAGAAGAAAAGAAAAAGCCACTCAAATACACAATCAAAGACGGTAACAATGCCATCACAATTTTAAACTCGTATGATGAAACAATGCATGAAGGAAACCACAGAGAAGAAAGCTGCAGATACACAGACACATGCGCACAGAAATTAACACCTGATGGCACAGATTTCAACACAGAAAGAAAAATGTAGTTGAAGAAGGAAAGGAGATGAGAACCCACATAGATGGACCGAGTAAACATTGATGCCGGTTTTAAATCAAAGAAAGGAAGAAGTAATTACAAAAGAGAAAGGGGAGTAAATGCAGATAGGGAACCATAGAGGAACAGAGCCACAAAATAATAGTTACAGAGTTTATGTTCATGAGTTCAAGTAAGATAAGGATGGGTATGAAGGCAGAACAAAATGGGCATGTCTCAAATTCTATAAACAACAACTAGGTAAAAAAAACTTGGTAAATATCAACCGTTATGTCACTAAGGTCTTCAACTCCAGGTCCTCTTAACTGAATATGCATGTGGAGTAGGCAGGGCAGCAATCAATAATATGCATACAAATATCATGAAGTGCGTCAAGGAGGAGAATATTCATCTAGTCAAACACAGCTTTTATGCAGTGTGTTGAGGGCATTTTACCGTCTAAGGGCCAGTTCCACAATGTATTCATAAATTACGTAACCAGGCACCAAAGTCTACAGGAACTTCTTGTTTGGTATTTATAAAGATGCTAAAGAACTTGAGGATATCGTCACCCTCATAAAATAATCGCCTGTCATTTTTCAGTGATTTCCAGGTTTTTGTTTACATCAATTTTCCATCATGTGACGCCCATTTCTGTATAGTTGCCTTCGTCATTCAGGGTTTGAGTGTTCTAGAATTGGCCTTTTCATTCCTTCCTAAATCTTAAGCCAAATGAGATAATGACAGTTCTTTTCTGATTTCCTGAAAAGTAAAAAAAATAATGACTTAGGCGGTTTGTTTACGAAGGTGACGATACATGGAATGTCTTTAGTATCGGGTGCTCTCTGTTAATCCCGACACACATGGGAGTATAGTTCAGTTTGGAGGCTTGCTTTAACGCTGCGTAGGAGTGTGTAGTGTAGCCGCCGTTTTATCTAACCGAAGTTTTCTCGTTTTTTTAAGATAAGTCCGTCAGATAAGTTATATAAATCCTGACACATGTAGGTATATAGTTCTGTTTGGGAGTTTGTAATGACACTAGAACTGAAACTGGCCTTTAATCTAACCAAAGCTTTCTCGTTTTTTTAGATAAACCTGTCGGATAAGTTATATAAATCCTGACACATGTAGGTATATTGTTCTGTTTGGAAGCTTGTAATAACACTGTGTAGAACTGAAACTGGTCTTTAATCTAACCAAAGTTTTCTCATTTTTAAGATAAGTGAGCTGGTCATGTTTTTTTTGTATTGACAGCTTTCTATGACTCCTAACACACGTAGGAATATAGTTCAGTTTGTAAAAACACTACGTAGGACCAAAACTGGCCTTCAATCTAACCAAAGCTTTCTCGTTTTTAAGATAAGTGAGCTGGTCATGTTTTTTTTGTTTTGACAGCTTTCTATGACTCCTAACACACAGGAATATAGTTCAGTTTGTAATAACACTATGTAGGACCAAAACTGGCCTGTAATCTAACCAAAGTGTTCTTGTTATTAGGATAAGTTAACCGGTCATGTATTTTGTGTTCCAAAAGCTTTCATTTATGTTCATGTGTGGTTGTTGTTTAAAAGGGGCGGTTGTGGCCTATCATATGTTAACCAGAAATGCTGTTCATAAAGTATAGTGGAAAAGAATGTAATGAAAATAATGATAGTGATGTGGTGTTGATGGTGGTGATGATGGGAGAAAGTAAAGTGAAAATGCCTCTAGTCTTCAATACGCCTGAGTACATAAGACAGTCCAAGCCACACACACACACACACACACGTTCAGGTTTTATGTAGTCCAAAGAGATGCAAAAAGACAGGTGTGTGTTGATTGTGGTGATGATGGGAGAAGGTAAAACGAAAATGCCTCAAGTCTTCAATATGCCTGAGTACATAAGGCAGCCAAGCCACACACACAAACACACACACTCATGTTCAGGTTTTATGTAGTCCAATGAGACGCAAAAAGACAGGTGATCTAGTCCTTTAACACTTGCTCACGTTTACTTGTTAGTTTAAGTTAAAAGACGACAAAAGGTTCGCTTCCTTAAAAAAATTTGTTCTGCAATTAGCAGCGAGTCTTTGTGTCTATGGGCCGTATTACAGGTCGAATCCGAGAAGTTTTGGGTCCCTACAACGTTATTCATCCCGAACTCTGTAGGGACCCGAAACTTCTTGAATTCGTCTTGTAATACGGCTCTTTGTTTTATTCTTTTCTGTGTTACAAGTAAAGGATAGAAATGGTTGTGTAAATGACAACAAATTATTTATAACCAAAGAAAATTTATGAGTTCAGCAATCAAACGAAACAAGGTATACATAATTTTTTTTCTACGAGGCAATGTATCCATGAGGTTTTTCTCTCCATGAGGCAAGTTTGTTTTTAGGGATGAAAGTGTTCAGAACAGACGTGCTCATGGCTTTCAAAAAAGAAATCAAGTCAGGCCATTATTAGTGTATCTTAATTTTAATCTTTTTTTCCTTAGTACAAATGTTTCAAGGGACGAGAATGCGTAAAACATCAAAAGAAGAAAAATAACAAGACTGGGGTTGAGCTGTGTATTGTATATTCTTGTTTTTAGTCTTCTTTTTCACTGTATGTCTGTTTTTATGAGACGAGAGTGCTTGAAAATAGCGAAATATTAAAGAAGAAAAATCTTAACCTGAAAACTTGTCATAAAAACTAAACTCCAGCAATTTCTCTAGCATAAAAATATATTGCTTTTCTTTTTCATTGTACAAGCCTGTGTTTATGAGACAAGAGTACGTGAAAGTAGCAACATATTCAAGAAAAAAAATCATAACCTCAAAACTTAACAGAAAACCGAAAGTCCAGCAATTATCATTACGTTAATATATTCTTTTTTTTCATAGAATAAGCCTGTGTTTATGAGATGAGAAAATAACAAAATATTAAAGAAAAAAAAATCTTAACCTGAAAACTTATAAAAACTAAAGTCCAGCAATTACTTTAGCATTACGTTAATATATACACTTTTGTTTTTCATAGTACAAGCCTGTGTTTAAGAGACGAGAGTACTTGAAAATAGCGAAACATTAAAGAAAAAAAAAATCAACCTGAAAATTTATTATAAAAACTAAAGTCCAGCAATTACTTTAGCATTACGTTAATACATACACTTTCGTTTTTCATAGTTCAAGCCTGTGTTTAAGAGACGAGGGTACTTGAAAATAGCGAAACAAAGAAAAAAAAAATCAACCTGAAAACTTATTATAAAAACTAAAGTCCAGCAATTACTTTAACAATACATGAATATACACTTTTGTTTTTCATAGTACAAGCCTGTGTTTAAGAGACGAGGGTACTTGAAAATAGCGAAACATTGAAGAAAAAAAAAATCTTAACCTGAAAACTTATTATAAAAACTTTACTCCAGCAATTACTTTAGCAATACATTAATATACACCTTTCTTTTTCATGTTACAAGCCTGTTTTTAAGAGACAAGAGTACTTACACTAGCAAAATCAAGAAAGGGAACAATCTTAACACTGTATCGTAACATAAAAAAACTAAGTCCAGCAATTCCTGTATCATAGCGTTAATTCATTCTTCAATTCCCCGGTTACAAGTCTGTGTTTCGGGGTGAGAGCGCTGGGCCGGCCGAGCCATGCATCGCTCTACTATACTTATTCATAATACTTACATGCTGGTGTTCATGGGTCAGCAATGTGCATGTTCAGTAGCGTTAAGGTGATGCGTGATGATTGATGATGATTTCTGTAAGTGAGTGTGACAATGCTGATTACAATGATGATTATGATGATGTTCAGTAGTGTAAGTGGGTGGTTGACAATGCTATGATTACAGTGGTGATGAAGATGATGATGCTGATGATAATGATGCAGTTAATGCTTTACGGAGCTCGATGATGAGACTCACAGAACAATTATCAGCTTTAAACAGTTCCCAGGACACATGTGCACACACACACAAGCACACACACACACACACACACACACACACACACACACACACACACACACACACACACACACACACACACACACACACACACACACACACACACACACACACACACACACACACACACTCACACTCACACTCACACTTACAAACACACACACACTCACATACAAACACATACACATACACATATAGTAACATGGCAGATGCTATTGCCAGCCAAGACACAATGAAGAAAAAACGCTTTCCTGAAACTGATCATGAACAATCTCCTGCCAGTGCGACTTATATACTCGTAGATTCACTGCTGCTGCATCCTTTGTGTTTGTAATGCTGTCACCGCCACAGCCGCCACAAGTTTGGGGCAGCTGGGGCCGCCACAGACACTTGATGGCGGGCTTGGGGTGTGAGGCGAGGCGCGTCCTCCTGGCACCAGTGACGTCCATCCTTAAGTTAGTTACAACACGGCTGAGGTCAGCATGCGCGACCCTTCTGACCTCAGCGCCCATACTGGTCGGGGAGGAGGCAGGCTTGAGAGGAGATGCTGAACTGTTCATAATAGACAGTGCTTCTGTACAACAAACGTCATTAATCTAACTTGTTTTTTTTTCCATCAAAGCATGGTTTTGTATGACACACTTGTGGTGTATGAGTGGCCGATGTTTGGCACTGTCATGTTCCCAGACTGTCAGGTTCCCCGCGCTGGGTGGCTCCCCTCATGCCGGGGCCCAGTGGCCGGGACACAGCCGCTGCAGCAGGTCAATAATGCCTCAACCCTAGACATACTTAAATTATCTTTGTGTTCAGTGGTACATTGTCTTAGAGAGTTTGTCCCAGTCACTGCGGCATCACAAAGAGACAAAGATAACTGTCTGCGGCCACACGGACACAATGATCACGACTTATGCTTGACGAGTGTGTAGCCTTGTTCGTGCGTGTGTCTGTTGCACTCTGTTGCCGCTGGCCCGGGGGCGCGGCGGGGGCTGCCGCTGGGCAGGTAGACTCAGTGCCTGTGAAGTGTTATGTTGACAAAAGATCTGAAGGCTTTTCAAACACCAACAGTATGTTACAAGGCCTAGTGAAGGCTATTTCTCAGAAGTGCTTGTATAGTGAAGGAGATATACAAACAAATAGAAAGCTTTATAAATGAAATCCTTATATAATGCTTGTTTATATTTGAAATATATACTATAAGAAAATTTTATTTTTGAAGCATCTGTTTTAGGTTAGGTCCGTTTACGTTAAGTCATTACGTGTCCTTCATGTAATCTTGTACACACTGCTTTGTGCCGAGAGACCGTGGCCAGCCAGCCAGCCTGCCGCACCACCTGGGCCAGGTGGGGCCGGGCCAGGCTGGGCCACTGTTTGTCGAGGGTACGACTAGCTGTTGTGTTGTGATGTGTTGTGGTGTGATGTGCTGTGTGCCGACCCACACGTGCCGGACACGGGTGTCCTGCCAGTGACTGGTGACTGGCGGCACTGTGGCACCGTCGCAGGCGCCGGCAGGCCCTGCAGGCACAGTGTGTGGTGAGGCACTAAGGGTGTGACATCAGACTGGGGACCTGAGGATCAGGGGTGGGGCAGGACAGGCTGGGGAGGGGTGAGGAAGGGTGAGGAGGAGGAGGACAGGGCTGAGAGTGTCTCGCAGCCTGGCGTGGGGCATGTCCACCAGTTGATGCGCAACATTCCAAGGGGAACACATACCAGGGAAAAAAATCACAAAAAAATTGACCTGAGGTGTAAAAATGAACTTTTGTAACAAAATAGATATTAATCTATATTGGCAGTATATTTGATTTTTACAGTTCAACAGTTTTTCACTGGTATGAGTACTAACTGGAGACATGCGTACAGATTGGCCAGTGTGCCGTGCCCAGCCCCCCGGCCTGTCCCCCGGCCCCCGAGGGAAGGTGACAAGCTATCCGTGAGTCTGCTAACATGTACAGTGCTCCTTGTTTCCCTCTTTCTTGCTGTTCCGTGTGTGTGCCCGTGTACGTGTCTGTATGTTTGTATGTAAGACAGTAATTTCTCGTGATTCACTGTCTGTGTCTTTCACGCGGCCCAAGGAGAGGCAAGGAATCCTTTATCTTTGATATTACACCAAACTGGGCGTGGGGCCTCCATCCTGCCGGCCCCACGCGGAGATAATATATCCTAAAATAGATGTAAAAATAAAGGCTTCTCATACTTGTCAGGCTTTTAAGTCCTCTGTATTAACTAAGTTTGATGGATCTTATAGAACCTAACAATGTAACTTAAGCCCAATGAAAACCAAATGTAAAAAAGGTCTCATTCTTCTGTTTGAAAGTTCTCTGTGCTTTTGTTTTAGAGAGAGAGAGAGAGAGAGAGAGAAACCAAATTCTGCTACTTTAATTTAATATAAAAGGAAATAATCATAACCTCAAATCAGTATATCATAGCAGTTCAGATCATCATTGGAGCAGAAAGCCGAACACATGAGTATTTAATAACTTACAAGGGGGAGATTAAAGATGCCAGGGGGCGGGAGATAAGGCGCAGAATCCGGAATTTACCAGAGAGCGCTTGCTGACACGATAAGGCCAATTTGAATCTCGCGCCAGGGAGATGAGGCGGGCAGCATCTTGTAGAGAGAGAAAAAGAGATCAAACAATTTTATATATATATATATATATATATATATATATATATATATATATATATATATATATATATATATATATATATATATATATATATATATGAAGAAAGAAAAGAGTGAGTGAGAGAGAAAGGGAGTTATATATAGAAAGAAAAGGTTATATATAGGTTGGAGAATATAACTACAGAAGGAAAACGAAGGGAGAAAACATACATTACAGGAGTTATATATAGAATCAAAAGGTTATAATATTAGGTGGGAAAAAAATAATTGGAGAAGGAAAATGAGATAAAAGTAAGTAATATATATGGCAGACAGCACATTTTAAGAGTGAGAGAGAAAAGTGATAATTAATAAATAGAGAGAAATAAAAGTGTACACTATAGGAGATATACGATTGATTGATTGATAGTTTATTGTTGCAGGTAAACAACAAGGGAGAAGGGAGGAACATGCCATCCCAACCCCCAGGCAGGACAAAGTGTGATTATACAACTATTAATACATCTGTGGGTAGCACCATGAAATTAAAAAGATACAATGGTAGGTACATATAGATTGATTGATTGATCGATGGTTTAAATTTTATTGTTGCAAGTAAAACAACAAGGGAGAAGGGAGGAGCATGCCATCCCAACCCCCAGGCAGTACAGATCCTGATTATACAACTAAGGATACATGTGTAAGTAGCACCAGGAAGCTATAAAAAGGTACAATGGTGGGGGACAAGTGCTAAAAACAATAAAGGCCTTGATTTAGTCAATGAAACAGACTTAAGGGACTGGACATATGAACTACAATCTAGAGGCAAATGCAGGATACTCACTAAGCACAGCTGAAAGAACATTATTATTGGGTAGATATATAGAGAGAAAAGTTGAAATAGGTGAGAAGAAAAATATATAGAGAGGAAATAATGGCAGGTAATATGGCAGACATAAATAAAAACACACATTATAGAAGATATGTATACAGAGAAAAGGTTAAAACGAGTTTGTGAAAAATAGTTACAAAGGAAATACGGGTAGAAGTGGATCAAGGTGACCAGGCATGCAGCATCTTGTATAAGGGAGATAAACAGATTGATTGATTGATTGATTGATAGTTTATTGTTGCAGGTAAACAGATGAAGTGTAAGAGAGCAGGCAGCATCTTGCATAAGGGAGATAAACAGAAAGAGATAAAACATGTATAATAAGAAACATTTACAGAGGGAAAAGGTGAAAATGAGTTAGAGAAAAATAATTACAAGGGAAATAGATGAAGTGGAAGAGAGCAGGCAGCATCTTGCATAAGGGAGATAAACAGAAAGAGATAAAACATGTATAATAAGAAACATTTACAGAGGGAAAAGGTGAAAATGAGTTAGATAAAAATAATTACAAGGGAAATAGATGAAGTGTAAGAGAACAGGCAGCATCTTGTATAAGGGAGACAAACAGAAAGAGATAAAACATGTATAATAAGAAACATTTACAGAGGGAAAAGGTGAAAATGAGTTAGAGAAAAATAATTACAAGGGAAATATAGATGAAGTGTTAAGAGCAGGCAGCATCTTGTATAAGGGAGATAGACAGAAAGATAAAACATGTATAATAAGAAACATTCACAGAGGGAAAAGGTGAAAATGAGTTAGAGAAAAATAATTACAAGGGAAATAGATGAAGTGTAAGACAGCAGGCAGCATCTTGCATAAGGGAGATAAACAGAAAGAGATAAAACATGTATAATAAGAAACATTTACAGAGGGAAAAGGTGAAAATGAGTTAGATAAAAATAATTACAAGGGAAATAGATGAAGTGTAAGAGAGCAGCCGGGAGCATCTTGTATAAAGGAGATAAAGAGAAAGAGATAAAACATGTATAATAAGAAACATTTACAGAGGGAAAAGGTGAAAATGAGTTAGAGAAAAATAATTACAAGGGAAATAGATGAAGTGGAAGAGAGCAGGCAGCATCTTGTATAAGGGAGATAGACAGAAAGATAAAACATGTATAATAAGAAACATTTACAGAGGGAAAAGGTGAAAATGAGTTAGAGAAAAATAATTACAAGGGAAATAGATGAAGTGGAAGAGAGCAGCCGCGGGAGCATCTTGTATAAGGGAGATAAAGAGAAAGAGACAAAACACGTATAATAAGAAACATAGACAGAGAGAAAAGGTAAAAATAGACAAGATAAAAACAGTAACAGAATAAATAAACGAAATAAAGTCCCAGTAATCTATATGTAGCAGATGCTGATTGATTTTCGTAGATGGCGCCAGTGTTGTTATTGTTGTTGTTGTTGTTGTGGTGCCGCCCTCCCCCGCCGCCTAGGGTCAGGTGAGACGGTGACCTGGGGGGACCTGGGGGGGGCCTTAATTGACCTGGGGATGACCTGGGAGGCGGGTCACACGGGGGTCAAGGCTGGGGGTTATATAAGACGTGTAGGGAACATGTCCGCCGCTGTCACTTTCCTGCCCGCTGTTCCTTCCCCTGGGGTGACCTCGGGGGTGTGGACTGACCTGGGGGTGACCTGGGGGGAGGGGTACATGGGGGTCACACGGGGGTCAGGTCAGGAGGTCAAAAGAATCTAACAATATAAACGTCAGTCTTTAACCCTTTCCTACCCGCTGTTCCTTCCCCTGGGCTGACCCGTGGGTGACTTGGGGGGAGGGGCACATGGGGGTCAGGTCAGGAGGTCAACAGAAAGTACCTTGAATTAAATGTCAGTCCATATCCATTTCATAACCCTTTTTCGTCTTCCTGCCCGCTGTTCCTTCCCCTGGGCTGACCTCGGGGATGTGGATTGACCTGTGGGTTACCTGGGGGGAGGGGCATATGGGGGGTCACACGGGGGTCAGGTCAGGAGGTGAACAGAATCTAACAATATAAATGTCAGTCTTTAACCTTTTCCTGCCTGCTGTTCCTTCCCCTGGGCTGACCTCGGGGGTGTGGATTGACCTGTGGGTGACCTGGGGGGAGGGGCACATGGGTGTCACATGGGGGTCAGGTCAGGAGGTCAACAGGATCTAGCTTAATATAAACATCAGTCCTTAACAATTTCCTGCCCGTTCTTCCTTCCCCTGGGCTGACCTCGGGGGTGTGGATTGACCTGTGGGTGACCTGGGGGGAGGGGCACACGAGGGTCAAGTCATGGTAAAGTCAGGTCATCAGAAACGCCCTTGAATTTTATGTCAGTCCTTAACCCTTTCCTGCCTTCCATCCCTTCCCCTGGGTTGACCTCGGGGGTGTGAATAGACCTGTGGGTGACCTAGGGGAAGGGTCTCACGAGGGTCAGGTAGGGAGGTCACTATAAAACCCTTTGAATTTAACATATGTCCATAACCCTTTCCTGTCTTTCATCACTTCCTCTGGGGTGACCTCAGGGGCACAAATTAACCTGTGGGGGACCTGGAGGGAGAGACACATGGGGTACAAGTCGGGAGGTCATCAGAATCTCACTTAAATTAAACATCATTCCTTAACCCTTTACTGTCTTCCATCCCTTCCTATCCCATCCTTTTCATTCCCATGGGTTGACCTCAGGAGTGTAGATTGACCTGTGGGTGACATGGGGGTCAGGTTGGGAGGTCATGAAAATCTAACATAAATTTAACACTTGTCTTTAACCCTCTCTTGTCTTTCATCCTTTTCCTCCCTCCTGTCCATGCCACAATGCAGCCTCCACAGTCTTGTTTTTCCCTTATTATGGCATATTCTGGGGGTGTTTGGGGCTACTGGGGTGATTATTTGTGTATGTTCAGCCCCTAGCCTTGTCCCATCCAGCCCCTGTCTCGATCAGCCCCCTGTGACCTGACCTGCTGTTATGGGTGTCCAGGGGTTTTCAGTCTTATTTCCCTTATTATTGTGTGTTTCCGAGGGTGTCATGGGGCTACTGGGGTGTTTGTTTGTGTTAGTTTAGCCCCCAGTCTTGACCTGCCCCCTGTGACCTGACCTGCTGTTATGAGTGTACAAGTGTTTTCGGTCTTATTTCCCTTATTATGGTGTGTTTCTGGGGGTGTTTGTGACTACTGGGGTGTTTGTGTTTGTTTAGCCCCCATCCTTATCCCGTTCTGCCCCAGTCTCGACCTGCCCCCTGTGACCTGACCTGCTGTTATGGGCGTACAGCTGTTTTTTGTCTTATTTCCCTTATTATGGTGTGTTTCTGAGGGTGTTATGGGGCTACTAGGATGTTTGTTTGTGTTTGTTTAGCCCCTAGCCTTGTCCCGTCCTGCCCCTGTCTCGGCCCGCCCCCTCACACCTGAGCCGGGCAGTTGTTTTGACAAGGCCGCCCGGAGAAGATTTATTTGATGTGTGCTGTGTTGTTGCCCTCTGTTTAGACCCATTCATAGGTTGCTGTTTATTCTTCTTCTGTTTATGTTTTGTATTTATAATCTTAGGGAAGGGTTTTGCTGTTTGCTGTGTTTCCTCTTCCCATACACAGGTTGCTGTTTATGTTATCTGTATCATTTTGAACTTTATGATACTGATCTTGGTAGCTGTGTGTGTGTGTTTACGTGTCCACCTGGGGAAGGCTTTCTGATGTTTGCTGCATCATCACTTTCCTTTTAGAGTCACACGCTGATAAGTGGCTGTGTGGTTATATTTGTTTGAAGCAGTTATAATTTTTTCCTTTTAATACTCTTTTTGCGGTGGTTTGTAACCTCTGCACTAATAAGAAAAGTATGATTATATCAATGACTTGAAAGTCAATAAGTACATTACATTCATGAATATGTAACATTAGGGATACAGTATTTTTAGTTAATATAGAAAATACCGAAATAGCAAAAAGTATGCTGCATAGATTTTTAGAAAATCTTGGCAAAGAAAACAAAATATGTATAAGTATCTGAACATTATATACCTCCCTCTATTTCCTATACCCTGTACCTGTGTAGTGACCTGCCTGACGTGGAACCCTCCATATCCCACTCAGCGAGTGAGATACTACCATCTTTGGCCAACTGATTAGAGGAGTGGTTTCCCATCTGGCTTATCACAGTTTTAATTCCTGGCACTGGTAACCCCTTTCCAGGCCAGGATTATTTTTTCTGTGTTTCGTAACATGCAGAGGTCATGTGAATAATGTGGAAAGTGGAATTCTGGCAATTCACCCGCATGTGAACTTCCCTGTATGGCTGCTGATGGCCATGCTGCTAAGAAAAGATAGATAAGTTTCGTAGTATACCAGATACCTATTACAAAACGAAGAATATTACATGAGGTGGCAGCAAGCAGTGTGACTAGTGTATCGCTGTGATGTTCATAGTTTTTTTGTTAGTATCTGTAATTCTACAAGGCCTACTTACCACTATATTTTCTTAGCAACATTGCCGTCCTTAGCTACAGGGTGAAGCCACGGCTGAAATATCTCCACCTTTCCAGTTCTGCACTTTCTCAGCATGCTCAATTCCTCGCCTACCAACTCTCGCTGTTTCTGATTTCATTTTTATCGGTATTATATGATTCATAGTCAACTTTAAAAGAAATTATATCATGTGGGCTGGATGTTTTTTGTTACTCTATTCTTTATTCATGTCAGGGTGGAGGGAGAACTTCTTTATTTTTGTCATGATGGAGGGAGAACTTAAGTCATATATACGTACAACCTTTCCTTCCCCTGTCGCTTACTTTGTTTGTGCTGCCTTGGTGTGTATTCATAGAGTTGTAATGATGCAGGGGACACACTTATGAATCTCCAGAAGACCTTGAATTGGAGTACTTAGTCATATATAAAACTTTTCCTACCCCTGTCACTTAACATTTTGTCCCTGCCTTGACTTGTATTCATAGGGTCGTGTTGGTGTAGGAGTCTTTGTTTCAAACCACCACACAACCATGAATCTAGCAAGGAAGATATTACACACAGGATCATTTACACACACACACACACAAACACACAGATAATGGAAGAACAAAAGGTCATGAATACAAGTTAAAGAAGAAGACTAGATGTTGAAATGATGCCAAGAAATTTATTGCTCCATGTAGAAGTAATGATGCTTGGAATTAGTTGAAGAAGGAGGAGGATGAGGTGTAGGCAAGAAACATCCACAATTTTAAAACTAAGCTGGATGAAAGATGTAGAGGCAGGATAATATGAGAACAGCTAGGTAAACACAACCACGCACACACACGCTACAACACAACAAAGGCGAGACAAGACAAGACAGTGTTGAGGGAGGACAAGGAGGGACTGGCATAGTGTTTTCATTGTTGTCAAGAGGAAGAAAAAAATAGCGTAAGCAAAATAGTAACGTATCAATTAGCTGCAGCGGACTGAGTGAGGATTGTTTGTCCAAGTGCTGTTAAAGATAACTGGTCACTCACACAGCTGCTGAGAGAGAGAGAGAGAGAGAGAGAGAGAGTGTTTGTCGAGGAAGTTATACAAAGTCAAGTACACTGATTCTAATTTTCTGCTTTATTGACTTTGGGATGGGAACTACTTTAGAGAGAGAGAGAGAGAGAGAGAGAGAGAGAGAGAGAGAGAGGTTGTCATCATATGTTACTATTATCATCAACATTACACCAAATACATAATTCCTCCTAACCATTACAGTAATTTTCTTGTTTTCTCACCTCATTGTCCAGTTAACCTTTAGCGACAAAACTGCACAAGAATAGGAAAATAAGTTGATAGTCTAGATGTTCATTATCAAATCAAGTTACACAAAATTATGATTATGGTAAAAATAGTGAATTATATTTTTCTGTATATTTGTTCTTTAGTAGTTATTTTAACCTTATGAAGTATGAGATTAAATGCCGCCGCCTTCTTTTTCTTCTTCTTCTACTTCTTCTTCTTCTTCTTCTTCTTCTTCTACCTCTTCTTCTTCTTCTTCTTCTTCTGCTTCTTGTTCTTTTTCTTCTACTTCTTCATCTTCATCTTCTTTCTTCATTTAACTTATAGTATACCTAACATAACAAAATATCCATCACCAATAATTCCATAACATCTTTTCTTCTCATTTTCTTCTTCTTCCTCTTCTTCTTCTACTTCTTCTTCATCACTAATAATTCCATAACACCTTCTTTTCTTCTTCTTTTTCTTCTTCTTCTTCTTCTTCCTCTTCTTTGTCTTCGTCTTTCTTCATTCAACTTATAGCATAACATAACAAAAATCACCAATAATTCCATAACACCTTTTCTTCTCATTTTTTCTTCTTTTTCTTCTTCTTCCATCCTTCTCCAAGTCATAGTTTAACATAACATAACAAACACCTTCACCATTAATTTCCTAACACAACACCTATTGAATTGTTCTTATCCACAAGTAATTAGATTTTTTCCCGGAGTGAATCAAGGTCGCAGTATCCTGTCCTCTGAAACTATTTTGTCATCATCTTGTGTGTGTGTGTGTGTGTGTGTGTGTGTGTGTGTGTTTTGCATCCTTTTTTTCCATCTATAATGAGGCCACCAGAAACTTAAGAAGCCTTTTCAATATAATTTTTAGTGTCAGGCAACAAAAGCATGAATAATGGGGTCTAAATATAACCCAAGCATTGTTCCTTTTTTCACCACTACCACCACCAACACCAACACCACTACCATCACCACCAGCAACACAAACACTAACACTAACAATTCAATACAGCCTGGTTCATAGTCTTTCATGGTATAAATTTCTACATGCATGAAAGAAACACACGCAAACACAGCAGGCATAACAGTAACAACAACGCCACAAGCGCCACCCAACCACATAAGGAAAAAGTATGACATTGGGTCGTATTATAAAACATTTCGTCGCCCAAGAACGCAAATTTGACAAGGCTTTCGTAGGAGTTGTGGGCATTTCCAAGAGTAGTTTTATGGCCCGGGTGGTAGTTTGACCCCTTTTCTGTACCATGAACATAAAGAAACACTCATTAGAACCCGACTGATCCCTCTTTGATCTTTAGAAATAGCTGATGTGAGAACCGAAAGTGCCTTATAATACCGGCTGTTAAACAAAAGAGAAATATATCGACACCACAAACTTCGTCTACCTCCGTAAGTAAAAATAAGGACATTAAACAAAAGAAGAAGAAATATATCAATGCCACAAACTTCGCCTAACTCCATAAAGGAAAATAAGGACGTGAAAAGGAGGGAAAAAACTACCAATATGAACCATCGAAACCCATAAAGGAAAACAAGGACATGAAACGAATGACTAAAAAGAATGAAAAAAAATAATACCACAAACAAACTTCCTTAGAACAGATACGTCAAGTTTTCCCATTTTTTTTCCTTTTTTTTATATATATTTTACTTGATTTTTTTTATTAAACTCAACACCGCCGGCCACTTGTTCACTTAGCTGCCACCACTCGTCCGTTGCAGCTGGTGTTGTTTTCCTTACCAGACGACTCTGAAAACACTCCCTGAAAACACACAGAACCAAGACGATAGGCTGATAACTGTGTGAGTGTGTGAGGGTATGTTACTTCCCTTACCACAGTGCATAGCCTTGTATTCCTGCTTTATTTTGAGCCTCTAATACGTAAAAAAAGACATTCAGCCGTGGTTTCTCATGATGTGGGTTTTGCGGGGTCTGTGAACTCCTCTTTTTTTTATCTACAGCAAAGGAGACATCTCAAGGGCAGAAAAAAAAGATATAGAAAACAAGACTGCATAAAAAGTCCTCCCCCACACCATTTTATGTCTGTAGAGGTGATGTTATATAGAGATTTATGACTTACTGACCTGGGAGCTGTGGTTTACTGGGACAGATTAGAGAGAAAAAAATGCATAAAAAGTTCTACTATTTTTTTTGTCTGTAGAGGTGATGTTATATAGAGATTTATGACTTACTGGGAGCTGTGGTTTACCGGGACAAATTAGAGAGAAAAAAAATGCATAAAAAGATCTCACACCATTTTTTTTGTCTGTAGAGGTGATGTTATATAGAGATTGTGACTTACTGTACTGACCTGGGAGCTGTGGTTTACCAGGACAGATTAGAGAGAAAAAAACCCTGCATAAAACGTTCTCACACTCCATTCTTTGTCTGTATAAATGTGAATTGTGTGACATGGATTTTTTGCCTTACTGACTTGGGATCTGTGGTTTAGTGGGACAGAGTAGTGCTCAATAAAGAATGATTAAACTGAGCTCCATAGGTGGTGAGCAGTGTTAAGAAATGTTGCATATGGGACTTACAAGTGCAATTTAGACAGCTCAAGGTACAGTAAATGTCCAGTGATATCTATACCCACGCTAATGCCCTGGAAAGATAAGAATGTATTTGTGGATAGAGAATGTGGAGTTAGTTCTTGCATCAGTGCATTGAGACATATGATGATTTAGGTGATAACATTCATGAACCAGGGAAAGTAATGGCCAACACACACACACACACACACACACACACACACACACACACACACACACACAGAGGTCCACACATGGTCGTAATCTTAAGCCTGACCTAAGTATGCCTCCCAATCCCGAATTATCCTAACTATCCCCAACACAGAGCTGTTCATTGCCTCTCAGCTGTGTGTGTTTGTGTGTGTGAAGATGGGCCTCTCTCTTACACACACACACACACACACATCATTGTTATATACCTCTTACGTTTGCCACTAGAATAACATTAACATCAGCATTAAAAAAGAACGTCATTTTGTTAATTTACACATAGGCAAGACTCCTTTGTTACTGGGGTGTGTGTGCGTGTGTGTATATTCATTTTCCCATCTTCTATTGTTCTGTATCTATATTGGAACCTCATATACCTTGCAAGCACTTCTTTTGTATGTATTATTCTTTTCTTTACTTTCTGGTTCATCTTCACTAAAAGAAAAGTGTGTGTGTGTGTGTGTGTGTGTGTGTGTGTGTGTGTGTGTGTGTGTGTGTGTATACATTCATTTTTCCCATCTTCTGTTTTTTTTATATAAGAACAGCATATAATCTTATCTTGCAAGCACTTCTTTCCTCCTTTTTTTTCTTCTTCTTTTCCTTTTTCCCGGGTTCATCCCCTTCACTACAAAGAAGAAAAATGAATAAAACATGAATACAAGAAGCTAAGAAAGGAGGTTATTGATGCTTCCTCCCTCACAGCATACGTATTTATATTCATCAGATTCTTCTTCTTCTTGTTATTATTGTTTCCTGTCTTTGTCCCTTCCTCCGCCAAGGCTTTCAGTAACGTCAGGCAGTCTTGTGTTGCGCTCGGTTATTGTACTCTCTCTTGTCGTGTCCTTGCTGTCTGTTTGTGTCTTAAGGGGTTATTACACTGGGCAAATTTTCCGTGGATCTTCAGTCAAACCACGATTTTCGCTAGAGTGGTTCTTTCTCATTTGTTTCATGTTATTGTTGATGATGATGATTGTTTTCTTTTTTTTTATCTATTCATCTGTGTATCTGTCTGACATCATTCATTTCCCTGTCTCTGTCTCCTTTCCTTCTCTACACATCATCCATTTCTCTTTTCTTTTTATCTATATTCATCTGGCTATCTGTCTTTTTACATCCTCATCCAATTGTTTGTGTTCCTCTTCATCCATCTCTCTCTCCTTTCCTTCTCTACATATCCATTGGAATCCATTTCTCTATTCTTTTTATCTATTCATCTGTCTATCTGTCTGACGTCTTCATCCATTTGTTTGTCTTCCTCATTACCCATCTTCTCCTTTCCTTCTCTCGACATCCTGAACCTCCTTTTGTTGTCGCTGAATTGCTTTGCCGGTAATACGCGTAGTAAGCTATTATTGCCGGTGATGGCCGTTCTATTTTCGTTCATCCGTCCTTCATTACGACTAATTACCCTGTTGCTGCTTACTTGTGTTCTGCTAATGAAGCGGAATGATTGTTGTCCTCCTTCCGTTATTACACACACACACACACACACACTCACACAAACACATACACACGCATTGAAGGACAGAGGGTAGAGACAGATAGCTGAGTGCATAAATGTGTGTTATATAGTCGTGTTTTGCTGTGTTGGGGTGACAGGCGTGGCAGGACATAGATTAAAGGGTCGTTAGGGTGTTATTTGGTCTTAGCCTTGGATGTGGAGGTAGACACACACACACATACTCGTGGGGTCATATTTTTTTTTACCTTTTGGATCTCTAGTATATATATTTGACAAGGCTTTCATGGGTGTTTTGTGCATTTCCAGGGCTAGTTTTATGATCCTTCTGGTAGTTTGACTGTTCTTCTGTACCTTGAACCTAAAAAAACCACTCATTTGAACCTGATCGATCTCCTTTACGGCCTGATGTGAAGGACAGTACTGAATATACCTTCTACCTACATATATACTTACGGACAGACACAAATCTACCTACTTACCTATACCTTCTACTGACCTACCTACATACATAGGCAGACGCAAATTTACCTACTTACCTATACCTTATACTGACACCTACATACATACAGACATACATAGACAGAAACAAATCTACCTTCCTTCCTTCTTTCCTTCTTTTCTTTCAATACTTCCTTTCTTCTTTTCTTCCTCCCTTCTTTCCTCCAATACTTCCTTTCTTCTTTCCTTCCTTCCCAACTTCCTCTCTCCCTCTCGCTCCCTCCTTCCCTTCCTACGTACATACATACATACACACTCATACATACCTGTCTTCCCGCAACAGGTGAGGGCCGGGGAACACCTGTGTAACATTATCTACCTGGAGAAACGCCTGATTCGTTGACTGACAGACGGGAAGGGCCAGACAGTCGCCGTTTGCTGTCTGTTAATTTTAATGAGGAAGAAAGTGAGGTGTTTATGTGTGTGTGGCAAGATGGATTACACACACACACACACACACACACACACACACACACACACACACACACACACACAGAGCCGCAAGGGGGTGGGTGAAAGCAGTGGTGTTGAGGGTGGTGGTCGTGGTGGTAGTGGTGGTGGTGATGGTGGACGCAGTATGTTGTTAGCTGGCACACACACACACACACACACACACAAACACACACACACACACACACACACACACACATCACATAAATAACTCAATCTCATTTTATTTACTATTTTTTTCTCCTCTCTTTTAATTTCTAGGCCGCAGCAATGTATAGTAAGGAAAAGGGTGTCAACATTGTTCTATATCGCGATGGTTTTCCTGACACGCAAGTTGAATAGTGAGACAAGATTGCAACCTGTGTGTGTATGTGTTTGTGTGTGTGCGTGTATGTGTAGCTACGGATACATACACACACATACATATACATCGCTTACGTGTGTGTGTAGTAACTTTTTAATGTGTGTAAAGTAACATGCTACCGTTTGATTATACTTAAGGTGGATTGTATGCACTAAACAAACGTATTCCGCTTGTTAACATTTATTTGATCCAATCTGCTTTGCCTGACCTGATTCTTTCGTGACATACAACACTTGCTCTTTGCGTGTGTGTTTTTCCTTGCAAATAATAATACTGATGCTGCCTGAAAGAAGGGATTATTGAAGTTATTTTTGCTATTATTGCGTGAGTTTTTAAGGAGTTTATATTAAGTGTGTGGCCTGGTTTGGATGTGAGATTTAACTACTTAACTTTTACATTATTTATTTACACTATTTAGTTTGTTTTGCATTTTCTACTAATTATATATACGTTAGTTTACTTTGGTGAGTGATCATATTTAGTCGTTTATGAAGGTTAACGAGTGAAAACGAAGAGGTAAAAAAGAAGAGCAATACTTAAGATCAACATTTAATTTAACTAAGAAGGAAGTCATTGAGCTCTGCGGTTTCAAAGAGGAGACAGAAAACAAAGAACTAGAAAATACTGGAATAATCTGAGCATATATAAAAATAACAACAACAAAGGTAATACATAAATATATATAACCAGTTTCCTATCCAGAGATGACTTGATATGACTTCTAATTCATCTACAAAGGTTAATGTAAGGGGGTATTTTCATTATTATTTTAGTCTCGCAGTGTCGGAAGCAAGCGGAACCGTGTGTACCCAAGAATCGTATTGTTAGCAATTCACCCGAGTCACATGAACGTGTAAAACTGCGGCAGAATGACAACCCAGGGCAAGGAAAGGAAGTCAAGGCGAGAGAGAGAGAGAGAGAGAGAGAGAGAGAGAGAGAGAGAGAGAGAGAGAGAGAGAGAGAGAATGGGGGGTGGGGGGTGGAATTAATGTGTTTCTTATCCTGCAGTGAAGTTAGTAATAGCTGATGATGGTGATAATGAGGTGGAGGATGAGGGGAAGGAGGAGGAGGAGGAAGAGTGAGGCAAGAATGTATTAGCAATGGTGACAGACATTATAGCAACAAGTCCCCTCCCCTCCCCTCCTCCTCTTCTTCCTTCTCCTCCTCCTCCTTTCTCCCTCCTCTCATGGTGTAAATAACATGCCATAAACAATATACAACTTCTCAATCCCTCACTCTCATTTATCACCCTTCCCTCCCTCCCTCCCTCCCTATAGCTCCTCCTCCTTTCCCCCCGGGGTCACGAGAGACACCGGTCACCCATAGAGGAGGGTGTTGTGACGTGGTTTAGTGCTGGTGATGAGTTAATTAATGGTTAGGTGTGTGTGTGTGTGTGTGTGTGAGAGAGAGAGGTGGTGGTTATGGTGACGGGAAATGAGAGGGGATGAATGTGGGGTCAGGGGAAGCAGGGGAAGGGGGATGAGGTGGTGCAGTGGTGATGGTGATGAGGGAATAGTGATGATGGTGGTGGTGGTAGTGAGACGGGAAGGCTGGGACAAGGAAGGGGAACGGGGTGGTGGTGGTGGTGGTGGGTGTTGAATGTCTCTTTGGGCTGGGTGGGAGGAAGACGAGGAGGAGTAGGAGGAAGAGGAGGAGGAGGAGGAGGGTCACTACTACTATTGCCACTACTACTACCACTACTACTCGTCTGGGTATACATATAACTTAATAGTCTAGTGAAGTTTGTTTTGTCTCAACTGTGAAGGAGAACGAGGAAGAGGAGGAGGAGGAGGGGGAGAGAGAGCAGGGGAAAGAGGGATCAGGACGGCAGATGGGGGGCGGGGGGAGGAGGAAAGGGAGGGAATGGGGTAGGGCGAGGCAGGTGATGGCGAGGGAGGAGGAGGAGGAGGAAGAAGGGGACGGGGAGGTGCGCGCGCAGTACCCCGAGGCCCCGCGGTTCCCTCGCAAGCCACAACCCAGCATGCAGCGTTGCCAGTACCTCGAAATGCAGTTACTTTTTCCATCTGTAGAATAATACATGAAAGAAAATCTGATTGTTGTTTTTTATTATATGCGAAACTTGATTACTAAGGTCATTAGCACAGTATAGCATTAAAATTCGTCAGTTAGAGGGTTGGGGTAATTGAAATAGCTTGAGTTACGTGTTTTTACCTTTTTATACGTGTAAGTGTAATTAATTTGAGTACCAGTAATATCAGGTTAATTAGTAGGTGTGGGTGCGATAATCAGATCAGATACCGATGAGGAGGAAGGATAATGGCTGGTGAATCTGGCAACATCCAACATGCCTTTGAGTCGGTTGCCAACTTGCGCCCCTTCTGCCAGTGCCGCCAGGGCTGTCGAGGAGGAAGGGTGCAGTGTCGCCGGTCGGTCCGCGCGCAAGGCTTCACATTCACAAGTAGCGTGTACCCAAGAGTGACAAGACCAGTACGGAATGCGTCAAGGCGTTACTCCGCGTCACCAGTGTTACCAGTCCTCGCGGCCCTCCTGTCCTTCCTCCACCACGGCGTTCCCTTCGTGTGGTGAGGGCGGGAACAGCTGTGTGGTGCCTGCTGCTGGTGACTCCCCTCTTGGCCGTGGCTCCCCCCTCATCACCAGCACAGAGGCGTGACACACCCACCACCCATAGCCTCTGAAATGGGTGTATGACTCAGTTAGCCTCAGGAAGTGCGTGCGGGCGCGTTCGTGTGTGTGTTCGTGTTGGTGTGCGCGCGTGTATTGGTGTTTGAGTGCACATGTCCTCACCAGCAAGGCCTATAGAGTGTTTACCAGATACATCACCACCGCCAGTCAGTCAGTCACAGTCACTTCCTGCCCTTGTGACACTTTCTTCCATCCAATCAGTCAGTCACAGTCACTTCTTACCCTTGACTGACTTTCTTCCATCCAATCAGTCATTCACAGTCACTTCTTGCCCTTGTGACAGACTTTCTTCCTTCCAATCAGTCACTTCTTGCCCTTGTGACAGACTTTCTTCCATCCAATCAGTCAGTCAGTCACTTTTGCCCTTGTGACAGACTTTCTTCCGTCCAATCAGTCACTCACAGTCACCTCCTGCCCTTGTGACTGACTTTCTTCCATCCAATCAGTCAGTCACCTTTTACCCTCGTGACTGACTTTCCTTCATCCAGTCACACTCCCCCCACCTCCTGCCCTTGTTACTGAATTTACCCCACCAGTCAATCAGTCATCCAGTCAGACCCAACTCCCCTCCTGCCCTAGTGACTGAATTAACCGTCGCCAGTCACTCAGTTACGTCCCTTGCCTCTTGTTTCCTCCCTCATTCACTACCTCGTTCCCTGGCTGTGTATCTGTCTGGTGGTGTTGTGATAGTGTTCCCCCGCTGTGGTGGTATGGTGCCTTAAATTCATCACCCGTCAGTCATCGTCAACACCGCGACCATGGAAGGTGAGATTGAGTGATATTAATCAGTTTGTTGTTTTCATAATGTGTACAGTTTACAGATATGAGACAGGACTGGTCGTATATCATCACACACTTGTTACGTATATTTTTTTCGCCTTGTAATCTTGCCTCTGTGTGTCGCCTATCTTTGTCTCAGTGGGTCTATTTTTTTCCCCCCTTGGTGTTCATGGGTCTTAAATCATAGCCGCGTCAACGTATTTACTGAGGAAACTTTTATCCAACCCGTTTATATTTCTGTACGTATCTTTGTTTATTCTTAGACATGGTGAATACGTATACTGGCATAGAGGGAGAGATACAAGGTTGGTGCTGGGTATGTGGAATGGGGTGTGGCTGCAAGGAGCGGGACAGGACAAAGCAGGGGTGGGTTAGGCAGGGTACACATAATTATATCCAGTTTATCCACAGAGCAGGGTGAACGTGCATGCTGACAGGGATAAATGCAGGGGTGTTGTGGGCATGGGCGTGGTAGCTAAGAAGGATTTAATAGGACATGGTGAATAGGGTAGGATAGGATTTGTATACGTATATATTTAGTGACTTTGGGCAGCGTTAAAATATGCACTGGTAGAGATAAGGGGTTTGACAAGAATGTGTAGGGTGTGACAGGGTAGTATATGCTTTGTCTACGGTTATATTTAGTGACTTAACAGGGTGATAATGTGTACTGGTAGGGAAATAGGGTGTGGCAGGGTGAGGTGGGACGGTGGGATAGGCAACTGGGCAGGGTGAACATAACGCTGGTAGAGAGGAATACAGGGTGCGGTGGGCATGGGCAGGGTGTGGCAGCTGAGGGCGGGGCAGGGTTGGTGCTGGGCGCGAGTGGCTGTCTGGTTCTTTGTTGACAAGTCTCGCAGCTGTCTATGAGTGGCTGAGAGGCTATGGAACGTTACTCGTGTGTGTGTTTAGCGGAGTGGTATACAAACGTTTTTTCCCCCTCTGTTTAGGTTTGGGGTGTTTGCATTGAACGTTGTCTGGTTTTGTGTACATTTGGGAACGTTAGGTTAGTGCTTTTGGTGTGTGTGTGTGTTGTGCTCGCTTCTTTCTCCTCTTTTGTTTTTATTCTCACCCTTTTCTCTTTTACTTATTCCTCCTCTCGTTTTCATCCTCACCCTCTTCTCTTTCACCACCATCATCATCATCTCTATCTTCCTCTGTTTCTACTTTTTTCTTGTGTGTAACCTGATCCGTATAGTACTCATTCATGGTGTTGGTTACATTGTAGTAATAGCTTGTAGTAGTAGTAGTAAGGATGTTTCAGTTAGTTGGGTTGTAAGGGTGGATGAAGGTGGCAGTAGTGGTGGTGGTGGTGTTTGTGGTTAATTAAGTGATGGCTCGTAAGTGGTGTTGAGTGGGTGATGGCGGTGGTGTGACGAAACTCCTCCACGCTCATCACCGCCGCTAACAACACTTAACGAGTACATCAATTACCTCATCACCACTACTATTTCTAGGACCATCACCTCCACACAGCATCCTCCACCGCTACCATCACCACCGCCATGACCAGCCCCAACAACACAACCACCACCACCGCTTGGGATTAGGGTGGGAGAGGAGAGGGAGGGAGGGGCCTTGGCGATCACGTGATGAATGGTTGGGTGTGTCAGGGAGGGAGGGAGCTTTGGGTAGGCTTTTGGTGGTGGTGGTGGTGGCGGCATTCTTCCTTGTCCCTCCCTCCCTCCTTCCCCTATCCCATAATTTATCTTTTTTTTATTTTCTCTTTAATCCTGTCCCTCCCTTCACTCCTTCCCTCCCTTCATCCTTTCTCCCTGTCGTGACATTCCTTCTCTCCCTTTCCCTCCCACCTTCCCATAATCCTGTCCCTCCCTCCTTTCTACTCTCCCAGCCCTTTCCCTTCCTACTTTCTCTTTCCCTTCATCTATCCTTCGTCTGTAACTTTATTCTCTTCCTTTCTCTCCCTCCTTCCCACCTCTCCCTTTCCCTTCCTACTTTCTCTTTCCCTCTCCCTCCATCTCTCCTTTGTAACTTCATTTTCTCCCTTTCTCCCCATCCTTCCCACTTCTCTCCCTACCTTCTCTCCCATTCCCTCCCACACCCTTTTAACCTTCCTTTCTCCTTCCCCATCCATTTTTTTGTCACCCTCTATCCCTCCCTTCCTCATATCTTTCTCCCTTCTCCCTTATCTTCCCCCCTCCCTCAAACCTTTCTTCCTTTTTCCATATCGCACCCATCTTTGTCCATTCTCTTTTTTGTCACTACTTCTTCTCTGTTCTCCCTTTTTTGTTGTCCTCTCCCTCCCTTCCCTTCCCCCTTTTAACCTCTGTATGATGTGTTGCCATGGTTGCCCTTCTCCCTCCCCTCCACCCTTCTCTTCTCCCTTTTCATCTCCCTTGTTTTCCCTTTCTAGTTTCTACCCCACTCGTATGTCAACCTCCCCTCTCTACCTCGTCTCCTCTCCCATTACTTCAACCTCACTCCCACTCCTCTCTCCTCCTCCCCCTTCCTCGTCCTTCTCTTCCCACCTTCTACCATATTTTAAATCTTTACGTCTAACTCCATTTATAAACTCATTTCCTCCCTCCACCGCACTTCTACCCTCCCACATTCCTCTCCTCCCTTCTCTCCCTTTTCTCTCCTCCCCTCAATCTCCTTCAATCTTTTCTCTCTCTCTCCTTCCCACCCTTTCATCTCTACTTTTCGCCTCTTCTTCATTCTCTCTACGTCCCTCTTCCCTCTCATTTCAATCTCCTTCAGACTTCTCTTTCTCCTCATCTCCCTTTCCTTTCTCCTCCCTTTCGTTCCCACCCTTCTATCCTTTCCTTCACTCCCTTCTTCCCTCTCTCCTCTCATTCTCTTCTTTCCGCTCTTTCCCAGTCTTCTTTCTCTATCCCTCCCTTTTCTCCTCTCCTTCCTTCCCTTCCCACTCCCTTCTTTTCTTCCTTCCCTTCTCTCTTCCTCCTCCCCTTTCTTCTTTTCTTCCTTGTTTCTTCCTTTTCTTCTTCCCTCTCCTTCCCACCTTCGCTCCCCGTCCCTCTCCTCAACCCCCTTCTCATCTCCCTTCTTTCCTTCCCTCCCTTCTTCGTTAAGCCTTTCCTTCCCTGCCCAAGGCCCTCTCTGCCACGCCCCTGCCCTTCATCCTAAGTGCCCCTTGCTATGTCCCACTGTTCCATATTTTCCGTCCCTTTCCTTCCCCTGCTACGCCCCCTTGCTCTTCATTTTAAAGTGTTCCGTCCCTTTTCTTCCCCCTGCTCTTTATATTTTAAGTGTTCCCTGTCCCACTGTCCCGTTTACCCGTCCCTTTCCTTCCCCTTGTTCTTTATATTTTAAGTGTTGCCTGTCCCACTGTTCTGTTTCATTACTGTTTCATTCTTGTGGTTCGTTGTTTCATTGTCCCTTTTTTTTGTGTGTGATGCTAGTGTTTTGTTTTGTTGGTGTTTTGTTTCAATCTGCTTCACTTGTTGCTTATTCCTCAGCTGTTTCTGGTGGTTTGTTTTGTTTTGCTTTATTGTTGTTATGCTTGTTTCGTCCTGTTTCTTTGGTGATTCTAGTGTTTCGTTGTGTTATCTTGGTGTTGCTGATTCACTTGTGTTTCGTTCTTTTCCTTTGCTGATTCAATTATTTCGTTCTGGGCTCCGTTTTGTTGGTAGTGGTGATGTTGTCTTCCTCGTATTGCTATGTATAAACTTCCATCACACATTCCGAGAGAGAGAGAGAGAGAGAGAGAGAGAGAGAGAGAGAGAGAGAGACTTCCCCGAAACGTTTTTATATACTTTTCTGACAAGTAAGTTGGTGGTGATCTTATTATTAACGGTGATGGTAATGGTGTTTATGGTGGTGATAGTGGTGATAAGAGATGATGTGGTGGTGGTGAGGAATAAATGCGAGGAGACGGAAAACCCACCACCACTGTCACCACCACCAGCACCATGCATCACCACCCACACCGCTTTCTCCTTTCCGCGGTGGTGAAGACCTTACAGCGTGACATTCTAATTATAGTAGTGGTGGTAGTAGTAGTAGTAGTAGTAGTAGTAGAAGACAGGTATTGACATTTCGTGGGTTAAATATAGAATAGAGTAGTAGCAGTTGTTTTTGTTGTTATTAATGCAGAGATAAGTATAGCAACAAGTAGTATAGCAATAGAAAGAGGATAGTAGTAGTAGTAGTAGTAGTAGTAGTAGTAGAAGACAGGTATTGACATTTCGTGGTTTAAATATAAAATAGAAAGTAGTAATAGTAGTAGCAGTTGTTGTTTTTGTTGTTATTGATGCAAAGATAAGTATAGCAACAAGTAATATACCAATAGAAAGAGGACAGTAGTAGTAGTAGTTGTTGTAGTGGTGGGGGTAGTAGTAGAAGTAGTAGTAGTAGTAGTAGGAGGAGAGCGTAACCCTGACGTTGGTAACAAGAGAGGGAGGGAGGTAAACAAGGGGAGGAGAGAGGGGAGGTAAACAAGGGGAGATGGAGAGAAGAGGAGGGGAGGAAAGGGGAGAGGATAAATACGAGAGAGAGAGAGAGAGAGAGAGAGAGAGAGAGAGAGAGAGAGAGAGAGAGAGAGACGGGTTGGGACATTTTTAGCCTCTCTGCTGGTGGTGACGACAAGAAAGGGGGAGGAGGAAGAGGAAGAGGCAGAGAGGAGAAGGAAGAGGAAGAGACAGGAAGGAGGAGGAGGAGGAGGCATCTTCTAACCCTACCATTACCATTTTTTTTTACTCCTTTTCTCTCCTCATCTCGACTTGTTGCTGCCTCCCAACCACCATTACCACCACCACCACTACTACTACTACTACTACTATTACTACTACTACTACTATTACTACTACTACTATTAGTACTACTACTACTATTACTACTACTACTACTACTACTACTACTACTACTACTACTACTAGTACTACTGCTACTGGACAACATTGTATCATTTTTTTGTGGTCTTCCTTTTATCTTATTTTCGCGCCTTTTATTTTTATCTTCACCTTGGTTCTTTGCCATTCGCCGTTGTCCTTGCATTGGAGTGGGAGTAGTAGTAGTAGTAGTAGTAGTAGTAGTAGTAGTAGTAGTGGTGGTGGTGGTGGTGGTGGTTGAAGATGAGGTACGGATATGCAATTTACAGGCTCAGCAGAAGTGAAATCACTGTATCAAGGAGGAACGTGTGTGTGTGTGTGTGTGTGTGTGCTCCAGACTTGTTGATCTAAAAATTCTTGAACGTAACCGGTTTCCTTGCCCTCGAGAGAGAGAGAGAGAGAGAGAGAGAGAGAGAGAGAGAGAGAATCGTCCATGTTTTATAAGATTATTTTCTCGGGTATGGAATGGAATTTATAGTTTAGCAGCATTGCCTCAAGTGACACACACACACACACACACACACAGGCAAGCCATTCATGAGCCAAGATTCAACTAGACTGAGGGACCGAGGCTGTGTGTGTGTGTGTGTGTGTGTGTGTGTGTGTGTGTGTGTGTCACTTAAAGGTCTTCATCCCTGCCCTTTATGGCGCAAATTGGGTCTTAAAGGACCTTTGGGGGAGAGGGGAAAGGGAAGAGGGGAGGAGGGGGGGTCTGTCCCTACCACTCCCCTTATTGCCTTAACAAGCTACAGCTGGATGGTGTGTGTGTGTGTGTGTGTGTGTGTGTGTTAGTAGTAACTGGTGCAAGTTTTAGTAGTAGTAGTAGTAGTGGTGATAGTAGTAGTAGTGGTGGCGGTTGAGATCATGATGTTAATAGGTTGAGATGAGGAGGAGGAGAGGACAAAACTAGACGATGCTGCAGATGATAGTGTGTGAGGGTGAGGCTGCTGGTGATGATGATGATGATGGTGGTGGTGGTGGTGGTGATGAGATTTTAATTTATGTAGTTGCGTGTCAGTAGTACAAGTGGTGATGTTGGTAATACTGTGTGAGGTTGTTGTCACTGTGGTGGTGGTGATAGTGATGGTGATTGTGGTGTTGGGATTAGAACATTCCTCTGAACATTCTTTAGTTATTGTTTATTGTGGTGGTGGTGATGATAGTGGTAGTGTTGATGGTGATAGTAGTGGTGGGGATGATAATGGTGGTGGTGATGATATAGATGGTGATGGTGATAGTTGTGGTGGTGATGATGGCGGTCGTGTTGATTGTGGTGGTGGTGTTGATGGTGATGGTGGTTGTGGTATAGTGACAATTTCCCACAACCCTAACCACCCTCAGTCGTTTCCCAGCACAGCATATTACCATCCTCTTCACTTCGTCTTTTAAGCTCCTTCCACTTCTCATTCCTTCACCACATTCCACCGCGAAGGCCATTCCACAACCATTATTCCCCTCCTCCCCTTATCACGTCCCATCACTTACGTCCCTACTCGTAAACGCATGGGTACCTCAGTTCGACAGTCTGAAAACCCTCTCGTTGAAGTTGCTGGGATTTTCATGGACTTCTCTGATCCTGGTGAATGTTTAAAGTCACCCAAGAATACGCGGTTAATCATCTCTTGTGACCTCTCGTAGAAGTTGCTGGGATTTTCACGGACTTCTCTGATCCTGGTGATAGTTTAAAGTCACCCAAGAATACCCGGTTAATCATCTCTTGTGACCTCTCGTAGAAGTTGCTGGGATTTTCACGGACTTTTCTGATCCTGGTGATAGTTTAAAGTCACCCAAGAATACCCGGTTAATCATCTCTTGTGACCTCTCGTAGAAGTTGCTGGGATTTTCACGGACTTTTCTGATCCTGGTGATAGTTTAAAGTCACCCAAGAATACCCGGTTAGTCTGCTCTGTGACCTCTCGTAGAAGTTGCTGGGATTTTCACGGACTTCTCTGATCCTGGTGATAGTTTAAAGTCACCCAAGAATACCCGGTTAATCATCTCTTGTGACCTCTCGTAGAAGTTGCTGGGATTTTCACGGACTTTTCTGATCCTGGTGATAGTTTAAAGTCACCCAAGAATACCCGGTTAACCTTCTCTGTGTCCGGACGTTGCGCCGACTAAACGAAACTTTCCAACTTTTCTCTTGTCCTCTTATGGAAGTTGCTGGGAATATCATGGACTGTTTTGTGACTCGGTTAATCTTCTGTGGCCTTGGGAAACAGTAATGGGAACCCGATACGTTTTACAATATGGACCTACGTCACTCCACAGCCCCCTCCCAGGATAGGCAGCTTTTATATAACCGGGTCATCCCACACTCATCTCTTTTTTAAACCTCTAACTTCACATTCCAACACGCACGCACACTCATTCCACATGCATTGTTGAGACTCGTAGCTTTCGACATTTCATTTCATATTCATTGCTGTTAAAATTTCTATACACATTCCGTCACAGATAATTATTCCACGGTTATTGTTTGGAATCGAAGCTTTTGTTATTTCATTCGTCATGGTTTCTTCTCTTTCAATTCTTTATATATACATTCCATGACAAACTTTCCCTCCAGTCAATATCTTTATCATAGTGTCAGAGCTCAATACATTCCATTCCACAGTCATTCCTCTCTTCTCACCTTTCTTACATTCTATCTCAAACTTTCCCTTCAATCATTCTTTTAGCATAGTGTAATAGCTTAATACATTCCATTCCACAGTCATACCTCTCTTCCAAACTTTCCCTTCAATTAATATCTTTAGCATATTATCATAGCTTAATACATTCCATTCCACAGTCACACCTCTCTTCTCAACTTTCTTACATTCTATCTCAAACTTTCCCTTCAATCATTCTTTTTAGCATAGTGTCATAGCTTAATACATTCCATTCTACAGTCATTCCTCTCTTCCAAACTTTCTTACACACATTCTATCACAAACTTTCCCTTCACGGTCATTATCTTGGAATATGATCGTGTCTCTTTACATTCCATTTCACTTGTTCTTTCCAATCGCCCCTTTTACTCAGATATCCCCATGCATTCCACCAATCATATTCTTCTCTTACGCCATATATCTCTAACGTCGTATAACCATTTTTTAAGGTATGTGGCAAGTTTGGCTTTTACTTCCATTTTTTTAATTCAGATATCCCCATGCATTCCACCAATCATATTCTTCTCTTACGCCATATATCTCTAACGTCGTATAACTATTTTTTAAGGTATGCGGCTAGTTTGGCTTTTACATCCATTTTTTTACAGCAAATGAGTCAGTTCGAGGGCATAAAAAAGGAGACAAATATGAAAAAAAAGCCCACTGCTCAAACTGTCGTAAGAAATGATACAAAAATCATTAAAACCAACTAACCACGCCCAGAAAACCGGTTAAAAAAAGACAACTCAGCCACATTGGTGTTGAATATAATACGATTTAAAAAAAAAAAAATCAGGCGTTAGTGTAGAATCGCAGCCTTTGACATTTCATACAACATCTACATTCCATATTCATTTCCTCGATTCATATCTCACTTGCATTCCATCAGGCAAAATCACTAATAATCTTTTACAGTATACAATCACAGCTTATTGGCATTCCTTTCTACTAGTCCAAATCCATTCGTTCATTCCAGTCAATTCCTCAATACAAATCTTTCCTGTTCATTCCATCATTCAAATTCACTCCAGCAGTCTCCTCTTAGTTAGAATCGCAGTCTTTATTCTATTTCACCCGTCCATTCCATACGTTTATTTCACATATCTATCACGTTTTGTCCCCTCGTTCATTCCACAATCAAACCCTTAATACACATCTCTCCCTTACATTCCATCAGGCAAATTCACTCCAGTCTTCTTCTCTTAGTTAGAATCACAGTATTTAGCATTCCGTTCCACTCGTTCATTCCACAATCACTCCAAAATACAGATCTTCCCATTACATTCCTGCAGTCAAATTCACTTCAGTAATTCACTCCTTAATATTCAACCATATCTTTTAATTAAACATTCCATTTCCCATGTCCATTCCACTCCTTTCCACAGTCATTCCCTCATAAAACAATCTCTCCTTACATTCCATCAGGCAAATTCACTCACTCCCAGCGGTCCTCTCCTGATTCATAGGCCGCATTCCACTCTAGTATTCAAGGTCATTCACTTCACCCACTCATACCACGGAGTTTATTCACAGCCATTCACTCACTTCCCCTCACTCTCTCGCCCTCTGCCATTCCACATTCCACATACCACATACACAAAAAATATGGACATTCCTGGCTAGCACAAAGTGGATCTCCTGTATTTTGCTGTATTGTCAGTTGTATGTTATCTTTTTTTCCCTTCAATGTAATTCTGTGGTTGATAATCCTGCCGTGTCATTGTGGAAACCTCTGGTGTGTGTGTGTGTGTGTGTGTGTGTGTGTGTGTGTGTGTGTGTGTGTGTGTGTGTGTGTGTGTGTGTCGGTACTGGGTTATCTGGCAGTGATGCTGGGGTGGGGGGGGGTCGTTAGGGGGTAGAGATAAGAGAGAGAGAGAGAGAGAGAGAGAGAGAGAGAGCGCGGGGGAAGAAGAAAAAAATGAATGAATGAAAATTACGAAAAAATAGGCAGGAGGTAGAAAGTATTGAGAGAGAGAGAGAGAGAGAGAGAGAGAGAGAGAGAGAGAGAGAGAGAGTAAAGCAGGCAATAAAGATAAAACAGAGGGGAGTGTGTGTGAGAGGCAGGTAGGGAAGGAAGGGGAATGGAGTGAGATAGGGGAAGAGAGAGGGGAGGAAAAGGGGAGAGAAGGAGGGGAATGAGGGGGTTGTCGGTGCCCTACTTCTCACACATTCCACACCGACATTACGACTTCCGATTGACCAGATGACAGTGTGTGTGTGTGTGTGTGTGTGTGTGTGTGTGTGGAGGTAGGTTGTGGTGTGTGTGTTTGTGTGTCTGGGAATGTCTGACTGTGCTTTCATTGTGCGTGTTATCGAGTGTGTGTGTGTGTGTGTGTGTGTGTGTGTGTGTGAGTCATCCCCGATCAGATTGTCTTCTATTGGGCCAAAGTACAGGAGAGGGAGGAGGAAGAGGAGGAGGAGGAGAAGAAAATATATCGATGAGGAGGATGAAGAGGGAAAGATATCATTTGTGGAGGCGGAGGAGGAGGAGGAGGAGGAGGAGGAGGAGGAGGAGGAGGAGGAGAATAAGAAAATATATCGTGGAGGAGGAGGAGGAGGGAAAGATATCATTTGTGGAGGAGGAGGAGGAGGAGGAGGAGGAGGAGACGAAGAAGAAGAAGGAAGAGGGGAAGACATGATAAAATGAGTTTGTTTATACCGTCGGTGGGAAGGTAATAAGTGGAAGAAGGGGAGGAGGAGGAGGAGGAAGAAGAGGAAGATAAGGAGGTGGAAGAAGTGCCAAGGTCAGAGGAGGAGGAGGAGGAGGAGGAGGCAAGGACGAGGGTAAGGTGAAGGAGGAGGAGGAGGAGGTGTTAGTACGTGCGTAGGCCAAGGACTGAAGGAGGAGGAGGAGGAAAGGTGGAGAGATACTACGGTAGGCCAAGGATGAGGGGAAGGAAGAAGAGGAGGAGGAGGAGGAGGAGGAGGAGGAGGAGGGTAGAGCAAGGCCAAGGAGATAGAGAAGGTATTGCTAGAGGAGGAGGAGGAGGAGAGGCGTTGATTGTACTGAAGGAGGAGGTGAAAACGAAGATGAAGGAGGAGGAAGAGGGGAGAAGGGTAAGGAAGTAGAGGAGGAAGGCAAGGACAGGAGTATATAGGTCAGTCCGTCTGGCAATCTTAATTATTTACCTGTAGTACACACACACACACACACACACACACACACACACACACAGGCACTCATACGCAGACACACAGATGACCTCACCTACTCTCTCTCTCTCTCTCTCTCTCTCTCTCTCTCTCTCTCTCTCTCTCTCTCTCTCTCTCTCTCTCTCTCTCTCTCTCTCTCTCTCTCTCATGTAAACGTACTTCGCTGACCTACTAGTTCATTGATTACTGTCCTGTGTGTGTGTGTGTTTGTGTGTGTGTGTGTGTGTGTGTGTGTGTGTTCTCTAGTCTGGTTATCCTCCTCCTGCAACATTACACGGCGATAAAGTTCACACACACACACACACACACACACACACACACACACACACACACACACACACACACACACACACAATCTTGCCTCACTGACCTTGTATATCCCTCTAAGATTAAGATCGACACATCATTCATGCACGCCTTGATATGTATCAGCTCCGGGACGTGTGTTCAGCTGCCTGTCGCTGGATCACATCTGGATAACGTTGTATAAGAGATTTTAACGGGGTCACAAATCACGGGTAGGCTTGGTTAGTGGCTTGTTTCTTTTCAGCGGGGTCACAAATCAGGGGTAGGCTTGGTTGGTGGTTTGGTTCTTTTCAACGGGGTCACAAATCAGGGGTAGGCTTGGTTGGAGGTTTGGTTCTTTTCAACGGGGTCACAAATCAGGGGGAGGCTTGGTTGGAGGTTTGGTTCTTTTCAACGGGGTCACAAATCAGGGGTAGGCTTGGTTGGAGGTTTGGTTCTTTTCAACGGGGTTACAAATCAGGTTGGTTTGGTACTTTTCTACAGGGTCACATATTGGTGTTAGATTGTTTGGTTTTAATACGTGGGTGAAGGTGGAAAGGACTGAGGAAGGAAATGAAAGGATGAAAAGAGAGGTTGGTAAATTTAGGGAGATGAAAGAAGGGAAAAGAAAGAAAAGAAATAACGTATGAAAAAAAATGAAACTGGAAAAGATTTACAAGGAGATGAAGGGTGTGAATGTACTATGTGTTGAGAAAGGAGGAAAGGTTGATAAAAAAAAAAGAGGAATTAAGAAGGGAAGATAATAGGGTAGATTCAGAAAAAGATGAAGTGTGGCTATGTAAAATATTGTTAATGTGTCGAGAAAGAAGGAAAGGTTGATAAAGAAAGTTGATAAATTAAGAAGGGAAGAGAATAGGGAAGATTTAGAAAGAGGTGAAGTGTGGCTATGTAAAATATTGTTAATGTGTCGAGAAAGGTTGAAAGTTGATAATGAAAGGTGAGGAATTAACAAGGGAAGAAAAGAGGGAAGATTTTGAAAGAGATGGCGTGGTTATGTAAAGTTTTGTTAATGTGTCGAGACAGGACGAAAGGTTGATGAAGAAAAAAAGTGAGGAATTAAGAAGGAAAGAAAAGAGGGAAGATTTAGAAAGAGATGTAGTTTGGCTATGTAAGATATTGTTAATGTGTCGACTCCTAGGTTATTCTTTGTTACGGAATCACATATCAGTGTTTGCGCTCGTGTAAGTCTGTTGGTATCACATTTATCAGTGTTACGTCAAAGCTGGTTTCAGGATCGCATGTCCGTGACTGTTGGTGTAAAGTTTTCTTAACGGGGTCACATTTCAGTATAATAAGTTCCGTTTTTTTATTACATGCGTTCATAGTGGTATTTTATTCTTCTTTACTCAACTTGAAGGAATGCACTAAAACATTTATATACATTTTAAGATGATAGCAATGTTAATTCGATGTGTATCAGTCGTGAGAAAGATTATATATATATTCGTAGTATTTTGAATTATGTTTGTATTTGTTTCCCTGAGATAGTTTCGATATGCTCTCTCTCTCTCTCTCTCTCTCTCTCTCTCTCTCTCTCTCTCTCTCTCTCTCTCTCTCTCCATTATTATTATTTTTATTCATATGTTATTTTGATAGACTTGTCGTGAGTATACATTGTTATTATTTACTTATTTATTCCTATATTTATTCCCTTTAAATGTTAGTGTTAGCTGCAGCATATATCAAAGGGGCAGTGAGGCTTTTTTTTTTTTTTTTTTTGTATACCCTGTTCTTATTATTCGTGTTGCCTTCAGAGTGGACGGCCTTGCTCGCCGCTTTTTCCTCCCACTATTTTCAACATACATTACGAAATTCCCCGCCTATATATACACCCACTTGTTCGTTGCTTGCCTTTTACGTACATTGTATTGGATATTACAGAACTTATCACTTGTTTATATTCTCGTTTGTTGGTGTTTGCTTACCAGTCAACTTTTCTTTTACCCATCCAACTGCCCTTTTTTTTTTCAGTTTATTTTTGCCCTTGAGTTGCTTCCTTAACTTTAAAAAAAAATCAGTATCAGTCAAATCTATCTGTCAATCTTTCAGTCAGTCAAATCTGTATCAGTCAGTCTAATCGTCAGCCAATCTCAGTCAGTTAAATCTATCAGTCAATCAGTCTTTCAGTCAGTCAGATCTTACCATCAGCCAATCTCAGTCCGTTAAATCTATCAGTCAAGCAATCTTTTAATCAGTCACGTCGTTATCAATCAGTCAAATCTTTACCATCAGCCAATCTCAGTCAGTTAAATCTATCAGTCAGTCAGTCTTTCAATCAGTCAAATCTTAATCATCTGCCAATCTCAGTCAGTCAGGACACCTCTCCTCCCGAAATTAACCTCTGATTTGGACACTCCTTTAACCTCTGTTCGGGAGCAGTGAGTAGCGGGCCTTTTTTTCTTTTTTTTTCTTTGCGCCCTTGAGCTGTCTCCTTAGCTGTAAAAAAAAAAAAAAAAAAAAAAAAATCTATCAATCAGTCAGTCAGTCAGTCAATCTATCGGCCAATCAAATATTTTTTTAATCAATCAGTCGCCCTATTTTGCTTTTCCGTGTAATTCTTTTTTTTTTTTTAATATCTTTGTTTTTAGAGATTGGTTTACGAAGTTGTTTTATATGTCTTATTTGTTTTTATATGTCTTGATACCTGTTTGTTTTCCTTTATTTTTTCTGGTAATTAAGGACAGGTGGGGTTTTCCTGGAGAGAGAGAGAGAGAGAGAGAGAGAGAGAGAGAGAGAGAGAGAGAGAGAGAGAGAGAGAGAGAGAGAGAGAGAGAGAGAGAGAGAGAGAGAGGAAGACAGGAAGAAACAGGAGAGAGAGAGAGAGAGAGAGAGAGAGAGAGAGAGAGAGAGAGAGAGAGAGAGAGAGAGAGAGAGAGAGAGAGAGGAATACACAGCCCACATCAAAACCACCACCTTCCTGCAATTACCACGATTCTGTGCACCCGATATAAGATTTTCAACACTCTTCATAGTAGTATTTTCAAGGCTCCTCCTCCTCCTCCCTCGCCTTCTTCAGCCAGCTTATTTTTATCTTCAAACGCTGCAGTAAACATTGCCGTCTTTCTCTTTTAAAACACAGCTCGCCTGAAGGTTAGGTTGGACTCTCGTGTTTTCTCCTCCTCTTTATTTCTTTTTATCTGTTTTCGTCTTCCTCTTCTCTTCTCTTCTGTCTCCTTCGTCTCATTTTTTTTCCTTGTTAAATTTTGCTTCTTCTTTTTCTTCACTTTTCTTCACTCTTCTATTTCTTTCTACCTTTTCGTCTTCCTCTCCTTTTCTGTCTACTTCGTTTAATTTTTTTTCCTTGTTAAATTTTTCTTCTTCTTTTTCTTCACTTTTCTTCACTCTGACTGTGCTCCTCTTCATCTCCTTTGCTCTTTTCTCCGTTTTCTTTCTTTTTCTCTTCTCTTTCCCCCATTTTCTCGTTCTTGTTAAAAACTTTGCTTCTCTTCCTCTTCTTTCTTCTCTCTTACTCTTTTCTTCATTCTTCTCTCTCTCTCGTTTCTTCATTATCCTTCTTCTTAACTCTTCTTCTCTTACTCTTCTCATTCTTTTCTCAGTCTTATTTTCGTCTCTGTTAATTCTCCTCTTTTTTCTTCTCTTCTTTCTCTTTCTATCTTCGTTCTTCTCTCCGTCTTTTTTTTTCGTTCTTGTTTAACTTTCCTCTTCTTTTCTTCTTCTACTCCCATTTTCGTCTGTATTAACTCTCCTCTTGTCTCTTCTCTTCTCTCTATCCTTCTATCTCTTCTTTTCTCTCCTCCCAGTTCTTTTATTCATCCTCTTTATTAGTCCATGTTTACTCTTCGCTCCTCTCCTTCTCTTTATTCGTCTGTTCTACCTCTTTATTTTTTCTTTATTTCTCTTCGTCTCTCTTTCTTTCTCTTTATATATATTTCCTTCCCTGTTTACTCTCTCTCTCTCTCTCTCTCTCTCTCTCTCTCTCTCTCTCTCTCTCTCACGAAGGAAATATATGAAGAAAACAATGGAAAAAACAGATATAGAGAGGATGTCAGATAGAAAGAAGGAAAGAAAGGAAACAGGAAAGATAAAATAATCTAAGAGAAAGAGATTTAGAAGGAAAGGAAGGAACGTAGATAGGATATATATGTGTGATCCGTTGCTAATACGCTAATGTGTAACTGGGCCCAAGACCGAGACCGAGAGCTGAGACGTTGCTTCCTATCTGAGTCTTCTCCGTGTTCGTGGTAAACAGTTCCACTTACGAAGGAACGAATAGACGAAATAAAAGGAAGTCAAGGGAAACGGAAAGAAGGGATAAGAAAGAGAAGAATGGGATGAAAGGAAAAAGGGGAAGAAAGAGAATGGAAAGAAAAGATGAGAGGGAGTAATAATGGAAATAAAGGGAAATGGGAAGGAGGGATTTAAGAGAGAAGAAAGAAAAAGTGGGAGGGGAGAGTAAATGGGGAAAAAACCAGAGAAGTAAAAATGGAACTCAGAAATAAAGGAGGAAGAAAATATGAGAACAAGATAGAAGGGAGAGAAATAAAGGAAGGGAAAATAAAGAAGAAAAACGAGGAAAAATGAAAGGAAGAGAAAAAGAAAAGGAAGAAAATATGAAAAGGAAAGAAAAGGAAGAAAATATGAAACCATGGAAAGAAAAGAAGGAAAACGAGAACAAAAGGAAAGAAATAATGAAAACAAGGCAGCAGAGAGAAATAAAAGGAAGGAGAAATAAAGAAAAAAAGGAGGAAAAAAATATAAAAATAGAATAAAAAAATAAAGGAAATAAATAAAAAGGGAGAGTGAAAGGAAGGGATAGAGAGAGAGAGAGAGAGAGAGAGAGAGATGGGACAATTTGCTTACTATTTCTTTTTATATATACTTACCTCCATGTCTCCCCTCCTTTCCTCCCCCTTTCCTCCCCTTTCCTCCCACGCATTAGGACAGGAAATTGTTCTCCCACCCTTCTCTCTCCCCTCCACCGCTCTCTCTCTCTCTCTCTCTCTCTCTCTCTCTCTCTCTCTCTCTCTCTCTCCCAGCACTTGAGATAAAAACTAGTAAAGCTCTCCCTCTTCCTCTCTCTTCCTCCTCCTCTCATTTCCCTCCTTTTTTCCTCTTCCATAACTCCTCTCCTGCTTCCTTTTCCTTCTTCAATATTCTCATTAACTTTTCTTTTCTTTTTCCTTGACTTTTTCTTCTTCTGTTTCCTTCTTCATCTTCATTCGTTTCTTTATTTCGTTCCTCCTCCCAATTATATCCCTGTTTTCTTGTTTTCCTCGTTCTCTTTTCCTTCTTTTCCCTTCTTAATTTTCCCTCCTCATTTCTCTTTTACTTCTTTTTGTTTCTTAATCCTCTTTCCCTTCATCTCTTTTTAAATATTTCACTTTTCTTATATTTTTTTTCTTCTTTTCTCCCTTTAATTCCTCCTTTTACTTTGCCTACTTTAACTCTCCTCCTCTTTCATTGATTATCTTCTTCCCTCTTCATCTCTTTCTCCTTTCCTCTTTTTATATCTTTTCCTGTACATTCATATTTTTCCCTGTTCTCTCTCTTCCTCCTTTTTCCTTCCCTATGTCTATCTACCTTTCCTTTTCTCCTTTCTCGTTTATATTGTTATTTTCTTTCCTCCTTCATCTCTTCCTTTCGCGCTCAAGTATTTCCGTTTCATATTTTTCCGCCCTTCCCTCTTCCTCCTCTTTCCTCTTCTTAATTCCTCCTCTTTCTCTAACTACCTTTCAATTCCTCCTTTCTCATTTAATCATATCCCATTCCCTTCCTCTTTCATCCCCTTTTCCTTCTATTCTCTTTCAATATTTTCTTTTTCCATATTTTTTCTCCGTTTTCTCTTCCTCTCTCCTCTTTCTTCCTCTCCCTCATATTTTGTTCTCTTTTTTCTCTTCCTCTCCTCTCCCCATTTAATACCTCTTTTTTGCCATTCCTCTTCCTCTTATATGAAAAAAACATTCCTTCCTCTTCCTCTCCCTCATATTTTTCTGTTTTCTCTTCCTTTCCTCTCCCTCACTTAATACCTCCTCTTTCTTCCTCTTCCTCTCCCTCTTATATAAAAAAAATCCCATCCCTCACCTCCCTAATTTCCCATTCATCAAGTTTCGTCATTAATTCCCCTTCCCCACTTAATACCAACTCTTTTTTTTTACCATTCCTTTTCCTCTTATATTAAAAACCCCATTACTCTCCTCCCCAATTTCACATTCATCACATTCATCATAAGTCACGTCATTCATATTTCCACGAAGACGAGAGATATAACGTGGCTTCCTGTCTTAGTCATCCGGTCATCGTGCGTGGAGGTTGTCAGGTTACTCATCTCTTTACCCCTGGGTGTGGTTAGGTTGGTTCATGCTGTCCTCACCATCGCCTGTTATCTTTAGAAGGAGGAAGAGTGTGATTCTGTTCCCTCTTGTGTAAGCCTTTTCTTTTCCTGTCCTTTCTGTTAACATTTATTTTTATTTTTCCTTTTCATTATTTTTTCCCGTTCTTTTCTTTCCCTTTTCCGTTTTCTCTCCCTGTCCTTTCTGTTAACATTTATTTTTATTATTATTTATTTTTATTATTCTTCCCGTTCTTTTCTTTTCCTTTTCCGTTTTCTCTTCCTGTCCTTTCTGTTAACATTTATTTTTATTTTCCCTTTTTCATAATTTTTTCCCGTTCGCTGCTTTCCCTTTTCCGTTTTCCTTTATTCTCCTTTCGTATATTTTCTTCCTTTTCCTTCCCTTCTTCCCGTTTTCTTTTATTTCCATTCGTTTCTCCTCTCATCTTTTCTTCTTCCCTTTCCATTCCTTCCTTTTCTCCTTCCCTTTCCCCTATTCTTTTTTCTCCTTTCCAATCTTTTTCTTCCCTTTTCCTTCCTTCTTTTCTTCCCTTTCCCCTTTTCTCTTTTCTCCCTTTCCCTTTCCCTTCCTTTCTCCTTTCCCCCATTCTCTTTTCTCCCTTTCAATCTTTTTCTTCCCTTTCCCTACCTTCTGTTCATTTATTTTCTCCCTTCATCTTATCTTCCCTTTCTCTTTCTTCTTCAACTTTCCTTTATTCTATGTGGAGGCTCAATGTTCTGTTTACTCAATCGCTTACACATAGGCAGTTCATTGTGACTCATCCTTCGTATCTTCCGTAGGACTGATCACAGGTAGACTCCGATTAGCCCGAAGTCCTATTACTCATCCTTGCCTGTTCATTACCTTTGTTTATTCACTTCTTACTCATTGTTTATTTGTTGTGACTCATAGTCCATATCTTTTGTAGCTGATTATAGGTAGCCCAGTTACCTTGTCCTGTTTACTCATCCTTATCGTTTCCTCTTCCTTACCTTTGCTTGTTTGTTTACTCATCTCACTCAGGTTATTTCTTGTGACTCATCATCCATGTCTTATTACTGATGAGTCCAATTAGCTTGTAGATACATTAATTCATCCTTTATCTTTTTTTATTTGCCTTACCTCTTCTTAATTAGTTTACTCATCCTTCTTACTCACTGACTCATTAACCATATCTTCTTCAGTAATTAGTCACAGGTAAACTACTTAACCTGAACTCCTCTTACTCATCCTTTCCTTTCCCTCTACCTTACCTTTGTTTATAATTGTACTCATTCCTTTTACTCACTGACTCATCCTTCATTTCTTCCTCAATAATGCCACAGATAAGATCACGAAATATCACCTTACTCATTTTAACCTTTTCTTTTTTACTGACCTTTTGCTTTAAGTTCACTCATTCTTACTCATAGGTTACTTTTTACTCTTCTTTCTCTTTATTAATTCGTCACAGGTGTGCTCAAATTACCTTACTGTCCTCACCTTTATTAATTACAATTACTCATTCTTACTCATCTCTTACTCATAGGTCATTTTTTACTCACTTTCTTTGTTTTTCTTTGATTCGTCACAGGTGTGCTCAAATTACCTTACCTTTCCTCACCTTTACTAATTACACTTACTCATTCTTACTCATCTCTTACTCATAGGTTACTTCTTACTCACTTTTTTTCTTTACTAATTCGTCACAGGTGAGCTCAAATTAACTTACCTTCTCCTCACCTCTACTAATTACTTTACTTACTCATTTTTACTCATCTATTACTCATGGGTTACTTTTTAGTCATCTTCCATTTTTTTCTTTACTGATCCGCCACAGGTGAGTTCAGATTACCTTACCTTTCCTCACCTTTACTAATTACACTAACTCATTCTTACTCATCATTCTTACTCATAGGTTACTCATGACTCACCGAACTTTCACTCTTTGATAATTGGCCGTGGGTAGGTTCAAATTAAGGCGAAGTCCCCTAACTCATTATTTTTTCTCTTATATTAATTGGTGTACTCATTTTTATTCATGGGTTACGCGTCCTGTCTGTCCATCCCCCCCCCCCCCGTATTTTTTATCCTTCGTTAATTGTCTTGTTTTCCTTTTTCGTATTTTTCGTTATCCAGCTTTTTTAATTTTTTTCTTTTTCTTCATTATTTTTTACTTTATTTTCGTTTCTGGTTTTCCTTCTCATTTATTTATTTATTTATTTATTTTTGCTTCTTCTGTCTCCTCTTTTTCTTTATTATCCATGTTTTCTTTTTTCCGTTCTTCCTTTTTTATTTTATTTCCTTTTCTACCTTTTCGTCTTCCACTTTCTTTTTCCTTTTCTTCTTTCGTGTTCCATTTCTCTTCTTTCAACTCTTCTTCCATTCATCATTTTCTCTCTATTTTGATCCTGCGCCTCCTCCTCCTCCTCCTCCTCTTCCTCCTCATTATCTATTCTTCCTTCCTCTTCATCGTCCTCTTACCTATTTATTCTATTCCTATTCTCTTCCTCTTTCTATTCTTAGTCTTTATAATATTCTTCACGTTTGCGCTGCTCTCCTTTTTACTTCCTTGTGTGTGTGTGTGTGTGTGTGTGTGTGTGTGTGTGTGTGTGTGTGTGCGTGTGTGCGTGACAGGTGTACAGGATTTGTGCCTACCTAGTTATGAGTACAGTCGTGGCGTCATTCTCTCTCTCTCTCTCTCTCTCTCTCTCTCTCTCTCTCTCTCTCTCTCTCTCTCTCTCTCTCTCTCTCTCTCTCTCTCTCTCTCTCTCTCTCTCTCTCTCTCTCTCGCAGACGGTTATTATTTATCTACTTTGTATTTCCTGTCTGTTTGTGTTTTTGTATGGCGGTCATACACTCTCTCTCTCTCTCTCTCTCTCTCTCTCTCTCTCTCTCTCTCTCTCTCTCTCTCTCTCTCTCTCTCTCTCTCTCTCTCTCTCTATTATTGCATCTATTTTGTATTTCCTGTGTTTGTGTCTCTCTCTCTCTCTCTCTCTCTCTCTCTCTCTCTCTCTCTCTCTCTCTCTCTCTCTCTCTCTCTCTCTCTCTCTCTCTCTCTCTCTCTCTCTCTCTCTCTCTCTCTCTTGCGAAACGTTTCTTCTCTCTCGTCACGTTTTGCAACCATATATTCAATTTATTTCTTCATATGCTTCTCCTCTTCTTCCTCCTCCTCCTCCTCCTCCTATTCTTCTTCCATTCATGTGCTTCTTTCTTTCTCTCCTTATCTCCTCCTTCCTTCCTCTATGCTTCTTCCTTTCTTCTCTTCCATTCCTTTTGTATCCTCTTCTTTGTTCCATTCTGTCGTCTTTCTTTCGTCCTTTACTCCCTCGTTTCCTCTCTCCTTTATCTCCTTCATCCTCTTCTCCTTTCCTTCTGCTTTCGACTCTTCCTCCCTTCCTTTATGATTCTCCTTTTTTCTTCTTTTTCGTTCGTTCTAAGTTATCTTCATCGTTACATATTGTCTCCTTGTGTTCTTTCCTTCCTCTTCTCTTTTATCTGTTACTCTTATTCTCTCCTCTTTTCATCTCTTCCTCCTCTTCCTTACTGCTCTTAATTTTTCCTTCTTTCCTCTCTTCCTTCTCCTCTTGTAGCCTTGATCATAATACTAGGAAGGAAAATAAGACAACCACAACAATTACTTCTACTACTACTACCACCACCACTACTACTACTACTACTACTACTACTACTACTACTACTACTACTACTTACAACGTTTTCTGATGAAGGTGACAGAGGAAAGGAAATGTTTGATGGTGTTGGTTTCTCTTCTTGTTACTGTATGTGTGTGTGTGTGTGTGTGTGTGTGTGTGTGTGTGTGTTGCTTATGATCATTTTATATTTTTTGTTTTCTTTGTCTTAGTTTTCCATCCTTATTCATTTTCTTTTTTTTTATTGTTTTTTCCTTTATCTCATTTTTCCCGTCTTTCTGTTTTTCTCTTTTTTTGTTGTTGTTTTCTCTATCACTCAACTTGCCTTCCTTCCTTTTCTTTCTCTCTTTTCCACTTTACTTTCTTCTGTCTATTTTTTCTTGGGGTTCTTTTCTTCTCTTTCTCCATTTTTTATTGTTTCCTCTATCACTCAGTTTTCCCTCCTTCCTTTTCGTTCTCTCCTCCTCCCTTTCCTTCCTTCTGTCTGTCTTTCTTGTTCTTTTCTTCTTGTTCTTTCTCCATTTTATTGTTTTCTCTATCATCAGTTTTCCCTCCTTTTCTTTACCTCTTCTCTTTCTCTTTTGACTTCCTTCTGTCTATCTCCATATTTATTCTTTTCTCTATCACACAGTTTTCCCTCCTCCCTTTTCGTTATCTTCCTATTCTTTCCTTCGATCTGTCTTTTCTGTGGTTCTTTTCTTCGCTTTCTTTCGTACCCTCAAACCCGTGGGAGTCAGCGACCAACCAGCTGACTAACACACCTATCTGTCTGTACCCTAAGAATAGACCAGCAGGTGAAAACAATGCTGGAGATGATACACTGGTCTTTTTTTGCCCCTACCACCACTGCCACCACTACTACGACTACCACTCCCTTCTTCCATATTGGGCCAAGCAGCTACCAGACTAACCAACCATTTTTTTTTTCCTTGCCGCTAATACCCGCTCGTGGTCACCCTCTGCCGTCATCACTATTATGAGCAGCGTCCTCCTTTCTTGGTAAACTCAAGGACAGTCTCTTTCCAAACGTTCTCCACCTCTTCGTCCGGAGTTAATTTATCATACTCTATCCTGCTCCGGCAAAGGCTATAGTTTTATATATATATCCACCTGCTGGGGTCATACCTTTCAACATTTCAACTCCCAAGCACATTTTTGACAAGGCTTTCGTTGGAGTTGTGGGCATTTCCAGAGGTATACATTTATGAGCCCTTTGGTAGTGTGACCCTTCTGAGATATTTGACAAGGCTCTCGTAGGAGTTGTGGCCATTTCCAGGGGTAGTTTTATGACCCTGCTGGTAGTTTGATCCTTCTCCTGTGCCATGAACCTACAACAACACTCATCAGAACCCGATTGATCTCCCTTTTGGACCTTGGAAATAGTTGATGAGAGTGAGGAAACCGTCTCAGAACACCCACCCAGGTCTTGACAAGGCTATATAGGAGTTAAGGGCATTTCCAGAGGTAGCTTTATGACCCTAGTGCAGTGGTTCTCAAACTTTCTGACATTGTTACCCCTGACAGCGCAGAGGTAGAGGACAATTACCCCTAGCCCCCATTCCTGTTCATTTACAATTATTTTACATGAAATTATAGGAAAGGAAAATATAATATTTAATTATTTACTCATTTTAATGCATTTTTTTATTAGAAAATCAGTATTTAATACAGAATAAGAAATTTAGGCATTATTCCCTTTGATAAGAGATAAAATTAAAGCGTTTTTACTTTAAATTTAAATTTAAATTTAAATTTAAATATTAAAGGGGGTTTACGGAGTGGGGATTGGACCCAAAAAGGTGAGAAAAAATTATCGTATTCTAATGAAATTTCTTACATAATGCTTTACTAACCGGAGGGAACATATGGGCGAATTTCATTAGAATAAATATTTTACAAGAGGGTTTACGCCCCCAAAAAAATTATATGACCCTGGATTGGGTATGCAGTTTTGTTTAAAAAACTGCACTTCTACTATTATTATTTATCAATTTACTGAATTTTACTCTAAAGTATTTTTAATTTTAGAAATAGTTTACCTGAAACGGTTTCATTACCCCATGGGAAATAGTTTTATGAACCACTGCCCTAGTGGTAGTTTGACACATCTTCTGTACCATGAACCTACAACAACACTCATCAGAACCCGATTGATCTCCCTTTTGGACCTTGGAAATAGTTGATGAGAGTGAGGAAACCGTCTCAGAACACCCACCCAGGTCTTGACAAGGCTTATATAGGAGTTAAGGGCATTTCCAGAGGTTGCTTTATGACCCTGGTGGTAGTTCGACCCTTCTTCTGTACCATGAACCTAAAACAACACTCATTAGAACCCGACTGGTCTCCCGTTTGGCCCTTGGAAATAGTTTACATGAGAGGGTTCCAGAAATAGTTTTATGACCCTGGTGGTAGTTTGACCCTTCTTCTGTACCATGAACCTAAAACAACACTCATTAGAACCCGACTGGTCTCCGTTTGGCCCTTGGAAATAGTTTACATGAGAGGGTTCCAGAGATAGTTTTATGACCCTGGTGGTAGTTTGATCCTTCTCCTGTGCCATGAACCTAAAACAACACACATTAGAACCCGACTGATCTCCGTTTGGCCCTTGGAAATAGTTTACATGAGAGGGTTCCAGAAATAGTTTTATGACCCTGGTGGTAGTTCGACCCTTCTTCTGTACCATGAACCTAAAACAACACTCATTAGAACCCGACTGATCTCCGTTTGGCCCTTGGAAATAGTTTACATGAGAGGGTTCCAGAAATAGTTTTATGACCCTGGTGGTAGTTCGACCCTTCTTCTGTACCATGAACCTAAAACAACACACATTAGAACCCGACTGATCTCCGTTTGGCCCTTGGAAATAGTTTACATGAGAGGGTTCCAGAAATAGCTTTATGACCCTGGTGGTAGTTCGACCCTTCTTCTGTACCATGAACCTAAAACAACTCTCATTAGAACCCGACTGGTCTCCCGTTTGGCCCTTGGAAATAGTTTACATGAGAGGGGAAAGCGTCTAGGGAGTACCGACCCTGCTCTGTCTGCCCTGGCTTGTACAGTGTTGCCAACTTGCCACTCCGTTATTTCGCCCGTCTGTTAGCAGTTCTACGCATGAGGTTGTCTGCCCGTGTCTGTTTGTTGTTCTTAATTGGTTTCAGTATTATCAGGCTGTGCTCGTTCCATAATCTGTAATGTTTGCTTCCTGTCTCTCCACTTTCAAGGTTCATTCTCTCTCTCTCTCTCTCTCTCTCTCTCTCTCTCTCTCTCTCTCTCTCTCTCTCTCTCTCTCTCTCTCTCTCTCTCTCTCTCTCGGCACTCCTTGTATAGATATTACCTTTAGTCTTTCTTTTTTTCTTCCTTCATGCGTTAACTCTCTCTCTCTCTCTCTCTCTCTCTCTCTCTCTCTCTCTCTCTCTCTCTCTCTCTCTCTCTCTCTCTCTCTCTCTCTCTCTCTCTCTCTCTCTCTCTCTCTCTCTCTCTCTCTCTCTCTCTCTCTCTCTTCCTTTTGTTCTTTTTTCCCCTCTCTCCCCCTCCCTTCTGCCACCGCCGCCCCTCCCATGTTAGGTCAAGCCGGTGGGGGTAAGCGAGCGGCCAGGCACAGCTGATGACGCTTACAGAGAGGCGCAGGAATGCATTGGGTAAACACGCTTCGGCTTCTCCTGTTCGCTAGTTCCGTGGGGGAGGAGGACCGGTTGGGGCGTAGGGCGAGGGGCGTGTCACTCTGTTCAAGGCTGGGAGCTCGGGCGTGTGGATTATGGGAACGTGGTGATGGGCTTAGGGAGGCGGCGAGGATGACGTGGGAAAAGACGAGTATGATTGTGTTTGTGTAAGGGGATGTCTTGAAGGAAAGGTTGTGTTGGAGGATTGATTAAGAGAGGGACTGATATACCTTCGTTAGGTTATACATACTTCCAGTTGTCTTTTCTTTGCCCGTCTCCGTCATTCTAATACTATCAAAGAAAGTAATGTTTTGGGTGTTGAAAAAGCCGAGTATGTTTGTTTGTGTAGCAAGAATGATTAAGAGAGGGACTGATATACCTTCGTTAGGTTATACATGCTTCCAGTTGTCTTTTCTTTGCCCGTCTCCGTCATTCTAATACTATAAAAGAAAGTAATGTTTTGGGTGTTGAAAAAACCGAGTATGTTTGTTTGTGTAGCAAGAATGATTAAGAGAGGGACTGATATACCTTCGTTAGGTTATACATGCTTCCAGTTGTCTTTTCTTTGCCCGTCTCCGTCATTCTAATACTATCAAAGAAAGTAATATGTTGGGTGTTGAAAAAGCTGAGTATGTTTGTTTGTGTAGCAAGAATGATTAAGAGAGGGACTGATATACCTTCGTTAGGTTATACATACTTCCAGTTGTCTTTTCTTTGCCCGTCTCCGTCATTCTAATACTACCAAAGAAAGTAATATGTTGGGTGTTGAAAAAGCCGAGTATGTTTGTTTGTGTAGCAAGAATGATTAAGAGAGGGACTGATATACCTTCGTTAGGTTATACATACTTCCAGTAATCTTTTCTTTGCCCGTCTCCGTCATTCTAATACTATAAAAGAAAGTAATGTTTTGGGTGTTGAAAAAGCCGAGTATGTTTGTGTAAGGGGATGTCTACGTAGAAGGAAAGGTTGTGTAGCAAGAGTGATTAGGAAAAAGATTGATAATTGTAATATATTCTTCACCTTCGCTAGCTTATACATACTTCCAACTGCCTTTTCTTAGCCTGTCTGCGCCATACTATATAGTACTAACAGAGAAACGAATATATTGCGTGCGGCCACCCGTATAAGTGGTTCGTAGTCATGAAAATCTCGTTGGGAAAAGAACCTCGCACACTAACATTAACTGATATCAAGGGAATAGACTAGTAAGAGAGAGCTTGTAGTATAGGAGAGAAGGGATAGTTGAATACAAAACCAAAAGAAGCAAAATTAGGCGGGAGGAGGAGGAGGTAGAAACTGTGTGGTGTGGGGAGGGGGAGGTAATGCGACAGCTTGTAGTATGGGAGAGAAGGGATAGTTGTATACAAAACCAAAAGAAGCAAAATTAGGCAGGAGGAGGAGGAGGTAGAAACTTTGTGTGTGTGGGGGGGGAGGTAATGGGACAGCTTGTAATATGGGAGAGAAGGGATAGTTGTATACAAAACCAAGAGAAGCAAAATTAGGCAGGAGGAGGAGGAGATATAAACTGTGTGGTGTGGGGAGGGGGGGGGGGTAGTGGGACAGCTTGTAATATGGGCAATGGGACAGCTTGTAACGCAGCATGGGCATTGTGAGAGCTTATAACATGGACATTTGACATTTTCTTCAGTACAATAGATATTTTTTTTTTTCCGGGGTTAATAAAGGATAGGTGATGTATTGTGTGCCGTACAAATAGGGGGAAAAAAAGTATCCCATGAACAGACTGACCAAAACAAAAGAAATATGTTTTTTTTTCCCTTTTCATTCATCATTTTTATCTTGTCATTTTTTATTAATGGCTCACTTTATAATTTCTGGGTTGCTGTAGTTACTTTGCTTGTTGTTGTTATTGTTGTTGTTGTTACCAGCCACGTTAGAGAGATGGTATATATTGTTTCCCCTCGAGTGCGTATGAAAAAAAAGGTTGAAAGTTGTTTGTTCACTAAATTACTAAGCTGTTTCTTCACTATATTGTTTCTCTAAAGTTTCTTCACAAAGCACCAAGTCGTTTCTTCACTGTGTTCTAATTTCATTATGTTGTATTATCTCTAAGTCGTATTTCCTCTAAGTTCTCGTTTCTCTAAGTCGTATTTCCTCTAAGTTCTCGTTTCTTCACATGTTTTTGTTTGTTTCTCGTAAGTTTATTCATTAAGTTGTTGTTTTGTTAATGTTGTTCTATATTCAATACCGGTAAGTCATTTTTCTTTTCAGTTCTATATTCTCAAAGTCATTTTTCTCTTCAGATCTATATTGTCAAAGTCATTTTTCTCTTCAGATCTATATTCACAAAGTCATTTTTCTCTTCAGTTCTATATTCACAAAGTCATTTTTCTCTTCAGATCTATATTGTCAAAGTCATTTTTCTCTTCAGATCTATATTCACAAAGTCATTTTTCTCTTCAGATCTATATTGTCAAAGTCATTTTTCTCTTCAGATCTATATTCACAAAGTCATTTTTCTCTTCAGATCTATATTGTCAAAGTCATTTTTCTCTTCAGATCTATATTCACAAAGTCATTTTTCTCTTCAGATCTATATTGTCAAAGTCATTTTTCTCTTCAGATCTATATTCACAAAGTCATTTTTCTCTTCAGTTCTATATTCACAAAGTCATTTTTCTCTTCAGATCTATATTCACAAAGTCATTTTTCTCTTCAGTTCTATATTCACAAAGTCATTTTTCTCTTCAGATCTATATTGTCAAAGTCATTTTTCTCTTCAGATCTATATTCACAAAGTCATTTTTCTCTTCAGATCTATATTCACAAAGTCATTTTTCTCTTCAGATCTATATTGTCAAAGTCATTTTTCTCTTCAGATCTATATTGTCAAAGTCATTTTTCTCTTCAGATCTATATTCACAAAGTCATTTTTCTCTTCAGATCTATATTCACAAAGTCATTTTTCTCTTCAGATCTATATTGTCAAAGTCATTTTTCTCTTCAGATCTATATTGTCAAAGTCATTTTTCTCTTCAGATCTATATTCACAAAGTCATTTTTCTCGTCAGTTCTATAGTGACAAAGTCATTTTTCTTCAGATCTATATTCACAAGTCATTTTCTCTTCAGATCTATATTGTCAAAGTCATTTTCTCTTCAGTCATTTTTTCTCTTCAGATCTATATTGTCAAAGTCATTTTTCTCTTCAGATCTATATTGTCAAAGTCATTTTTCTCTTCAGATCTATATTCACAAAGTCATTTTTCTCTTCAGATCTATATTCACAAAGTCATTTTTCTCTTCAGATCTATATTGTCAAAGTCATTTTTCTCTTCAGATCTATATTGTCAAAGTCATTTTTCTCTTCAGATCTATATTGTCAAAGTCATTTTTCTCTTCAGTTCTATATTCACAAAGTCATTTTTCTCTTCAGATCTATATTGTCAAAGTCATTTTTCTCTTCAGATCTATATTCACAAAGTCATTTTTCTCTTCAGTTCTATATTCACAAAGTCATTTTTCTCTCCAGTTCTATATTCACAAAGTCATTTTTCTCTCCAAGTTATTTTTCTTAAGTTTATTCACCAGGTTCTTTCTTCGTTATGTTGTTGTTTCTCTAAGTTTTGTTCGTTCAGTAAGCTTTTCTCCCTTCCCCAAAAGTCTAAACCAAAAACACGTTTCTTCTAAATGTTAAAAGGAAGGATGACGTGATGAGTGTCCTGTACAACTTGTTTTGCTCCTTTCCTCTCTCCCTCGTGTCTCCGTGATGCTGCGTGTGAACCCTGAACTTCTCGGCCTGGTGGTGGTGATGGTGGTGGTGGAGGTGGTGGTGATGATGTTTGTGCTGTTGTCAGGGTGATGTAACTTCGGCAACCTTGTAGCTCCTGTTTTTTTTTATTAATTTGTTGTTGTTGTTGTTATTTTCATTGTTACCGCTGCGTTACTTCTTCCTCTATTTCTTTTTCTTCTTGATTTTTCTATTTCTTCTTCTTCTTTTTCTTCTTCTCCTTCTTCGTTTTCTTTACTACAACTATTACTTTTCCGTTCTCCTCTTTTTACTCATCTATTTTTGCTCCTTTTCCTCCTCTCTCTCCTCTTCCTACTCCTATTCTTACTACTATTCTTACTACTACTACTACTACTACTACTACTACTACTACTACTACTACTACTACTACTACTACTACTTATTTGTCTTACTTTTCTTCCTCATCTATCATTGCTCCTCCTATTCCTTCCCCTCCTATATCATTTTACTACTACTACTACTACTACTACTACTACTACTACTACTACTACTACTTATTCGTCTTACTTTTCTTCCTCATCTATCATTGCTCCTCCTATTCCTCCCCTTCCTCCTACCATTTCTACTACTACTACTACTACTACTACTACTACTACTACTACTACTACTATCTTTATTAGGTGGAGGCCAAGTAACTGCGTCCCAGGGATAAGAAACCTAAGCCCGTGATGTAATATTATTCAGGATTTTCGCAAGAGTTTCATAAGACGATAAAAAATAAATATTTCAATACGAACGAGAAAATCTGGTTCATGCCCCGAGCCTGCTGGGGTACACACACACACACACACACACACACACACACACACACACACACACACACACACACACACACACACACACACACACACACACACACACACACACACACACACACACACACACACACACACACACACATTTCTTCCTCCTCCTCCTGTTTAGTAATATTTCTTTTGTTTTGTGTTCAACTATCCCTTCTGTCCCTCCTCCTCCTCCTCCTCTTCCACTTTCACCTCCTCCTCCTCCACTCCTCCTCCTACACAGACAAAAATAACTTACTTGCCCAAATTCAGATTTTTTATAGCTATGGAAAACAGTTCAAGAGAGAGAGAGAGAGAGAGAGAGAGAGAGAGAGAGAGAGAGAGGACACGAGTAGTTTGGAAAGCATCATCAATATATAGGTCAGAGAGATGTCTTAAATATATATCTTTTTTTTTTAATGTTTTCCTCGCATTTACAAGATTTTTTTAGCTCATGTCACACGCGCTATATGATAATGACACGTGTTTCACATTTCGCGAATTCGGAATATGCGATTTTTTATTTATTTTTATTTTTTAACTTCTTGCACCTTTACGACACTTGGGTTCATTATACACACACACACACACACACACACACACACACACACGTACACACGTACACACGCAGCTCAAGTCTCACTCTCCACGAATTCCTTATATGCGATTTTTTTTTTTTTTACGCGATTCTTGTTTTTACGATCTTGGTCTTGGGTTCGTTTTCATGCGGCTTCCTTCTTAACGGGGAGATGGGTTGCTAAGGGTGATGAAGGGGGAGGAGGAGAAAGAGAGGTGGGGGAGAACATATGAAGGAGAAAGTTAAGCGTGACAGCGAGAGGTCAGGGATGAAGAGAGAGAGAGAGAGAGAGATTATTTGGTCAGTGTTAAGACAAATACTGAAGAATGAATTGTATGCAGTGAGAGAGAGAGAGAGAGAGAGAGAGAGATTATTTGGTCAGTGTTAAGACAAATACTGAAGAATGAATTGTATGCAGTGAGAGAAAGTGTGTGTGTGTGTGAGAGAGAGAGAGAGAGAGAGAGAGAGAGAGAGAGAGAGAGAGATTCATTTTCCCTTTCCCCTACTCTTCTCCCTTTCCTCTTCCTCTCCCCTTCTCCTCTCTCTCCTTTCCCTCTTCCATACATTTTCCCTCCCTTAACTTTTCCTCTCCCTTATCTTCCTTCCCCTTCCTCCTCTTCCCCTTCTCCTCCCACACCATTAAC
>NC_066519.1:19480809-19555809 GCF_024679095.1 Eriocheir sinensis
TTTTTTCTCTTCTCCTTTCTTCCCTGTTTCTTCTTTTCCATTTCTCTCTCTCTCTCCTTTTTCCATACTTTCTCTTTTTCATTCCTTTCAAACCCTCCATCATCCGTTTTTCTCTACTTCTCCTTCTACTCCCATCTTCTTTTTCTCTTCTTTCTTCCCCCATATCCCTTTTCAATCCCTCTTCCTTTCATTTTCCTTTACTTTTCTTCGTTTCTTTCAATCCTTCCTTCATCTGTTTCTCTCTTTATCTCTCCTTCTTTCTCTCATTCCTTCTTTCTCTCGCTTTCTCTTCTTTCCTCTTATCTCCACTTCTACTTCTTCTTTTTCCCCCTTCGTTCTCATTCTCCCTTTCTCATCTACCTCCACTTCTCTCCTCCTCCTCCTCCTCCTCCTCCCAGCTGTTGCCTACTTGTATAATGTCCCTCCTTTTCCCTCCTCCCCCTTTCCTTCCTCCCTACCACCTCTATCCTCTACTCCCCTCTTCTACCTTCTCTCCTTTCTCTTTTTCTCCTCTCTCTCTCCCTCTCTCCATCTCTCTTCCCCTTTGGTCCCTCTCCTCTTCTTCCCCTCACTTCCTCCCTTCTCATTTTCTCTACTTTCCCTTTTATCCTCTCTCTCCCCTTCTTCCTCCTTTCTTTCCCCTCCCCCTCTTCCTCCCCTCTTTACTATCCTCTCCCCTTCTCTTCCTCTTTTCATTCCTCCCTCTCCTCCTTTCTTGTCCTCTCTTCCTTTCCTTCTCCCCTCATCCGTCCCCTCTCCTCTTCTCCCCCTGTTATCATATCCCCTCTCCTCCCCTTTCGTTTCTCTCCCCATTCTATTCTTTCCTCCCCTCTCCTTCCCTCATTTCTCATGCCCTCCCCTCTCATATTCTCTCCTCTTCCTTCTTTCTCCCCTCTCATTCTCCCCCTCCCATTCTCCCCTCACTCATACCCTCTTTCTCCCCACTCGCTTCTTCTTCTTCACCCCCCGTTCACCCCCCCCCCCTCTTCACATCCTCCCTCTCCCCCTCTTCCTATTCGTTTCTTTCCCCTCCCTCCCCTCTCCCCTCCCCCCAGTGCCCCCCCCCCGCCTGGATCAATCCCACGATCAATTCCATGACATTTTTCCTCCCCTTTGTTGTGATGACTAACCGTTGTGTTGGCCTCTCTCTCTCTCTCTCTCTCTCTCTCTCTCTCTCTCTCTCTCTCTCTCTCTCTCTCTCTCTCTGGTTGTTATTTTCTCATTTACCTTATTTTCTCGTTCGGTTTTCATCCCTTTCCCTAACTTTTCCTCCTTTCCCTTTTCTTTCTTTCACTTCTAATTTCTATTTTATTCATTCCCTTGTTTTCCCATTCGCTGTATTTCCCATCACTTTCCTCCCCTTTCCTTTTCTTCCCATTACTTTATCTCCCATTCCTCTCCTTTTCTTCCTTTCCCTTTTCATATCCACTCTTCCTTTCTCTTTTTCTTCCCATCTCTTCTTTCATTCCCCCCTTCCTCTCTTTCCTTCCCTTCCCCCATTCGTTCCCCGTCACTCCTTTCCCTTCTCCCCTTTCCGTTACCCCCTTTTCCTTCCCCCCTTTATCTCCCTCCATATCCGTCCCCTGACCTTTACTCACCCTTTGCCTCCCTTCCCCTCCCTTCCTATCTCCCTTTATCTTACCCTCCTGTACTCACATCTCCTCCTCCCTTCACCTCCCTTTCCCATCATCTAATTAATTCTACCTATTCTCCCTTTTTTTTCCCTTCTTTATCCTCTTTATCTTTCTAACTCCTCTTTATTCTCTTTTCTCCTCTTCGCTCCTTATTCTTTTCTTCTTTGTATCTTTTATAACATTTTCTTCTCTTGCTCTTCCAATTCTCTGTACATGCTCTTCTCTTTCCTTTCCTTTCTCTCTCCCTTCCATTAGTTTTCCCTTCCTCTACGATTCCTCTCCCCTTCCCCTATTCTTCCTCCCATTCTCCTCTCCTTCCTTTCCTTCCTCTCTCCTTCCCCTTCCTCTCCCCTTCTTCCCTTTCCCTCCTCTCCCGTTCCTTCCCCTTCTCCTCCCATGCTATTAACATATCCAGACCTTATCACTAAATGGCCATCAGAGAGAGAGAGAGAGAGAGAGAGAGAATGTGTTATCTTATCACAGGCCAACCCGAGCACGCAGAGGCACCGTGTTACATCAAACCATAATAATAATAATGATAATAATAATAAAAATAATAATAAGTAATAATGATAATATAATTCGAATGGCATCTTGTAGTTTCCTAATATCATTCTTAACTCTTACTACTACTTTTGTTTTCTTTGTCGTTTTTTTTGTGTTCTTTATTTTTTCTATAATTTTGTCATCCATGTATTTTTTCTTTGTTTCTCTTTCGTTTCTTCTTCTTCGTCGTCTTCATCATCATCATCTTCTTCTTCTTCTTCTTCTTCTTCTTTTTCTTCTTCACTACTGCTACTACTACTACTACTACTACTACTACTACTACTACTACTACTTAACTCTAAATAGCACAGACTTAATTAACAGCTCAAGATGATTTACAACTTAACAAAAAAACAAAAATAAAAATAATCAAGTCTCCCCAACTTTAGACTCAAGGTCACAGTGCACTAACCCAGACTGTCTGCCCTTTGTGCCGCTACGCCGTGCCCCAGTGCTAATCTCCGTAACCCTGATAGCCTAAACCTGTATGAATGAGGTGAGAATTCCAGAGAGAGAGAGAGAGAGAGGGAGTTAGGGGAGGTTGGGTTAGGTGTGGGTGTAAGGAGAGAGAGAGAGAGAGAGAGAGAGAGAGAGAGAGAGAGAGAGAGAGAGAGAGAGAGAGAGAGACTTTCTATAATAACAGCTAATGATCTAATGTAGCCTAATATGTTAAAAAAAAGTAAATTCGTATAAACATAACCTACTTTCATTCTTTCCTTTATTAAGCTATTTATTATTTATTCATTTCTTTCTTCCTTTATTTCATTCGTTGTTCATTTCTCTATTTATTTATTTCCTCCTTTCGTTCTTCCTTCCTTTTGTACTTTCTTTATTATCTTCCTTTCTTCCTTCCTATCCTACTTTCCTTCCTTCCTTCCTTTCCTTCCCCTCTGTGGTTACTTACTGTAGAAAACATTGCACCTGTTACCCTTAATCCGTCCCGCGGTGACCTAAGTGACTATATACCGTATCCCTGGCGTCCTTGACCGGGTGAAGACAGGTTGTGAGCGTCGTAGGGCTTCGTGGGGGGAGGAAAGTGGAGCTAAATGAGGCTAGGTGTGGGGAGTAAATGGTTATGTAGGGGTGAGGGGAAGAGGAAATGGGAGTAGAAGGGAGTCGGTGGAGGTTAGGTGCTGTGGGTGATAGGTGTGGACAATTATGAGAAGGGAAGAATATTAAGGAAGGGAAGGAGAAGGAAAGGTAAGCGATGGAGGAAGGAAAATTTGGGAAGGGAAGATGGAAGACCAAGGGAGGGAAGGGGAAAGCAAGAGAAGAAAGGAAGCTAAGGAAAGGGAGAAGGGAAGAAGAAAAGTTAAGCGAGGGAGGAAGGAAAATTAGGGAAGGGAAGGAGGAAGGGAAGATGAAAGACTAAGGGAGGGAAAGAGAAGGGAAATAAGGAAGGAAAGCAAAGGACGAAGGGGAAGGAGAGAAAGAGAAGGGAAGGGAAGCGAGAGAAGAAAGAGAATGAAGAGAGTAGTTAAGGAAGGGAAGGGGAAGGAGGGAGAAAGGGAAGGGAAGATGGAAAACTAAGGGAGGGAAAGGGAAGGGAAGAGAAAGGAAGCTAAGGAAAGGGAGAAGGGAAGTAGAGCAAGGGACGAAGGGAAGGGAAGGGAGAGAAGAAGGAAAGGGAATGAGAAGGGCAGTTAAGGAAGAGAAGGAGAAGGCAAGGGAAGGGAAGACAGGAAGGAAAGGGAGAAGAAGGGTAGTTAAGGAAGGGGAGGGGAAGACATCAATCTCCATCCAACATACCAATCTATTAGTTAAGAATATACTCACAAGGAAATAGTATCATAGATGTGAATATGTATACGTGGTGGTGGGGGGGGGGTAGAGGGGGTGGGGGGGGGAGGGGGGGAAGGTTATCACAACATCAGACTGGGACTTGGGTTATCATTGGGCCAGATTTAGGGTGGGAGGGGGTGGGGGTGATGAGGGTGGGGGTGGTGGGGGTGGTGATGACGATGGTGGTGATAGTGTAATCTGTTTGGACGACCGAGCTGGTGGTGTAATGGCGGTGGTGGTGGTGATGATGGTGGTGAGGGTGATGGTGGTTGTGGTGGTGGTGTTGATGGTGGTGGTGGTAGTGGTGATGAGGCTAGTGGTAGTGGTGATGGTGGTGGTGGTGGTGGTAGTGGTGATGAGGCTAGTGGTGGTGTTGATGATGGTGATGGTGGTGAGGGTGGTGGTGGTGGTGATGATGAAGCTGGTGGTGGTGGTGGTGGTGATGAAGCTAGTAGTGGTGGTGATGATGGTGGTGGTGGTGGTGGTGGTAGTGGTGATGAGGCTAGTGGTGGTGTTGATGGTGGTGGTGGTGATGATGGTGGTGGTGGTGGTGGTGATGATGGTGGTGGTGGTGGTGATGAAGGTGGTGGTAGTTCTCAATGTATTTACGTAACGAGACAGACAGAGACGAATTAAAAGACAGACAGACAGACAGAGACATTATATACACCACCCCTCACCTCCAACACCACCACCACCAACAACAACAACAACACTACAAACAAACAAAGACACAGACAGATCACCAATGCCCACACACAAGCCAACACAAACACAAACAAATGACTGCTTGGGCGCAAACATCACAAGACGCCTGTTGGTTTACCGTACTGAGGAGGAGGAGGAGGAGGAGGAGGAGGACAGACACAGAGGAGGAAATAAACAAGGAACAAAGAAGAGGAGAAGGAAAGATAGAAATAGAGAGGAAAATAAACGAAATACAGTAGAAGAAGAAAGAGGAGGAGGAGGAGAAGAAGAAGAAGAAGAAGAAGAAGAAGAAGAAGAAAAGACAAGGAGGAAACGGTCAAAAGATAGATAGGAGGAGGAAAAACAGACAAATAAATTAAGTAAATAAACAGAGACAGCAACAGACAAAACACATAAGAAAGAGGAGGAGAAGAAGAAGAATAAAAAGAAGAAGAAGACAAGGAGAAAACGAACAAGAGACAAATAGGAGGAGGAAAAACAGACAAATAAATAAACAGAAAGGAAAACAGACGAAACACATAAGAAAGAGTAGGAGGGGAAGAAGAAGAAAAGAAGAAAACAGACAAGAAACAAAGATAAATAGAAAAGAAGACAAACATAAATAAAGAGTAACAGGAAAACAAGAAATACAGGAGAAGGAAGAGGAGGAGGAGGAGGAGGAGGAGGAGGAGGAAAGAGATGATTAGCAGAGATAGAGAGACAAACAAAGGAGAGGAGAAATAGGAAAGGAAGATAAGAGAAACAGATAAACAGATACACAAGCAAACTGACTAGAGGAGAGAGAGAGAGAGAGAGAGAGAGAGAGAGAGAGAGAGAGAGAGAGAGAGAGACCAAACAGAGAAACACAGACCAACATACGAGAGAGAAAGAGGAAAAGGAGGAGGAGAAAGGAGTAGAAGTAGATGAAGATGAATATGATTAAGAAAGAAAAGTAGAATGAAGAGAAAGATAGACAAAGAAAAGGAGGAGAAACAATAGAAATAGATAATGACTATGATAGAGAAAGAAAAACAGTGAATAGAAAAATTAGGAAAGAGATAAACAGATAAACAAACGAAGAAGGAAGAGAAGGAGGAGGAGGAGATAAGAAACAAGACAGACAGACACAGACAAACAGAAAGACAGACAGTATAAATAGAAAGATAGAGATTCAGTATACCATATCGAACAGACAGACAGACAGATTAACAGACAGATGAATAGCAACAAAGGTAAACAGACTGACAGGTACAGGTGGCAAGGTACACAGACAGACAGACAGACAGACGGACAGGTAATAGAGAAAGTGGAAACATTGAATGATTGATGGAAGAAACAAAGAAATACTATACCGTGATACCTCCTGGCGGGAATAGATAAAAATACGCATTAAGAAAGAGATTAAAAGATAGACAGGGAGAGTAAAAAGACAGATTAAGATAGTGAAGAGGAGGAGGAGGAGGAAGGCAAAGAAAGAAGGAAGGGAGGAAGAGAGGATGTTAAGAAAGGAGAAGGAAGGGAAGAAGGGAAGGAAGGAGGTTAGCAAAGAGGGAAAGGTAGAAAGAGAAGGGAAGCTAAGGAAAGGAAAAGAAAGCAGAGAGAGAGAGAGAGAGAGAGAGAGAGAGAGAGAGAGAGAGAGAGAGAGAGAGAGAGAGAACAGAAGGAATGGAAAAGGAGAGAAAAAGGTTATGAAAGAGAGCATGAAGAACGGAAGGAAGGAAAAGGAGAAGGAAAAGTTATGAAAATGAGAAAGAGAATAATGAAAAACGTAGGAAGGGAGAAGGAGAATGAAAGAGGGAGGGAATGAAAACGTGATAAAGAAGGAAGGAAACGAAAAGGAGGAAGATTATAAAAGAAAGAACAGAGGAAATGAAGAAGAAAAAGAAAGATTATGAGAGAAAAGTAACATGGTGGAAAATAGGGAGGGAAGGAAAAGGAGAGAGAGAGAGAGAGAGAGAGAGAGAGAGAGAGAGAGAGAGAGAGAGAGAGAGAGAGAGAGAGAGAGAGAGAGAGAGGAAGACGAAATGACAAAGAGGAAGATAAACAGATAAGTGGGCGTGGGAGGGAAGGGAAGGGAAGAAAAGGGAGGGGGGGAGAGGGAAGGGAAGGGAAGGGAAGGCAGGGCAGGTTGACAGACGGATGGAGGGAGAGGAAGGGAGGGAGGGAGGGACTGGTATTTATCTGCAAGGAAGAGAAGGGAGGGAGGGAAGGGAGGAAGAGAGGATGTTAAGAAAGAAGGGAGGGAAGGAAGCGAAGGAAAGGAAAGGAAAAGAGATGGAAGGGAGAGAAGGGTATTAGGAAAGAAGGAAGGATGTTAGCGAATTGGGAAAGGAAGGGAAGCTAAGAGAAGGAGAAGGGAGGGAAAGGAAAGAGAGAAGGGTGTTAAGGAAAAGAAGGAAGAGAAGGAATGACGAAAAGGAAGGGAGAAGGGAGAGAAGAAAGAGCTGTGTCATGAAAGAAGGGAGAGGAGAGAAGGGAAGGAGAGGGAAGGTGTTATCAAAGAGGAGAGAGAGAGAGAGAGAGAGAGAGAGAGAGAGGGGAGGGCTTTATCATTGAGAGTGAATGAGGGAGTGATGAGGTAAGGGAAGGGGAGGGGAGGGGAGGGAATGGGGAGGAAGAGGGGGGGTGACCTTGGGCCCTGGTCCCCCTAAATTAGCTTGAACACAATGGTTACCGCTGCTTGCCTGCTGTTTCTGCTCCCCCACTGCTATCTCTCTCTCTCTCTCTCTCCTTCTGCTACGAATGTTTTGTCTTAATATTCCTGCTGTTTTTTGTTCCTACTGTTTTTTTTCTTTTTATCTCATCTCACTACCTCTGTTCTCTTCTACTCTTTATCTCCCTTCTTCTTTTCCTGCTTCTTTTCCCTACATCTGCTACGAATGTTTTGTCTAAATTTTCCTGCTGTCTTGTTCCTCTTCTCCTGCTGTTGTTGTTTTTCTTCTTCCATCTCTACTCACTGCTTTTCTCTATTTCTGTCCCTATCTTCTTTTTGGTTTGTCTTCCTTCTCCTTTTCCTGCTTCTGCTAATGTTCTGTCTACGAATATCAATGTTGTTTCTGCTCCTCTTTTCCTCTCCCTGTTATCTAATTGTTTGTTTGTCTCATCTCTCCTCACTGCTTTTCTCTACTTCTGTCTATCTCTTCTACTTGTTCTGTCTCCCTAATTTTCCTGCATCTGCTAATGTTCTATTCTATGTACGAGTATCATTGCTGTTTTTTCTCCTTTCTTCTCCTCTCCTAATATCTATGTGTTTGTTTCATCTCTCTTCACTGTTTTTCTTCTTGTTCCATCATTCCCTTCTACTTCTTCCATTTATCTCTTCTTGTTCCATCATTCCCTTCTACTTTTTCCATCATTCCCTTCTACTTCTTCCATTTCTCTCTTCTTGTTCCATCATTCCCTTCTACTTCTTCCATTTCTCTCTTCTTGTTCCATCATTCCCTTCTACTTCTTCCATTTCCCTTTTCTTGTAGTGTCTCCCCTTCTTACTGTTTGTCTATCTCTACTTACTGTTTTCCTCCTTTACTTCCATTATTCCCTTCTACTTCTTCCATTACGTCTCCCCTTCTTCTTCTTCTTCCTGCTTCTTGAAATATGCTCAGTCACTTCTGTATTTTTTTCTCTACATTTTTTTTCTTTTTTATGTCCATGTCTGCTCCTGTTATGATGATCTTCCTGCTTTTTTTTTTTCCTTTACTGTTATTTCTTGTGGGTTTTTTTCCCATGCTGTTTGTTCTTTATGTATCTTACGAAGGGAAGGGAGGGAGGGGAGAAAGGGAAGGGGAGAAGGAAAAACGTTAGCAAAGAGGGAAGGAAAGGGAAGAGAAGGGATACTGAGGAAAGGAGAAGAAGGGGAAAGGAAAGGAAAAGAGAAATGTGTTAGTAAAGAGGGAAGGAAAGGGAAGAAGAGAAGGGAAACTGAGGAAAGGAGAAGAAGGGGAAAGGAAAGGAGAAGAGAAAGAAAGAAAAGAGGAGAAGGGGAAAGGAAAGGAAAAGAGAAATGTGTTAGCAAAGGGGAACAGAAAGAAAAGAGGAGAAGGGATACAGAAGAAAGGAGAAGAAGGGGAAAGGAAAAGAGAAATGTGTAAGCAAAGAGGGAAAGAAAGGGAAGAGAAGGGAAGCTAAGGAAAGGAGAAGAGGGGGAAAGGAAAGGAAAAGAGAAATGTGTAAGCAAAGAGGGAAAGAAAGAAGAGGAGAAGGGAAGCTAAGGAAAGGAAAAGAAGAGGAAAGGAAAAGAGAAATGTGTTGTATTATCGTTTATTTCTGTCTTTATTTAGTTTTCCTTCCTTCCTTCCTTCCTTCCTTCCTTCCTCCCTTTTCTCTCATTCCTTCTTTTTAGTTACCTTGCCATTCAACATCATTCCATTCCTCCTTCTCCTCCTCTTCCTCCTCCTCCTCCTCCTCCTCCTCCTCTTCTTTCTGCTTCTGCCTACTTACACAACTGTTCATGCCGCGCTTAACCTTCCAACACACACACACACACACACACACACACACACACACACACACACACACGCCTCCCTCACCCACATCACCATCTTTTTTGGGGTTAACCTCGACTGCCTACCCAACACCCCCCACCCCCTCCCCCTCCCTCTTCCCCCCCCCCCCTCACCATCACCCCCACCATCATCACCACCACATACCCTCAACTTTTGCCCTTATTCCACCTCCTCCTTCTTCCCCGTTCTACCTCCTCCTCTTCATTCACTTTCCTTTCCCTTTTCTCTTCCCCTTCTTCCTTTTCCTTCCCCCTTTCCTCTCTTCCTCCTTCTTCCCCTTCCTCCCTTCTTCCCCTTCCTCTCCCTCTTTCGTCTTCCTTCACCCATTCTTCCCCGTTCTATCCTCCTCCCTTTCCCTTCTTAAGAACCTTTTCCTTCCCTCTTTCACTTCTTCCTTTTCCTTCCCCCTTTCTCTTCCTTTTCCTTCCCCCTTTCCTCTCTTCCTCCCCCCTTTCCTCTCGTCCTCCTCCTTCTTCCCCTTCCTTCCTCATTCTTCGCCTTCCTCCTGTCTTCCCCTTTCTCCCCCCTTCCCCCTTCTTCCCCTTTCTCCCTTTCCCCTTTAGTCATCAAAAGACTATCTAGCGCACCAAACATGCCCCCATTACTCTACACACACACACACACACACACACACCTCAGGAAACCACTAAGCTGCTCCTCCTCCTCCTCCTCCTCCTCCTCCTCCTCCTCCACCTGCTCTATGACGTCACTCCTTTCCTGCTCTCCCATTGGCTGGTTCGTCTCGGTGGTGAAGTCACTCCGGTCATGACGTCACAGGAAGTCTTGGAAGCGAAGGAGCTCTGTGATTGGCTGACGGACTTTCTCTGAGGTCATCTAGACGTCATCATGTGTTAGTGTGTATGTGCGTGTGTGTGTGTCTGACGTAACGCCCTGCTTTTGTTCGTGTTCGTATGTGTGTGTGTGTGTGTGTGTGTTGGATTCTGAATTATGTATCAAAAACTCATTCTCTCTCTCTCTCTCTCTCTCTCTCTCTCTCTCTCTCTCTCTCTCTCGCGGGAGGTAAATGTTCTCTTCTCTAACCCTGAGGCAACCAGAGGAGGAGGAGGAGGAACAAGAGAACAAAAAGAACAATAATAACAAGAACGAGAATAAGAACAAGAAGAAAAAGAGGAGGAAAAAGGGGGAGGGAGGAGGAGGGGGAGGGAATCACGTGGAGGGAGAGAGGTAGAAGTAGAGAGAGAGGAGGAGGGAATACAGGAAGCGTTACCCCGGAGGAAAGGAGATAAAGGGAGGGAGGGAGGGAAAGGAAGAGGGAGGGTGAGAGAGAGGGGGGTTAACCAGGCGCTGTCGTGAGAGTGAAAGGAGAGTTGGAGTGAGTGGGCGGAAGTTCTGGGAGTTCTTGGCGATGGTACGGACTCACCACCACCACCACCATCACCACCGTCATCACCACTAACACCAACACCACCACTTGCCCGCCTGACACTCCCGCCGCGGCCACCACCGGACACACACACACATCACACACATACGCAGGGCACTCAGGCACTTGAGAATATCACACACACACACACACACACACACATCCACAGTTACATCTACAGACGGAAAAGAAGATATCAAGTTGACAACCCCAAAAGACGAGGATAACAGAGACACAGACACATACAAACACGTCACCAATCACTTCTACAAGCATTAAAAAAAGGATACTATATTAAGAAGAGCAACAGACAGGCTAACACACACACAGACACGTTCCCAGTTCTATACAGACGGTAAAAAAAGATATTCAGAAGAGCAACAGATAGGATAACACACACACACACACACACACACACACACACACACACACACACACACACACACACACACACACACACACACACACACACACACACACACACACACACACACACACTGATAGATTCCCAGCTACTTTAACATACAAAAAATACATTAATAAGAAAAGTAACCCCAAAAGACAGGTAACACACACGAAGACAGACAGACAGGAACAGTTATAGAAAGGACTCGGACACAAGCTCTTAAGGATAACAGACACACGAGACGCCCCCAGCTACTTAAACAGACATTAGAAGATTGAAGTAGAGTTACCCCGAATATCAACTGGAGAATGAACACAGACACATAGGCTTCACAGGATCACACAGACACAGACATTCCCAGTTACTTTAAACAGAGAGAAAAAGGTGCTGAAGCAGATTGACCCCAAAGAGACAATATAAAAAGGAACACACACACAAACACTTCAGGATAACACACAAACGCACTCAGACGTCCCCAGTTATCTCCTACACACATAAGAAAAAAGGTGCGTAAGTAGATTGACCCCAAAACACATCTGGAGACGGGACACACACACACACACACACACACACACACACACACACACACACACACAAGCACCCGCGTGGCAGGCAATCTTCTCAGAGTAACGCACATACAGACGTACCCGAACGCTACCACAGGACGAGGAAAAGGACATTTGAGATCAACCCCCGACACACACACACACACACACACACACGCGCGCAGACACAGGCACCTCAGGATAGCACTCAAGACGTTCCCAGTCGCCGCCGCTCCTGCCTTCAGAAGTAAGAGGATTAAGTCGTTATTTTTAAACCGTCAACGAAGATTAATTATCGAGAAAAACGAGTGAGGAAATGGAATTGAATTGTGTGATACGAGTTAACGATAAGAAAGTTGCGATAGTGTGCCTTTAATTGACGTGCGTGTGTGTGTGTGTGTGTGTGTTATAACCTGTTGCTGTTAGTGGTGTTTTTATTGGTGGAGTGAGAAAATTAATAGAAAGTGGAAGAGAGTATACGGAGAAAAACAGTGAAAGGAAAAGAAAGTCGTGATGGAACGTTCTTAATAGTCATGTTTGTTTTAACCTGTTGCTGTGAAGTGCTGCGTCTGTCTGTGTGAATGGAGGTGGTGAAGAGAGGAGAAAGATGAACAGACAGATAGACAGACCGTACAGAGAAAATGAAGACAGTGGAAAGACTTAGAGTGTTGAAAAAGAAGACAGACAGACAGACAGATCGTACAGAGAAGAGGAAGGAAAGAGGAAGACTTGTGAGTGTTGCAGAGGAAGAAAAGGAGACAGACAAGTAGACAGAACGAAGAGAGAAGGAAGACAGTGGAAAGACTTGAGTGTTGGAAAAGAAGACAGACAGACAGACAGATCGTACAGAAAAGAGGAAAGACTTGTGAGGGAGGTATTGGAGAAGAAAAAAAAGACAGATAGACAGACAAACCGTACATAGAAGAGAAGGGAAAGAGGAAAGACTAAGAAAGGAGATGATGCAGAGAAAGAAAAAGAGACAGACAGACAGACAGACCGTACAGAGAAAAGAAGGGAAAGAGAAAAGACTTGTGAGAGAGGTGTTAGAAAAGACAGACAGACATACACCGTAGACAGAAGAGGAAAGATTAATAATAAGAAAGGTGTTGAAAGAAAAAAAACAGACAGACAGTAAGACAGACAGACAAATACACCGTAGACAGAAAAGATTAATTATAGAGGTGTTGAAAGAAAAATAGACAGACAGACAGACAGACGGTAAGACAAAACGTATGAAGAAGACGGACCGAGATAAGGCTGGGATTATAAGATATGCGCTTCTTACATCAGCTATTTCTAAAGGTCAAAGAGAGGGTCAGTCGGATTCTAATGAGTGTTTCTTAAGGTTCACCAGGGTCCTAAAACTACCCCTGGAAATGCTCACAACTCCTACGAAAGCCTTGTCAAATATGTGTTTCTTAAGGTTCACGGTACAGAGGAAGGGTCACACTACCACCAGGGTCCTAAAACTACCCCTGGAAATGCTCACAACTCCTACGAAAGCCTTGTCAAATATGTGTTTCTTAAGGTTCACGGTACAGAGGAAGGGTCACACTACCACCAGGGTCATAAAACTACTACTGGAAATGCTCACAACTCCTACGAAAGCCTTGTCAATTATGTGTTTCTTACTGTTCACGGTACAGAGGAAGGGTCACACTACCACCAGGGTCATAAAACTACCCCTGGAAATGCTCACAACTCCTACGAAAGCCTTGTCAAATATGTGTTTCTTAAGGTTCACGGTACAGAGGAAGGGTCACACTACCACCAGGGTCCTAAAACTACCCCTGGAAATGATCACACCTCCTACAAAAACCTTGTCAAATATGTGTTTCTTAAGGTTCACGGTACAGAGGAAGGGTCACACTACCACCAGGGTCCTAAAACTACCCCTGGAAATGCTCACAACTCCTACGAAAGCCTTGTCAAATATGTGTTTAAGGTTCACGGTACAGAGGAAGGGTCACACCACCAGGGTCCTAAAACTACCTTGAAATGCTCACAACTCCTACGAAAGCCTTGTCAAATATGTGTTTCTTAAGGTTCACGGTACAGAGGAAGGGTCACACTACCACCAGGGTCCTAAAACTACCCCTGGAAATGCTCACAACTCCTACGAAAGCCTTGTCAAATATGTGTTTCTTAAGGTTCACGGTACAGAGGAAGGGTCACACTACCACCAGGGTCCTAAAACTACCCCTGGAAATGCTCACAACTTCTACGAAAGCCTTGTCAAATATGTGTTTCTTAAGGTTCACGGTACAGAGGAAGGGTCACACTACCACCAGGGTCCTAAAACTACCCCTGGAAATGCTCACAACTTCTACGAAAGTCTTGTCAAATGTGTGTTCTTGGGCTGCGAAATATCTTATAATACGACCCATAAGCCTCACGCAACTCGGCACAGCACATCAAGGGCGGAATTATCTTGTTAACTTAATGCTCCTGTTTCTTGTGCTCTTCCCGACCTCGCCCTTGCCACAGTTATTTTTAGTGAAGGAAGCCTGTGCAAATACCTACTACTACTACTACTACTACTACTACTACTACTACTACTACTACCTCTACTACTACTACTAAGACAGCCACAGTGAAGAATAAAGGGGAAAAAAAAAGATGTTAGTGGAGGGATATAGAATCGAAGCCTAATTAGAAAAGGATTGGAGTTTATTTTATTTATTTATTTATTTATTTATTTATTTATTTATTTATTTATTTTTTTTTTTTTTTTTTTGTGTGTGTGTGTGTGTTTGTTTTTGGTGTTGAATCGTGGTGTGTTGCGAGTGTTTCAGGGTGTTCTATTGGTGGTGTGTTGGTGTTGATGGAAGTGTTAGTGGTTGGTTGGTGTTTTGGGAGAACGGAAACATGAAAAAAAAAAAAATGAGGGTGAATATAAGGAATCAAGGAGTGGAAAGATAGATTGGAATTTCTTATTTTCTTCTTCTTTTTCTTGTTATTATTATTCTCGTTCCCCTTGTACTCATTCTTATTCTTGATGTTATCGTTCTCATGCTTATTCTTCTTATTCTTTTGTTGCATAGTGAGGGTGTTGCAAGTGTTACTGGGTGTCCTAAATAGTGTTTCAAGTGTGTGTGTGTGTGTGTGTGTGTGTGTGTGTGTGTGTGTGTGTGTCTCTCTCTCTCTCTCTCTCTCGTTACCTTCACCACAGTCTTCCCATCTCTTACCTTCCCTTCCTCTTACCTTCCCTTCCCCTTACCTTCCCTTCCCTTTCCCCTTCCCTTCCCCTTCACTTTCCTTACCTATCTACCCAATCAACATTAACTAACGCCTGCAGTGGTCAACTCTTTACCTAACTCCTCCCTTTGCCTGTGTGTGTGTGTGTGTGTGTGTGTGTGTGTGTGTGTGTGTGTGTGTGTGTAAGAAAGCAGATGACATCACGCCTTATTAATCTTGCATGCGTTGTTACTTGTTAGTGTTGCTGTTATTGTTGTTGTTGGTGGTGGTGGTGGTGGTGAGGCGGATTTGATAGGGTGGTTCTTTGTTGTTATCTTCATTTTTTGTTTCTAATTTTTTTTCTTTCTGTCAATTATCTTTTTTGTGTGTGTGTCAATTATCTTTTTTGTGTGTGTTAATGTCTTTGGTGGTGCTGTCAAATGTGCTGTTTCTTATGCTGTCTTTATCATGTTGCTGTTCTTGTTTGCGGTGGTGGTGGTGTTGATGTCTCTCGAGGGGCTGATGTTATTGGGTCCTGTTGCTTTGCTGTCTAATGCTGGTGCTATTTCTTAAGGGGATATAGTTATAGAAAGTCTTATAAACCTTGCTGTCTAATTATGATGCGGTTCGTCGTGCTGTTGCTGTCTTTTGAGGTGGTGCTGTTGCTGTCTTGAGGTGGTGCTGTTGCTGTCTTTTGAGGTGGTGCTGTTCTATAAAGTCTTAATGTTGCTGTCTTTATTGGTATTGCTGTCTCGTAAGGTGTTGTTGTTCTTTGTCCTATTAACTCAGCTGTCTTAAATGCTGTCGTCGTTCAGTTGCTGTCTCTAAAGTGCGGCTGTTCTTGAAGGTCGTGTGTATGTTGCTGTCTATAATGCTGTTGCTATTTATGAAGCGCTTCTCTTCTAGAAAGCCATATAACCTTGCCATTTCCGGTACTGCGAGAGAGAGAGAGAGAGAGAGAGAGAGAGAGAGAGAGAGAGAGAGAGAGAGAGTGTTATAACGTCACTATTATTTATGATGTTAAGAGGAGCGTGCCGATATTTTTTTTCTCTTTTCCTTCTTTGTCTTCTTCTTTTTCTTCTTGTCTGGTATTTCTGCTGCTGATGTCATTTCTTTTATTTTATTTATTTATTTATTTATTTATTTATTTATTTATTTTTGCCTACTTCTATAATAAGCTTAATCCTGTTATTTCTGTTCTGCTGTGTCGGGAAGTGCGTTTTTTTTTCTTCTTTTTTTTTTCTTTGTTTTTCTCGTGTGTGTGTGTGTGTGTGTGTGTGTGTGTGTGTGTGTGTGTGTGTGTGTGTGTGTGTGTGTGTGAGAGAGAGAGAGAGAGAGAGAGAGAGAGAGAGAGAGAGAGAGAGAGAGAGAGAGAGAGAGAGAGAGAGAGAGAGAGAGAGAGATGCAATAGTGAACTTTGAACGTGAGTAAACATTTTTAGACACCGTGATTTTTTTTTTTTTTTTTTTGTGTGTGATCTCTCTCTCTCTCTCTCTCTCTCTCTCTCTCTCTCTCTCTCTCTCTCTCACACACACACACACACACACACACACACACTGAAACCTTACACATTCCTCTCATTCCTTCCTTTATTTTTCTTCCTTCCTTCCTTCCTTCTCTCCTGTCCTTCCTTCTCACCTTCTTTCTTACTTTTCTTTGTTTATTTTCACCATCTATTTTCTTTTTTCTCCCTTTTCCATTCTTTTTTTTTCTTGTTTCCTTCCTATGTATCCTTTTCCTTTCCCTTCTTTCTTTAACCATGTATTATTGTCTTTCTATGTATATAACTGCGTATCTATGTATTTCGTGTATCTTATTATGTGTTTCTTTATCAGTCTATCTTTCTATCTTACGCTATCTTATCATTTGTTTTCCTCATCGCTTTTTTTAATTCAATTTCATTCCGCCGCGTGATCTCCATTTTTAACCAGCCTTGTGTGTGTGTGTGTGTGAGTGTGTGTGTGTGTGTGTGTGTGTGTGTGTGTGTGTTTCCCTCCTTCCTCTTCCTTCCTTCTTTTTTCCTCCTCTCACCCTCTCCCTTCTTACCTACCTCCTCCTCCTTCTTTTCCTTGTTTCCTGTTTATTAGTTTATTTATTATTCTTATCGTGTGTGTGTGTGTGTGTGTGTGTGTGTGTGTGTGTTGAAATGGAAAGTGCTGCTCCTTCTCAAGTTTTGCAGTGTAATCGTTGACTCTGTTGTGCTCGGTAAACTGTGTAAAATCCTTGTGATGCTGAATGACTCTCTCTCTCTCTCTCTCTCTCTCTCTCTCTCTCTCTCTCTCTCTCTCTCTCTCATGCAAAAAAAAGTCGGTCATTGCACCCCAAAGCATTATTTATCATTATTATTATTATTATTATTATTATTATTATTATTATTATTATTATTATTATTATTATTATTATTATGTATCTTATTAGATGGAGGAGAGGAAAGGGAAAGTGAAAGGCGGAGGAGGAGGAGGAGGAGGAGGAGAAGAAGAAGAATGATGCAGGAAAGAGTTAAGTGAAGAAGAGGAAAAAGTGGAAAAGCAAGTAGACTAGAAGAGGAGGAGAAATGTGGAGGAAAGAGGAAAGTAAAGGGAGGAGAGAAAATGGATAATGAGATGGGTACAGAATAGTGAGAAGCAGGGAGGGAAAGGTGGCTGGGAGAGGAGAATGGAAGGGTAAGAGAAGGCAAGGGAAGGAAGAAGCAGGATAGGAGTGGAAGGGAAAGGGAAGGAAGGAAGAAGAAAGGGAAAATGAAAGGTGGAGGAGGAGGAAGAGGAAAAAGTGGAAAGGCAAGTAGAAGAGGAGGAGAAATGTGGAGGAAAGAGGAAAGTAAAGAAACTGGAGAGGAGAGGAAAAGAGGGGAAGGAAAAGAAAGGCATAGAAAAGAGGGAAATAAAGAGTAGAGACAAGGAGAAGGGAAGGAGAAAGTTGGAGTGAAGAGAAGGGAAGATAAGAGAAGGAGAAGTATGTAGAAAAAAAATTGTAGAAGGGGAAGGCAAAAAAAAAGGAAAGGGGAAAAGAATGGGAAAAGCAAGGAAGGAAGGAAAAGGGTGCAGGAAATAGTTTAGTAAAAGGAAGTAGAGAGAAGAAGGGAAGGAAAAGGGGGAGGAGAGAAAAAGGTGCAGAGAAGAAAAGGGAGAAGGAAGGGAGAGAAGAGAAGGTTAAACGGTAAAAAAGAAGAGGAGGAGAAAGGTACAGAATAGGGAGGAGAGAAAAAGATGCAGAGAAGAAAAGGGAGAAGGAAGGGAGAGAAGAGAAGGTTAAAGAAGGGGATAAAAGAGGAGAAAATTGCAGAAATGAAAATAAAGAAAGGGGATAGGCGAGGAAAAGAGGAGGAGGAGAAAGATACAGAAATGAAAATAAAGAAAGGAATAGGCGAGGAAAAGAGAAGGAGGAGGAGGAGGAGAAAGATACAGAAATGAAAATAAAGAAAGGAATAGGTGAGGAAAAGAGAAGAAGAAGAAGGAGAAAGATGCAGAAATGAAAAGAAAGAAAGAAATAGGCGAGGAAACGAGAAGAAGAAGGAGGAGAAAGATGCAGAAATGAAAAGAAAGAAAGAAATAGGCGAGGAAACGAGAAGAAGAAGGAGGAGAAAGATGCAGAAAATATTAAACGCAAGTAGAAGAGGACGAGGAGGAGGATGCAGTAAAGAGACAAGTGAAGAAGAGGAAGGAAAGGAGAAAGGGGGTGAGAAGGCCAAGGGGGGGGGGTGAGGGGGGGGGGAGGCGTAAAGGTTAAATAGATGACAGCCAATGATTTACCTGCCGAAGGGGAGGGAACGCCCATAGACTCGACCCGCCAAAATACTCACCTCAAGAATTTACGAACCTGACATATTTAGCTTATTACCATCATCATCATTTTCACTTTCTCCTTCTTCCCCTTTCACTCTTTCCTCTTTATCTTCCTCTTTCGTGTTCTGGTGTCTGTTCTTCCTATGTATTCCTATGTATTCCTCCTCTTCTTCATCATCATCTTCACTTTCTCCTTCTTCCCCTTTCACTCTTTCCTCTCATCTTCCTCTTTCCTCTTATGGTGTCTGTTCTTCCTATGTATTCCTATGTATTCCTCATCTTCATCATCATCTTCACCTTCTTCTTTCCTCTTATCTTCCTCTTTCGTCTTCTGGTTCCTCCTCCTCTTCCTCATTATCTTCACTTTCTCCTATTTCCCCATTTACTCTGTCCTCTCTACTCTTCCCCTTTCGTATCCTGGCTTCTCCCTATCTTCCTCTTCCTCATTATCATCTTCACTTTCTCCTTCTTCCCCTTTTACTCTGTCCTCTCTACTCTTCCCCTTTCGTATCCTGGGTTCTCCCTATCTTCCTCTTCCTCATTATCATCTTCACTTTCTCCTTCTTTCCCTTTTCTTCTCTCTACTCTTCCCCTTTCGTATCCTGACTGCTTATCTTCTTCTCCTCCTCCTCTTCATCATCTTCACTTTTTCCTTGTTTCCCCTTTTCACTCCTTCCTCTTCTCTCTTATATTCCTCATTCGTATCCTGTCTGCTCATTATCTTCTTCCTCCCCCTCATCATCATCTTCACTTTCTCCTTCTTTCCTCCCCTTTACTCTGTTCCTTATCTTCTTCCTCCCCCTCATCATCATCTTCACTTTCTCCTTCTTTCCTCCCCTTTACTCTTTCCTATTCTCTCATCTTCCCCTTTCGTATCCTGTCTGCTCATTATCTTCTTCCTCCTTTCCTTTCCTCTTTTACTTTTCCCCTTTCTTCTCTTTACCTCATTATCATCATTATTTCTCCTTTTTCCCTTTTCTCTGTTTTCCCCTTCTCGACTACCCTTCTTTATTTACCCTTTACTTCACATTTTTATCTCCCCCTTTTCCTCCTTTCTCTTTTCCCTTTCTCTTCTACTGTTCGCATTCTCTTTCCATTTTTTTCCTTCTCTCTACTCCTTTCTTCCTTATCCTTTCCTCCCTTTTCCTTCTCCTTTTTTGTCTTTCCTCGTAACCCTTCTCCTCCTCCTCCTCCTCCTCCTCTTCCCCTTCTCTTTTCTCCTCTTCTTTTCTTTTCCCCTTCTTTTCTTCTACTCTTCCCTCTTCTCTTTCCTTTTTAACCCTTCTTCTCCTCCTCTTCCTTCTTTCCCCTTCTTTTCTTCTACTCTCCCCTCCTCTCTTTCCTTTTTAACCCTTCTTCTTCTCCTCCTCTTCCTTCTTTTCCCTTTCTCTTTACTTTTACTCTTCTGTTGTCTCTTTCCTTTTTCGCATTCAACGCCTCCTCATCCTCCTCCTCCTTCTCCTCCTTCCCTTCTATATCCTTCCTCGTACGTCACCCCTTCCTTCCTTCCTACTCTCTCCACCGTCCTCTTCCCCGTACCTCCTTGACAACCAGATAAATGCAGAATAGCAATAACCAGAATATCCAGATAGTGCAAACGAGTAACGAGTATAGCTATATATTGAATGACCGCCTTGATTGCCAGATGGGTACAGAGGAGCCAAAAGAATAATGAAATGGGTACAGAATAGAGAGAAGAAAGGGAGGGAAAGGTGGGTGGGAGTGGAGAATGAAAGGGAGAGAGAAGGCAAGGGAAAAATTAAAGGGGTGGAGTAAGGAAGGAACATGCGAGAGAGGAGGAATGGAAGGGAAGGAAGGAAGAGAGGAAGAGGAAAGAAAAAACAGAAGGAATAGAGAAGAAAGAGTATATTGGAATGGAGATAGGAGAAAGAAACGAAGGAGAGAGAGAGAGAGAGAGAGAGAGAGAGAGAGAGAGAGAGAGAGAGAGAGAGAGAGAGAGAGAGAGAGAGAGAGAGAGAGAGATGAAAGGGAGGGAAGGAAGAAGGAAGAGAGGAAAGGAAGGAAGGAAAGACAGAAGGAATGAGGAAGAAAGAGTATATTGGGTTAGAGATAGAAGAAAGAAACGGGGAGAGAGAGAGAGAGAGAGAGAGGAAAGGAAGGAAGGAAGGAAGAAGAAAGAGTATATTGGAATGGAAATAAGAGAAAGAAACGGAGAGAGAGAGAGAGAGAGAGAGAGAGAGAGAGAGAGAGAGAGAGAGAGAGAGAGAGAGAGAGAGAGAGAGAGAGAGAGAGGAATGAACAATCAAATGGGTTCAGAATAGTTCCAAAAATACTCGACTGGGTGCGAAATAGTCACTAGAATGATCATATGGGTTCAAAATAGTCACACGGGTTACTGAATGGGTACGGAATAGTCACTTACGGTTACCCAGACACTTATAGCCACAGATACTTATAAAAAATAATCACCTTCACCATAAAGTAGAAAGGGAAAACGCGATAAACGGGGGAGAGACGAGAATATAAGTGAAAGTTCCCGGTATATATCTTCCTCCTCCTCCTCCTCCTCCTCCTCCTCCTCCTGCTGCAAGACCTTTTTTTCATATTCATCTCAGAAGTGGGAACATGCCAGGTGCTTGACAAGTCGGTGGAGGGGAGGGGAGGAGGAGGGGGAGAGAGAGGGGAGGAGGAAGAGAAGGGGAGAGAGAGAAAGGGAGGAAGAAGGGGAACGGAGATGAGAGAAGGAGGAGGAGGAGGTGGAGGAAGGGGGGAAGGAAAGAGAAGGGAAGAAGTGAGAGAGGGTGAGGAAGAGGAGTGAGGAAGAAGGAGGAGGAGGAGGGGATGAGAGATGCAGGCACGTGTTGGCAAAGAGAAAGGAGGGAGGGAGGAAGGGAGAGAGTGAGGGAGGCAGGCAAGTCACACGTGAACGCAAGCAGCAGGGAGAGTAAGGTGTATAAGGGTGAAGGGAGGGAAGGGCGGGCGTAAGAAGGGCGGGAGAGGCGTGTGTTAAAGAGTGTAAGGGAGAGTGAGTGGGTGTAAGAATTGATGAAGTGTGTGTGTGTGCGTGTGTGATGGGTGGCGTGAGGGAGGGAAATCCAGGGAGAGAGAGAATGTTAAGAGTGTGTTGGAAGGGTGAGAAAAAAGCAAGTGGGAGAGAAGGAAAGGGAAAGTGCGTGTGAAGGATGGAGGGAGGGAAGGGAATGTGCATGGCAGAGAAGAGTGGAAGGATAGGAAAGGAAAGGGGCATGAGATAGAAGAAGGGAGAAGAGTAGAAGGAGAGGAGAGGGGGAGGATATATAAGCATGGAAAAGAAGGGAAGAAACGTATAGGAAAGAGTGATTTGAGGCTGAAAGAGAAGTGAAGGGAAAGGTGTTTAGGTAGGAACGGAAGGGAAAGGACATGAAGGAAAGAAAAATGAAGGAAAAATGGAAAAGGGAAGGAGAGAGAGAACGAAGAAAGAAACAAACAAGAGGGGAGAGAAAAGGAGAGAAGTAAGGAATTAAGGAGATAAGGAGACAAACAAAAGATTAGTGGAATAGAAAGTAAAGGAAGGAAAAAACACATAAAAAAGAGGAAAATGGGAGGTCAATGGAAGGAAGGAAGTAACAAGCAAAATAGAGAAAGGAAAAGGAACACAAAAGAAGAATGAAAGAAGGGCGTGAATGTTACGAAGATAGAGAGATAAAGAAGGAAAAAAGAATAAAAAGAGAAGTAAAAAGGAAATTGAAAGGAGAAAACAAACAAAAGAATGAATGAAAGGGGAACACGAAAGAAGACTGGGGAAAAAAAAAGTATGTGAAGGCTGTTTTGAGGATAGACGGAAATGGACTGAATGGGGTAAAATTAATATAGATGTGGGTGTGAGGGAGAGGGTGGGGGATGGGAAGGATGGGCATAAATATACGTAAGGGCTTTATCAAACTCGTGGGTGAATTATAGAGACCTAGATAAGTGAAATTAAATGCTTGTGAGTGTGACCTACATCCCTACATACCCTCACGGCATCTGTGTGTGTGTGTGTGTGTGTGTGTGTGTGTGTTAGGAGACTGTCAGAGCATAGGGGTATAAGAGTGTGTGTGTGTGTTTGTATCAGTAAGGTGTCACGGTAGGATGAGTGTTATATTTAGATGCATATGTGTGTGTGTGTGTGTGTGTGTGTGTATTTACCTAGTTCAGGTTTTACAGGGCCTGGGCTTACGCTCGTGTGGTCCCGTCCAACTTTTCCTTCAGTGTGTGTGTTTGTTTGTGTTTGTAAGGGAGGGTGGAGGTGTTTCTTGTGTTTAATTAAGGTGGTTAGTTTGTCTGTCTCTTGGGTGTTCATCTGGTGTTTGTGTTTCTTCCTTTCCTCAGGCTAGTGTGTGTGTGTCTGTGTGTGTGTGTGTGTGTGTTTGTCTGTGTCTGTTAAGTTTCTTCTTCCCGTGTTGGTGTTTCTCACTGTGTGTCATCTGGTGTGTGTGTGTGTGTTCTTGTTGTGGCTAAGATGGTTGTTATTTGTTTTTTTGTTTTTTTATCTTATTTATTCATTTATTTATTTATTTGATTAGATGATGTACATTTCTTCATTGTATTAAGCTGGTGGTGTTCTGAGTTCATTGTGTGTTTGTGTGTGTGTGTGTGTGTGTTTCTTTGAGGGCGTAAGCTGGTGTTAGGTTTGTTTTAAGTGGTCCGCAGGTGTTAGGTTTGTTTTAAGTGGTCCGCAGGTGTTAGGTTTGTTTTAAGTGGTCCGCAGGTGTTAGGTTTGTTTTAAGTGGTCCGTTGGTGTTAGGTTTGTTTTAAGTGGTCCGCAGGTGTTAGGTTTGTTTTAAGTGGTCCATTGGTGTTAGGTTTGTTTTAAGTGGTCCATTGGTGTTAGGTTTGTTTTAAGTGGTCCATTGGTGTTAGGTTTGTTTTAAGTGGTCCATTGGTGTTAGGTTTGTTTTAAGTGGTCCATTGGTGTTAGGTTTGTTTTAAGTGGTCCGTTGGTGTTAGGTTTGTTTTAAGTGGTCCATTGGTGTTAGGTTTGTTTTAAGTGGTCCGTTGGTGTTAGGTTTGTTTTAAGTGGTCCGCAGGTGTTAGGTTTGTTTTAAGTGGTCCGTTGGTGTTAGGTTTGTTTTAAGTGGTCCGTTGGTGTTAGGTTTGTTTTAAGTGGTCCGTTGGTGTTAGGTTTGTTTTAAGTGGTCCGCAGGTGTTAGGTTTGTTTTAAGTGGTCCGCAGGTGTTAGGTTTGTTTTAAGTGGTCCGTTGGTGTTAGGTTTGTTTTAAGTGGTCCGCAGGTGTTAGGTTTGTTTTAAGTGGTCCATTGGTGTTAGGTTTGTTTTAAGTGGTCCGTTGGTGTTAGGTTTGTTTTAAGTGGTCCATTGGTGTTAGGTTTGTTTTAAGTGGTCCGTTGGTGTTAGGTTTGTTTTAAGTGGTCCGTTGGTGTTAGGTTTGTTTTAAGTGGTCCGTTGGTGTTAGGTTTGTTTTAAGTGGTCCGCAGGTGTTAGGTTTGTTTTAAGTGGTCCGTTGGTGTTAGGTTTGTTTTAAGTGGTCCATTGGTGTTAGGTTTGTTTTAAGTGGTCCGCAGGTGTTAGGTTTGTTTTAAGTGGTCCGTTGGTGTTAGGTTTGTTTTAAGTGGTCCGCAGGTGTTAGGTTTGTTTTAAGTGGTCCGCAGGTGTTAGGTTTGTTTTAAGTGGTCCGCAGGTGTTAGGTTTGTTTTAAGTGGTCCGTTGGTGTTAGGTTTGTTTTAAGTGGTCCATTGGTGTTAGGTTTGTTTTAAGTGGTCCGTTGGTGTTAGGTTTGTTTTAAGTGGTCCGTTGGTGTTAGGTTTGTTTTAAGTGGTCCGTTGGTGTTAGGTTTGTTTTAAGTGGTCCGTTGGTGTTAGGTTTGTTTTAAGTGGTCCATTGGTGTTAGGTTTGTTTTAAGTGGTCCGTTGGTGTTAGGTTTGTTTTAAGTGGTCCGTTCAATAGACTACAGTGAAATTTTGTTATTCTGTAAGGTTCTCTGATACTATTCCCTGCACTCCAGACGTAAGGCAATCATTATATTTAGGACTTAAGACTTTAAACCTCAGACTTAGACCTCAGACAATTGTTATATATAGGACATCAGACTTCACACACACACACACACACACACACACACTTCAGACTTCAGACACTTGCTATATTTACGATCATTCTCGCCAGCCGTCAGAATTTTAGAGGCTTTGTTTATTACTGCTGTATGGATTCCTGTGTTCGAGAATTTGCATTAATAGAATTCCCAGGCTGCTTGGATCATTTTTAGTACCTTTTGCATTATTTTCAGTGCAATTTATGGTGTGTATTCCAAATTTAAAGATTATGAAATGGAGGAACACCCAGAGCTTAGTGTTTGCTTGCTTTCTCTTTTTTTTCCCTCATCAAAGGTTCGCCTGCCCTAGTTTTGTGAGTGAGGTGTGTGTGTGTGTGTGTGTGTGTGTGTGTGTGTGTGTGTGTGTGTGTGTGTCTGACTATTTTTAACACATCGTAAGTTCAGTGATATCTCTTCTCATTTTTCGGGCTGTCGTTTGTGAGGTTTTCCATGCTGTTTTTTTATATGTATGTATGTGTGGATTTCAAGAGTGTGTGTGATTCTACTGTCCTGTGTGTTTCAGTCCTTGTAGTGTTGCTGTGTTCTGTGTATTTCTCATCACTTTTTTGTGTGTGTGTGTTTGAGGGGGTCGAAATGTAACTGTTTTGTGTTTCAATTTTCCTACCTAATCATGTCCTGTGTAGTCTCCCTAATGTTATGTGTTTCTCTCCTCACCCTGATTTGACTGTGTTGTTTCTCTTGTCCTCTTGTTATTTGTTGCTCTTCGTTCCCTAATTTTGCTTTATTGTTTCTCTTATCCTAATGTTCAGTGTCGCTTCCCTCAGCCTTACGTTAAGAACATAAGAACATAAGAACGTAGGAGTCTGCAAGAGGCCGGTAGACCTGTACAAGGCAGCTCCTTTGACCCTAAGCTCCCGTGTATCTAACCCCACCTAATATCGCTGTCCATGAATTTATCTAATCTATTTTTGAATGTGACAATTGTATTGGCACTCACCACATGACTGCTAAGCCTATTCCACTCATCCACCACTCTGTTAGTAAACCAATTTTTGCCTATGTCCCTGTTGAATCTGAATTTATCCAGTTTAAACCCATTACTTCATGTCCTACCTGGTTCTCTTATGAACAAAACCTTATGAATATCCCCCTTATTAAAGCCCTTCATCCATTTATAAACCTCGATCATGTCTCCACGTTCCTCTATCTCGTTCCAGTGTGTGATGTTGTCCTGTAATGCTTGCCTTACCCTAATGTTTATGTGTTTTAATGTGTGTTGTGTTGCTTTGTGTCGCTTCCCTCAGCCTAACGTTCCTCTGTCTTGTTCCAGTGTGTGTAATGCTGCGTGATGGTGGGCCGGGCACTAAGTAGCCTTGGGTGTGGCCGGCACCACGTGGAGGCGGCCCCCCATCTCCACCACCACCGCCGCCATGGAGGCCCCCGCCCCTGCAGCTGTTGCCCCTCACCCGCGCGCCAGGAAAATGTTTTCCGCGATGTCCACTGCTTCGCCGCCCCTCTCCTCCGCCCCACCGCTGCCTCCTCCTGAACAGTTCGCAACAGTTCATGGTGGTAGTGCCAGTGCGCGCCGCCCCCCGCCCCCCCACTCCGCCGCCACCAGGAAGCATCGCGCCAACCATCAGCGCAACCTTTCCCTCGACTTTAGGTACGGGATTGGTCGTGTGTCTCTCCAGGACTTATGTTAATTGATCTTCCTCCTTCCAGCCCTTCTTAACTGCTTCTTTCCCACCTTATCTTTGGTCAATCTTGAGGAGACTGAAACATCAATAGTTCTAAATACAAGTGGTTCTACTCACTGATGTACGCATACTCTTACAGTTAGCACACATCAGGACGTAAATCTACTGTGAAAAATTTAGCAGAGGCAAAAAATATCAATTTATCAAAATCAGATATTCAGTTATCATTATTTCTGTATCAGCTTGCAGCTTGTTTTCCTATTTATTTTTCCCCTGGATGAATACAGAGTGGAATGGTGTGTAAAAATGATCAAACATACATACTCCTATAAGTAAAGAACCCAAGCAGCTGAAAGACATGCTAAAAATTTAAGGGACTGAAGTTTTGTGTTGTCACGGCCTGACTGTGTTTGTGTGTTGTTTCAGGTCTATGGGAATAGTGTTGCCGCCGCTGCCAGTCCTGACCCACAGTGGCTCACACCAAAGGAACCGCAGCCTGGACTCTGTGCTGCAGAAGATCCCTGAGGTGGAGGGAGGAGGAGGCGACACTCCACAGCACCCCACCCCCTGCAGCCCCCCCCTCAAGCCCAGCCTCTCCTTCACGTTCTCCGATTCCCCGAGTCTCCGCCTGAGGAATGAGTGCCGTGTGGTGCCCTCCGGCCACCCGGTGGTGGTGAGGCGCGACAAGGACCGCTACGACCAGGCCAGCCTCGGCTCGGACGACTCCGGCATCTGCGGCTCTGAGGGCGACGCCACCCGGGAGTCCAGTGCCGAGCGAGGCCCAGGCACGGAGGGTCTGGAGGCAGGTGGCCCTGGCTCAGACTGTGAGGTGAAGAGTGTGTACTCAGAGACCCTGGACGGAGAAGGAACCATGGGGGAGCCCGAGGGTGAGGTGCCCCTTGGGGAGGTGGAGGAGGTGGAGAGTGACGCAGCAGACTGTACCTTGGTGGAGGAGGAGAGTGCGGCGTTCACCTCAAAGCTTACTGATGATTTCTCGGATTTATCAAGCCTGCCGGGCCTCACGCCCACCAAGGACCCCAGTGAGGACCCCCAGGAGGCTAGTGATACCACTCCCACCCCCACGTTGACCAGGGGGGAGGCGGGAAAGCCCAGTACTAGGGGAAAAAAGCTGACTTGTGATGTGAAGAAAGCTCAGTGTAGTGACGTGAGTGTGTTGGCGATGACCCCGAGGAGCGCGGTAGCTCAGAGTGTGTGTGGGGGGGCGGGGGGGCCGAATGGGGCGTCGGCCAAGAGCAAACTGGACGAGAAACAGTCGCTCCTCCTGCGGCTGTTTGAAAGCAAGATGTTCGATATGTCCATGGCTGTGTCGTACCTGTACCGCTGCAAGGAGCCTGGCGTGCAGCAGTACATCGGGAACCGGCTCTTCTCCATGCCCGCCTCGGATGCCCACTTCTTCCTGCCGCAGCTCGTCAATATGTACGTGCAGACCTTCGAGGTGGCCGAGGTGCTGCACCCCTTCCTGGTCCACCTCTGCCGCCATGACAGCACCTTCGCCCTGCAGTGTGCCTGGCTGTTGGAGGCCTTCGCTACGGACTCAGCGCTCCTGAGGAAAAAGTCACACGGCACCAAGCTCAAGAACCTCATCCTCTCCGACCAGCTCAGGTTAGTGTGTGGGGGGCGGTGAGGTTAGGTTAGGTGAAGTGAAGTGAGGTGAGGTGAGGTGAGGTGAGGTGAGGTGAGTGAGGTTAGGTTAGGTTAGGCTAGGTTAGGTTAGGTCTTTTTGATACAGAGCAACACAGATTTGCTTCACACTTTAGAACTGGGAAGCAATGGTAATAGTAGGAACAACAGAGCCTATTACAGTAGGCAGAAGACAGAAAAATCATGAGAAAACACAAATAAGTATTAATAATGTCTTTTTTTTTTAGGTTAGTGTAACAAAATCCCCAAAATAGGCAGACTCTCCCAGTGTCCAGGAACGTAACCCCCCATTACTATTGTTTCTTATGGGGAAATTATGTTTAAATAACGCGATTTTAAATAACACGACGGCGCCACTATAAACACTCGCCTGCGCCAGAACGGGCTGGACCGACTATCAGGACCCACCGGGAAGAAACCTTGGACCGACTGTCAGGATCCACCGGGAAGAAGCCTACCAGCGCAATAGGCCATAAAAAAAAAAAAAAAAAAATTGCAAATAAATAAATACAGCAGGTTGAAAAATAAATAACAAAATAAATTGCCTGGTAAAAGCAGATGCAGCAGGAGAGAACAATGCAATTTCCCAATCAAGAGGTGACTGTAGCAGGAGGGTCCAGTATATGTCACAGCACGATAATTTCTTACTAAGGAGATCATACATTAGTTTTAGTCACCAAGAACCAACAGACTTGCCATAGTACTTTAATCGTTTATGTTAGCAGGTACAGCAGGAGACAGCAATGTATTTTCCTCAAACACAGACCCAAGCAGGAGGGTGTTGAAGTCATGCATGGTGGTGGTATTGGGCAGCAGTATTAAGTAGGAGTGTGGTGTTAGCAGATACAGCAGGAGAGAACAATGCATTTTCCCCAATCACAGGCCCAAGCAGGAGGGTGTGGAGTGCCTACACGGGGGTGGCAGCAGTGGCATTGGCAGCCTAAGCGGAGGTGCGAGTGGTGGCAGTGGGGATCAGATGGAGGGAGCTGTGGCGCGGACCTCCCTCTGTTCGCGCATCAAGGAGCACCCCAGCCCAGACTCCAACCCCAGCTCCCCCGTCACCGAGCTCTCCCCGCCCTTCATGCCCCGAGCCACCCTCCCGGCACAGACCAGGAAGTGCCACCAGCGGTCACGTTCAGATGCCACGGTGGCCCTCCAAGGTCACCTCCCCACCCCAGCGACTTCCACGAGAGGCCACAAGCGGACGCCCTCCTCAGGTCAGCTCCTGCATGTGGTGTCTGGGCGCCAGGCAGGGTGGTGGCCGCCGTGCTGTCCTTGGCTCAGGGAGGAGTCTGAGCTCTAATGTTAACGTAACTAAAAACGCTAAATCCATCCCATATTCTCGGACACTTTCAGCTCGCGTCAAATATTTCCTTAGGCCACAGAGGAGTTAAGTTCTCATGAGTGTTTTTCATGTTCATGGTCCAGAATCCTTGCCAGACTATCATTAGGCTCATTAAACTACCCATGAAAATGCCCACAACCTCTATGAAAGAAAGCCTTACCAAATGTGGGTGTGTGAGCCCTGAAATGTCTTGAGAATATGGGACTAAATCCAGCATTGAGAGTCACAGGTTCTCCTTAACATTTTCATCAAAGAGAAAGAAAATAATCAAGAATGGTGTTAGGTTTGCAGGAATGTATTTGACTGGTATTCAATACAATATGTAACTTAACACATAGTACTCAATTTTCCCTTTGTAACTCTCAGTGCAAGCTAAAACTTTGTCCAGCGTGTTTTTTGTTTTTTTTGCTTTCACTGAGCACCAATTGCCATGTATTTATTTTTATTTTGCTGCCTCCCCCCCCTGGTGTGTTCTGTTCCCTGGGTCTGGTCCCCGCCCTGCCTGGCGCCACATTGGGTTATGGTGGTGGTGAACACTGTTGTTAGCTGAACCAATGCACACTTCAATAGTTGTACTAGAGCTAAACATAAATGTAGATGAGTCTCATAATCTTAATGTCTTTTATAAGCTGTCTTTTATAAACTTTTTCATGATACATGTGTGTGTGTGTGTGTGTGTGTGTGTGTGTGTGTGTGTGTGTGTGTGTGTGTGTGTGTTTTATAGAATTTCTACTTCACTAGAATAGTATTGTTATTCACTTTCTCTAAGACAAAATGTACTTTACTTAACCTTAAAAATGAAGCAAGATCCTGTCTGCATTACTGTAGTTTTATCTAAAATTGTGGGTTATACTTGTATTTTGTGTTTTTGCACGAGCAGAAGTTAAGGTTTAACGAAGTTGTGTGTTGTTGGCAAGACTGTAAGAGTCATGGGCTTGTTATTCAGAGTTTGAGACATTATATCATTGCATTGATTCGCTAAATAACGATTACTTCAACACTACCTGAAGAGCCATTAAATTTTAAGGTTTTTAGCATTACATAAATTAGGCGAGCATTGTTCAATCATGTGAAATTATAAAATCTTAGGAGTGTCCAGGGCTGGGTGAATTTTGAGCTGTTGGTTTAGTTAGAATGTAGGGCTGAATAATGTTTGGAAATGACAGTGATATGGATTAGGATACAGAGACGGGTATGCAAGGAATGTGTGGCAGAATAGGAGGATTGGATTGCGTAACACCCTTGGCAACACTTAAGGAGGTGAGGTGTGAATTAAAGGGAAAAAAAGTAAAAATGAAACTGAGAAGGAAGACATGAAGAGGAGCAATTACTGACTGAAATATATAGGGTTGAATAGGAGAGTTAAATATCCTTGACAAAACTTAAAGAATGATGAGAAAGAAATGTATAAGTGAAACCATAATAGGAAGGCATGAAAAGGGCATGTATTGATTGAGAAATGTAGGGTTGAGTAGGAAGGTTAAGATGCTTCATAATTAACCTATCTTTCGGCCTCTCCTCTGGACTCTTTTTGGGAGCAGTGAGTAGCGAGCTTTTTTTTTATTATTATTATTATTTTTTTTTTTACTGTCTCCTTTGCTGTAAAAAAAAAGAAGCCTTTGAGAACTAATTTATGCAAGACAGCTACTGTGAAAAGAGGAAAGTTTAGCAGAAGAGAAAAGAACACAACGAACTGGTCTTGGCTGATGAATATTTGGCAGGATAGGATGAGGATGATCGAGATTCTTAATGAGTTGAATAATAACTTTGGGAATTACACTTCATAGGAGATGGTAAAGAAAGGTAGGAAAGGGATAAAAAAATGGTTAGAATGTTGAAATGGTAGAAAACTGTAAAATATATGTGAGGGAGAGTAAGTATTAATTGAGGAATGTGCAGCAAGAACTAGATGAGAAAGGACCGTTGTGGAATGCAAGGAATGTGGATGTTGACTCACCACTTCTAAGAAAGTACGTGTGAGGACGTGAGGGAAAGAAGTATGAGTGAAGCGAGTAGGAAAAGTTATGAAGGATGTGTTGATGCATTTGTAAGAAGTTAAGAGTGAGATGTTTTAAGTGGTTCAAGTGCATTTGTCGCCATTGTAGGGATTGAGAAAAGGCTTTGGTAATTGAATAAAAGAATGAATTTTGCAAGTATGAAAAGGCTTGAATTGGGTGGTATGAAGGAATTGCATTACTAAAAAGCTGAGCTACATGTTAAGTGCTTTGAATGTTGATGTTACCAGCATTGAGTGTTAAAATTTTTGGGGTCAGAAAGAACAGTGAATTATCCAAGTAGAGAAAGGTTAAAGGGGAGGGGAGGGCATGATGATTCATATACAAGAAGTTGACATTAAGTACTTTGAATGTTTGTATTAGCAGTGTATGCGTGTCAAAATTTTAGGTGTTGGAAAGGACAGGAAAATACGCTCACAGGAAAAGCTTGAACGGAAGGGGAGGGCATGTTGATGATTATATAAGAAGCGAGTTAGACAGTAAGCGCTTTGAATGTTTGTATTGGCAGTGTTATGCGTGTCCAAACTTAGATGTCGGAAAGAGCAGCGAATCATGGAAGCAGGGAAAAGTTAAATGGAAAGTGAATGCAATTATACGCAGCGAGGTAGAGTTAAGCACTTTGAATGTTTGTATCGCCAGTGTTATGTGTGTTCAGGTATTAGGTGTCGGAAAGAGCAACGAAAGCAAGCAGGAATCAAGCAGGAAAAGGTTAAATGGAAAGTGAATGCAATTATACGCAGCGAGGTAGAGTTAAGCACTTTGAATGTTTGTATCGCCAGTGTTATGTGTGTTCAGGTATTAGGTGTCGGAAAGAGCAACGAACGCAAGCAGGAATCAAGCAGGAAAAGGTTAAATGGAAGGTGAATGCAATTATACGCAGCGAGGTAGAGTTAAGTGCTTTGAATGTTTGTATCGCCAGTGTAGCAGGAATCAAGCAGGAAAAGGTTAAATGGAAGGTGAATGCAATTATACGCAGCGAGGTAGAGTTAAGTGCTTTGAATGTTTGTATCGCCAGTGTTGTGTGTGAGTCAAAACATTAGTCGCTGGGTCTTAATAAACGCTTGAATGTCAAATCCTCACTGTTGTTTTAATGTGCACTTACTAGTTGATAAATGGGTTGTGAATGTGGGTTGAAGGAGCTTGCTGGCGACTCAGTGTAGAAGGTTTGTTTGATGAGAGAGTCCTTTGGGAAGAGTAGGCACGGTGTAGAATCGTGAAGATGAAGAGGCTGAATGAGTTGATGATGAGAAATAGTTAGGATGACGAAAAAGATGGTAAAGAATGGTAGGAAAAGGGTAGAGAAATTATTAGAATGTTGAAATGGTAGGAAATAATAGACAAATGGTTGGAGTATGTAGGAAGATGTTACAATTTATTTATTTATTTATTTATATACAGCAGAGGAGACAGCTCAAGGGCGTAAAAAAAAAAAAGCCCGCTACTTACTGCTCCTGAATAGAGTTGAGAGGAGTGTCCAAAAAGGGAAATCATAGGAAAAGGGTGATAATGTTGAGAAAAAGGGGTAGAAAATGTTAGAAAAATTGTAAATGGAATAGGAAATAGAAAAATGGTTAGAATGATAAGAACTACAGTAGAAAAACCATTAGAGTGCTGTATAAGGGTGAGATGGAAAAATAGTATGATGAGAAATAGTTAGAATGACGAGAAAGAGGGTAAAGAATGGTAGGAAAAGGGTAGGGAAATTATTAGACCATTGAAATAGTAGGAAATAATAGACATGATTGGAGTATTCAGAAATATGTTACAGAAAATGACAGAAAAGGGTGAGAACGTTGAGAAAAAGAGAAGAAAATGTTAGAAAAATTGTAAATGGATTAGGAAATAGAAAAATGGTTAGAATGTCAAGAAATACAGTAGAAAAGCCATTAGAGTGCTGTAAAAGGGTGAGATGGAAAAGTATTATGATGAGAAATAGTTAGGATGACGAGAAGGGTAGAATAATGACAAAGAAGGGGTAGAAAATGTTAGAAAAATTGTAAATGGAATAGGAAATAGAAAAATGGTTAGAATGTCAAGAAATACAGTAGAAAAACCATTAGAGTGCTGTAAAAGGGTGAGATGGAAAAATGTTATGATGAGAAATAGTTAGAATGACAAGAAGGAGGGTAGAATAATGGCAAAGAAGGGGTAGAAAATTGGTTAGAATGTTGAAATGATAGAAATTAATAGACAAATGGTTGGAGTATTCATGAAGATGTTACAGAAAATAATAGTAAAGGGGTTGAAAATGTTAGAAAAAATTGTAAATGGAATAGGAAGTAGAAAAATGGCTAGAAATGTCAAGAAATAATAAAGTAGAAAAGAAATAATAAAATAGAAAAATCATTAGAGTGTGTAAAAGGGTGAGATAGGTAAATGTTAATAACTATAGCTCAATTTAGGTTTGTGTGGTGATAAAAAGAACAGTATAAGCTAGGGCCAACAGAGAACCAGGTGGAGATAAGAAATTAGCACCTTTGGCAGAGTGGGATAGAGTACACCAATCAGAGAGGAGCATGTGGAAAATGTTAGAAAGAAATCATTGTCCTAGAGTGAATTAATACTGATTTCGTGATCATGTTAGTTCGTCGGAGATAATAGACAAAACTAGATGATGGAAAGGGAGTAGTTGATGATAGTGAAGGATTTGAATACTGGAGGAAGGTGACTGGCTAAAAAAATGGAATCCGAATATTTGAGTGGAGAGAACGGGGACATCGGATAATGGTGAAAAGTGAAGAAAAGGATGAATAAAGAGCACTATAGGAAAGAGAACAGTGATGAAAAAATATAACATCTCAGTACTAAAGGTTTGTGTGATAGTGTTTTCATTCAAGGAGGATAAGAACAGAAGAAAAAAAAATGAAAAAGGTTGAAAGAGTCGAGAAAGTTAAGAACAGGAAGAAATACAAAAGAATGAAGAAGGTTGAATGAGTCGAGAAAGTTAAGAACAGGAAAAAATACAAAAGAATGAAGAAGGTTGAATGAGTCGAGAAAGTTAAGAACAGGAAAAAATACAAAAGAATGAAGAAGGTTGAATGAGTCGAGAAAGTTAAGAACAGGAAAAATACAGAAGAATGAAGAAGGTTGAATGAGGCGAGGAAGTTAAGAACAGGAAGAAATACAAAAGAATGAAGAAGGTTGAATGAGCCGAGAAAGTTAAGAACAGGAAAAAATACAAAAGAATGAAGAAGGTTGAATGAGCCGAGGAAGTTAAAGGAAGGCAAGATATGAAGAAAAAAAACATATAGCAATTCATCCCTAAAGGTTTGTGAAGAAAATACGTATTGAAGACAAGAGAAAGAATAGATAATGAAGAGGGACTTGAATGAACTGAATATAGAGGAATGAATGGTTAGTTTGCACAGTAAGAATGAGGAGCAGAATTGATAGTGAAAGATAATGAATGAAGATGAAAAACTAATGAGAGATATGAACGGTTAGGATACTGAAGAAAAACATGTATCGAAAGAGAAAAACATGGATAAGATAATGATAAAGGAAGATGATTATAAAGAGCTTAATGATGGTAGACGTAAATGATGGAAGGTGATGGTAGAAGATAGGAAATTGAGCTTGATAATGATATAGGAATGGCTAGTAAGATGAAAGAGTAGAAAAAGGAAAAAAGTGAGGGTAAGATAATGAGATAGGAAGAAGGAGTAATATAGGGAATAATGAAGAGTAAATGAAGTAAGAATGAACATCAGAAGACAAGTTGGAAGATGAAAAAAGTACAGCATCAAGGAAAAAAAAGGGAGGGTAAGATAATCATTTTGGAAGAAGGAACAGACAGGGAATAATGAAGAGTAAATAAAGTAAGAATGAACATAAGAAGACAGGTTGGAAGATGAAAAAGTGCAGCATCAAGGAAAAAAAAAGAGGGTAAGATAATCATATTGGAAGAAGGAATAAGATAGGGAATGATGAGTAAATAAAGTAAAAATGACCATAAGACAAGTTGGAAGATGAAAAGTACAGCCATCTCTTTCACCGTAGGGAAGACAAGTGAAGTGTTTTGATCAGGAGAAAACAATATAAATTCTTGTCAAGTAGAATACCCCAAGATCAAGCATAATTCATGGCAGCTAAATTCATGGGACATTTCAATTCATCAACTTTATTACTATGATTTAAAAACTGATAGACTGCAGAAAACTTTACAGATGAAATTGCGGAAAAAGATGAGGCAACTTATTAAAAACCTGGTCCTGGCTATCACGTTGGAGGCGAGAAAGTTGAGTTTTGACGGGAAACACACAAAAGGAATTCGATTGTTCTGAAGAAAATGTTGCGCTCAGCAGGTTAATGTTGTGAGAGGAGAGCAGAGGAGTATGCAAATAACGTGTCGGCACTGTTGTTGTATTGAAGTTTTAGCTCAGCATTTCACTGTGAGCGTACGTGACTGAAGGGAATGCTAGAGTCTGCATTGCGTTTTGTTTTGGCCGGAAAAATGATTTGTTGGCATCTGCATATACCAACCAGTGGAGTGTTTTTTTCATAATTTGCTTGATGTGCTTGTTGTATGTGTGTGTTGGAGGTACTTGTGGTGATGAGTGGTTTTGTATGTTTCCATCATTCTGCATAAGATGGGGGTATTAAGTTATTAGCACACTCCACAGACCTAATTTCAGTATACTCTCTTCAATTTTCTTTTCATTCTTTTTAACTTTTTTTCAATTTTCATTTTGAGGAACTACAATTTTTATCTTTTCAGGAACCTAGATTAATAACACTCCTAAGATTTACATTTAGCAAGACCTTTCAGACAACATAATTAACAGGTCTCCTAACTTTGCAGGAAGCATAAAGAACTGCCTGGGTGACCTGACCTCTGGCCGTGCCTTCGACAATGGCTGCTGCTGCTTTGACTCTGAGGAGGCGCGGTGCAACTCTCTGCGGGGCAAGACCGTTGAGTGCCACTGTGGGGTGAGTAGTGTAGGCTGGATGGCACTTTGGGGTGATGGGGGTGGTGCCTTATTGAGTGATGACAGCTCTCCTTCCTTTGTCTGTATTTCCTATGACTTGAACTCTTTCATGAGGGAAGCATCAAGACATCTTTTTGAGTGATTAATCCTGCCACTGATCTCTTCATATTGTTAATGTTTTAAGAACTCCCTTAACAGTTCTTCCATTTGTCTCACTTTTCCACACTCCTTATTGTTAACTTTTTACACACACTTACTATTCCTTCATTATTTCTTATTTTTAAACACTATATTTCTAACTTTTATACTTACAATTCCTTTTTTTTTTCACACTCCATATTGATAACTATTTTATGTACTTTCTCACTATTCCTTTTTATTTCTAACTTTTTCACACACTTTCCTTCCTTCCCACAGGCACCCAGACTCTCCCCGGAGCTGGAATTCGTCCGCACACTCATCAACATCGGCAAGCGCCTCGGGGCACAACCCACCAAGGAGGCCAAGACCTCCCGGCTGCTGGCAGAGCTGTCAGTGCTCAACCTGAACCTGCCGGCGAGGGTGTACCTCCCCCTCTGTGCCACGGAGCAGCACCACCATGTTGTTCGCATCCCCCCGCAGGCTGCCGTGGTGCTGAACTCCAAGGATAAGGTGAGTGGGGGCAACGGGAACAGTTAAACACCTAAACTCACACACACACTTTCTAGGGGTAAAGTACACAAAAACACTTGGATGCACTACCAAATGCACCAACTTCACTAAATTAAGATACTACATTTTAAGGATACAGATGTGAAAGAAACACCAACATCATTAATTTCTTATAGCGAAAGAATTTTGCACAAAGATATTAACGAAATAGAAATATAATAAGGCAACGATCCATTATAACAGGAATTTTGTATAAAGATAGGAAAGAAAAGGAAATATGTAAAGGCAAAGATCCATTATAACAGGAATTTTGCTTAAAGATAGGAAAGAAAAGGAAATATGTAAAGGCAAAGATCCATTATAACAGGAATTTTGCATAAAGATAGGAAAGAAAAGGAAATATGTAAAGGCAAAGATCCATTATAACAGGAATTTTGCTTAAAGATAGGAAAGAAAAGGAAATATGTAAAGGCAAAGATCCATTATAACAGGAATTTTGCATAAAGATAGGAAAGAAAAGGAAATATGTAAAGGCAAAGATCCACTATAACAGGAATTTTGGATGAAGATTGTAAAGAAAAAGACATATCATGCTTTAAGGATTTGCATAAAGATAGAAAGGAAACATCAACATCTTTTTATCTCCCACCCAGGCGCCGTACATCATCTACGTGGAGGTGCTGGAGGTGGAAAACTTGGACACGGCGGCGGTGCAGTCCAAACTGGCCCACAGCCTGCGCCACACTCGCTCCGAGGAGAACCTGATTAATAACTCTCCGGCCTCCACCTCCTCCTCCCAGCTGGACCTCACCGCCGCCACGCCCATCACCACTACCACCACCACCACCAGCAGCGGCCTGGGCTCCACGTCCTCCATCCCATCCTCCCTCAGCTCGCCACACCTCACCACCTCAGGTATGCATCAAGTCCTTCATGCTGCCTCTTTTTTTCATTTCCCCTTCATAGTAATGGTTTTCCTGTTACAAAGAAGAGAGTAAGATTATAGTACCTGTTCAGCCCCTGTCAGTGTGCTCTTTCTTCCTGCCTAAACCCTAAGTTCCTCAGTGGTTTAAATACTATAGTATGTCACACAGCTCTTATGATCTATAGAAGGAAATAAGACACTCCTATAAAGATAATACAACACACTTATAACCTAAAGACCTTATAGAAGAATCATAGCACCTTAGACCTTAAAAAAAAAAAAAAAAAAAAAAAAAACAGCTAGCCTAACTAAACTCAACCTAACCTAATGAAACCCAACTCAACCTAACCTAACAAACCCCAACCAAACCTAACCTAACAAATGATAACCAAACCTAATCTAGGAAAACCTAACCATTTACAAGAAAATAAAATACACCTTCAGACCCCTATCAATAACTTCTGCCTTCTCTGTTGGAACCTAGACATTCTTCATTGCCTCAAAACTAGTAGCTGGTGTCTCAAACCCTCCATCGTCACCCCCCACAGGCTACATGGATGAGAGTGACTGCTGGAGCCACGAAGACGACGAGATCAGTCAGCAGTACTGCCGCCTCAAGAAGCCCCGTGACAGGGACACAATATCTATGATGTCCCTCGACTCCTGCGACTCCCGGGAGCTCACCGCGAGAGGGGCCGCTGACATCCGCCGCCGCCTCTCAGAAACGGTCAACGCTCCCAAGACGGGCTTCAAGAGAGACCCGGAAGACCCCTCAGCGGCTGCCCTCAAGGAGCCCTGGGAGACCAAGGTGGGTGGAGCACAGTGAGGAGGCCCAGCACTACGTTTATTTATACTCTGGGGTGTTCTCATCTCCATTTGTTTGTTGTGGAATAGATAAATTTTGTCTGGTATATTATTGTTCTGGAATAGATTGATTTTCCTGTGGTATACATTTGTGTTCACATGCACATTTAGTCTGAGATTTCAATTCTTTACCTTTTAGAATTGATGTAATTATTCATCTTGTATTGACACCGAATTCTTTGATGTTACTTTACTGGCCAACTAAAAATAGCAATCTTTTCAAATCCTTAATTGAACTCCAGCTACAGTACAGATATGTAGGCAACTAGTGAGGTTTTCCTATATTTGCATTGAGATAATTCTTTATGTTTTGAGGGAAAAAAAAGACAACGTTTCCAAACTTGTACCTGAACTTATGTTATAGATAGATTTAGAGGTTAGGTTAAGTTAATGTCATAGGTAGAGGTTAGATAAGGTTAAAGTCATAGGTAGAGGTTAGGTTAGGTTCGTGATAAGAGAGGTTTGATGAGGTAAAAATTATAGGTAGAGTCAGCAATAGGTCTGAAAGCAACTAAGGATGTTCTTTTAACCATGAACAGGTGGAGCGCATCCGAGAGACCTCCCCCTACGGGCACCTGGTCTCGTGGCGGCTGCTGTCCGTCATCGTCAAGTGCGGGGATGACCTGCGGCAGGAGCTCTTGGCCTACCAGCTGCTGTGCATGTTCCAGAAGATTTGGACGGAGGAGAAAATGTCACTGTGGCTCAGACCTTACAAGTTAGTATTTTCTTTTTCTTATATTTTCATCCTTTACTTTTGTCTATGGAGTTTTCTTTTTGTGAATGGTAAGGGAAAGTTTGTTTTCATTTGATGGGTGTTGTTTTGGGGTTAGTTCTTCAGTATTTTTGTGTGATTAGAGATGTATCCCTATTAAACCCATGTCATAATGCTTAGGTGATAATATTACTACACTTTGCAATGAATTTTTGAGTCACGTAACCCAGCTATTTAGCGAGGGACGCCTGTATTGAAAGAAAGGCAGATAATCATTCTCCATTTTCACTTTGGATAATTTTCATACTCCAGCTCATTTTTTAAAGTACTCTCATTTTTTTTCCATGATATGAATACTAATTAAATAGGTGCATACAAATTGATAAACAGTCTGTCATTGAAACTGATAGCCATGAATATTCAAGCTAACCATGTCCAAAGCAAAGGTAATCTCTTAAGATCTTTACTCACAATGTAAATATTCATGCCAACAGAATCCTGGTTTTGTCCGATGACTCTGGGATGATTGAGCCCATCCTGAACACTTGCTCGCTTCACCAAATCAAGAAAAACAGCAAGATGTCGCTGCTGGAGTACTTCACCAAGGAGTTCGGGGAGAAGAACTCCGAGGAATTCCTGACGGCACAGAGGAAGTTTGTGGAGTCATGTGCGGCCTACTGCCTGGTCTGTTATATCATCCAGGTGAAGGACAGGTGAGTTATCAACAGGCATTATGGATAAGTAGCTTGTTGGAGCATGTCATGAGAGCTGTGGCGGATGGTTTGGATATGTTGTTAGAGTGGATAATGAGGATTTTATAAAGAGGGTTTAAAGAGGAGACAGAAAGACCACTTGTAAGATGGATTAATACGATGAGAAAGGCATGAAGGTGGGATTTGGGTGTGGATATTGCAGAGGGAATGTCTGAACAGGGAGAACTGGAGATTTTTCTGCCATGGGCACCTTCTCAATAGGAGTTAATGAAGGAAACAATGTGTCAGAGCTATATGTACAGAGAGAAAAAAATAAAAAAGAAGGATCACTGAGGTTCCAGAAAAAAAAAAGGATCAACAAAGGAACTGAGTGAGTAATATTCCTAATTTTGCATCACAGACACAACGGCAACATTCTCCTGGACAACGAGGGACACATCATACACATCGACTTTGGCTTCATGTTGTCCTCGTCACCGCGAAACCTTGGCTTCGAGGCGTCGCCCTTCAAGCTGACGCCGGAGCTGGTGGAGGTGATGGGCGGCGAGACGTCTGACATGTTCGCCTACTTCAAGATCCTCCTGCTGCAGGGGATGTTGGCAGCCCGCAAGCACCATGAGAAGATCATCTCCCTGGTGGAGGTCATGAGCTCAGGTGTGTGGACGGGTCTTTGTCATAATTACCTTACTCTGTTCACGTTAACTTTGATGATAAGCCCCACCCCTCGCCAGTCCAAGACCCACTAATCAGGGGGGGCTTCGTGGTGCAGTGGTTAGCACACTCGGCTCACAACCAAGAGAACCCGGGTTCGATTCTCGGGCGGAGTGGAAAAATTTGGGCGGCTTTTCCAATACCCTACGCCCCTGTCCACCCAGCAGTGAATGGGTACCAGGTATTAATCTGGGGTTGTGTCCCGTCTCCTGGCATCTGTTCCCTTCTCCTATAATTCTTTCCCCTTCTTGTCTCTCTCCGGCATATGACCACTAAACAAAACTTTTTCCCACTAATCAGTTTTCCCTTCTAAGCACCCACCAATCATATGCACCATGAGATTAAGGGGAGTCATGGCTTACTTGTGGATTGGTTATTGATATACAAATATTAGAGCTGGGGGAGGGGCTAATTTGCAAAGTTAATGTGAATACAATTACTTCTACTACTGCTGTTTCCACTGTAGAAGATTTTTAATGATTAATAATTAACTTTTGAAGTAGTTTGGCATCCCTCAGGCTTTTTATTAGGATGAAATCTGCCCCACAAAATTTAAATAATCCATCATAATTTGCACTGCCTTGCACCTTATGCCTGCTTCAGCTGCTCCAAACCCCAAGAAGCTAGACACTACAAGACCTGACCTGCTAATCCATTGTCTAAGGAGTCATGGCAGGCCGTCACGCTGGAAAGGAAAATAACCAAATAGAAACTGAATGCCACCCGCCACTTTCTCTTTGCTCAGGCTTTTCTGAATTAAGCAAGATGGTAGACAAAATTTTGGCAGACCCAGTGCTGCTTCTAAAGACAGATAGATGAAGCATGATGTAAGGATAAAGGGCCGTACTACAAGTCGAATGAGAGAAGTTTTGGGTCCCTACAGAGTTTGGGATGAATAACTCTGTAGGGACCCGAAACTTCTCGGATTGGACTTGTAATACAGCCTCTAAACCGACCTTTGTAGGGACCCGAAACTTCTTGGATTGGACTTGTAATACAGCCTCTAAACCGACCTTTGTAGGGACCCGAAACTTCTCAGGTTTGACTTGTAATACGGCCCTAAGAAATACAGTTAATGCCAATACTACTACTTCTACAGTTTAGCAAGATTACTGGCTTAAATTAGAATGAGAGGAGGGAAGAACGCTAATCCTTAAAGTCACCCCTCTCAAAATTCATGCTTATTGGAAGGGATCTTGAGAAAGAGAGAACAAGAGCTTCATTCCTTCAAGCTTCACCTCCTCTGTGCATACTAATACTAATCTTGCTACATAAGGAAGCATGAATAAGGAGAGCAGTATGTTTATTCCCCCAAGCTTTATCCTTTAAGACTCTGTGCACGCTGATATTAACTAATCTTACCACTAAATAAGGAAGAATAAGCAGTTTTCCTCAAGGCCACCCCCCCCTAAGGCACTGTTCTCCACGCAGGGTCCAAGCTGGCGTGCTTCCGTGCGGGCGCCTCGGTGGTGCCGGCGCTAAAGAGTCGCTTCCACATCAGCATGACCGAGGAGCAGCTTCAGGCACACCTCGACTCCCTCGTCTACAACGCAATCAACTCCATCACCACCAAGCTGTACGACGGCTTCCAGTACTTGACCAACGGCATCCTCTAGCCCCCTGACGCTGCATAAAGGGAACAGCGGAAAACCAGCGACGTACCCTCCAGCGCTGTGTGGGATGAGCGTGCAGCACAGTGGTATTGCTTCACGGAGATGCTGCACGAGGAACATAAAGTATAATGATGTTTCTCAGCCATGCAGTGCTGTGGGACGGACTCGTACAGCGTAACGATATTCCTTACTCCCCTCCTGCTGCTGTGTGGAGTGAAAACGCAGCACAGTGAGGACGATAAACAATGTGGGGATGCGTTACGGAATGGTCAAACACACTGGCATCCCTTACCCTGTGGTGCTGTGTAGAATACGCGCCAAAACGAAGGCCTTTTTGTATAAGGAAAAGGCTCAGCGAAACAGCATCCCATAAGCCCGTAAGTCGTGTAAGGACATAACAACGAGCGCCATACATCAGGGCATGCGGAGTTCATTGTGGCGTGTCGCTGTGCCGCCCGGAGACTCCCGCTGAGATTATTATTATAGGGAATGTGTACAAACGTGAGGCGACGTAACGATATTAGACGCAAGTGTACCAAAGAGAGGGATGAGGCGTGGAAGAAGGCGAGGATGAAAATTAAGGGAGGGAAAGGAGGACGATCAGTGGATTCAAAGTTGTAGCTGTTAGTAATGGGTTCAGTCCTTCTTACTTAACTGATTGATTGGGTCTTGATTTATAACGGGGAGTGTAGTAAAATCCAGAAAGATGGTAAAGCAACAAATGAGTCTAAGTAAGGAACAGTAAAATGATTGATTGGTTCTTTATTTGTAATGGGAAGTAAAGTAAAGTCCAGGAAGATGGTAAAGCAACAAATAAATCCAAGTAAAAACAGTAAAAAAAAAGTAAACCATTAAAAAGAGCAAAAAAAAAATTAAAAGTATAAAGTGTAATTAACTAAAAGTCATTACAAAAGGAAAATATTAATACCATCTTTGTTTAATTTTTGCATCTCCCAAGTTTTCCCGAGTACGTTTTTCATTGCTAGTATTGATGGGAATGATAGAGTGGATTGGCAAAGAAACATACCCTAAGTTCTATATATTCTTGCCCCGTATTTGTTTTGGTTTAAGAAGGACTGTGCCTCAAGCGTAACGGCTATAACTTCGAGTCCACCTTTTCCCTCCCATTACCATATTCTTTCTTATTTGGTGTTTTGTGTTTCGTAACATTTCCTCCATTGCTCATGTATGCAATCTTGTTCTTGTTGTTCTCTCCTCTCCTGCTTTGTTTTTGAAAATTTGCAAACAACATCAAATCTCGGAATACTTTTTGGTCACTTGGCGAGTCCTTGAGAAGCTCTGTTACTCAGTTTCTTATGCTCTGGGGGAGACAACCTCAGGCTCTTTGGGAAAATGTGTGAGTGTGTGTGTTTGTGTGTGTAGGTGTGCCACTAACTGCACTTTTCCATCAAGTTCAGTAGTGAGAATCTTGCCACTTCAGGCTCATCCATCTAGCAATTCCACCTCCTCCTTTATAGAAATTCATGTTGCTATTTCTGAGTTTGGAGTTTCTAAGTTCTGAAACAAGCCACTCTGGGTGAGCCTTGGCAATAGAAAGACAGTTATTCCATCCATTAATCCCAGCTCTTCCCTCTCTGTAATACAGCTTTTGTTCATATTTTTCTGAGTTTCTATGTTCCTGGTGTATTCTTCATTGTTCATTTGTTTGGAATTTCACGTTAAATGTTTCTTCTTTGTCTTTCCATCCTTGATAAGTTTCCCTCAAACCTTAATTTATGCAGCATTCCTTTTCATTCCAATTATCCATGCAGCCTCTTGTCTATCTCAAACTGAGGTGAATTTGATCAGGTATTTTTGCTGCTTCCCATACACAGACACACACACACCATCCCAATTAGTACTCGTCAGAACAAGAGCCTTTTTTTGTCCTATGAGTACTAAGTGGGATGGTGCATACAATTTGGCAAAGGTATTCTGTCTGCCGTCAATGTGAGTAGCTATCAGTGAGGTTCCTTCTGAGGCTTAAAGTCCCTGAAGGTAGCTGGTGTTGATGGGTCCCCTCAGTGGCTGGCACCATTGACCTCTCTTAAGTGGTTAGTGTTGGTAGCTGTGGCAGGCTCCTCTGGGGCTGCCGAGTTACCAAAGAGCAGAGGCATGTTCTCCCCCCGCCGCTCTCCCTCTGCAAGTGTTGTGTCTCGTGTCGCGTACTCAGCATCTCAAGCATGTTAGTTTGCGTACATGTATCGTTTTATAGGCATGGAATATTTTAACCGTATATTGATTTTTTTTTTTTTTTTTTTTTTTTTTTTTTTTTTTTTTAAGCCGTTTGGATTTCCGTATGAGGAGCATCCAGTTAAGCCGCGCCTTTGTATATTGTGGGTATTTCCTCAAGTTGTATATGAGAGACGAATATCATTTCCATTATAAAGTGTATATTTTCACAAGAATATTCAATCATCACCCTCAACGCTCCTGAAGGTACTCATTACTCATGGTAAGTTATGCAGCTCAAAGTATTTATCATTGCTTTACTCCATAGTTGTCACATACTTAACATCGCCACCCACGGAACAAACTACTATTAACGGTTTCTTGGTTACCTTTGCTTTGCGTTTTCATCCTTTACCAAGTGCATTCCTGATTGGTCTGGAGCATCGAGGTTCAGTATTAGTAGAGGCTCTGCTTAGCTGTCCAGGAGTGACTGTATTTTTGTATCACGCAGAATCATAACTGGATAAGGAAACTCAGCCGAAACTTTTTTATCATCCCTAGAAGTAATAGAAAGTAGCTTTAACAACTTGTGAGAACCAGCGGATGGTTCAGGGACGGGAGTCCTGATCAGTGCCAAGCAAGTGAGGCTGGTGGCACCTGGTGTGTGTGTGTGTGTGTGTGTGTGTGTGTGAGAGAGAGTGTGATTGTGCGTGAGTGTGTGGGTGCATGTGTGTGTGTCTGAGTGTGTGTGTGTGTGTTTGTGGTGGTGGTGGTGGTGGCGGTGCACAGTCCCAGCTGGCACGAGTAGCCCGGGAAGGCGCTGGTGTCAGGCGGTGCGGCTCAGGAGGGTGTCGCCAGGCTGGTGCAGTGCCGGTGGTGCCTGGGTCACACGGTGCGGTGCCAGCAGTGTCCGGCCAACAGGCACTGCCGTCGGCACACACTGGCACACTTTCCTCAATCCCAGTTAGAGAAAATTTTAAATATTTTTGTGTGAATATATATACCTATGAATTTTTGTACAGTGAACCGGATTTATTCTATATATTCATTGTTAAGGATGAGATGATTATGTAGATGGGATTACTGGGGACTGTGAGCCTCCCCCCCGCCCCCCACAGCTGAGTCATCATGCAACACGTCGTCCATTACTCCTAAAGCCTAGCTAGACCACTTTTGTAATACCTGATGACCCTGTATATGCCATTATATTACCAATGCAAGGCTTTTTATCCCCAACATTTTGCTTGTATTTGTATCACTGTAAGTACTGTAAATAGGGAACATTACTGGTCCAGGAATGGTACGCAGCAGTTGCCACGAGGGATTGGGTCCTGTCATCTTGCTTCTGACAGCTTGTCTTGCACACTGACAAACATGCTACTTAAAAATTGCCGTTCAAGACGCAATACTGTGGCAACTCCTGCCTCGGCCTTGTTGTCAACACATTTTGTTCTCGTAATAAATAAAGTTAAAAATGTCTTATTACTATCTATTTTTTTAGACCTAATAACTTCATCTGGCAGGCCTCCTCAACAGAGCTGCATGTCTAATGGAGAGGTTCTTACTATCCTCTCTGTCCTCATGAAAAACAAAAGGAATTATCAAGAATGACACAGTAACCATCTTTATGTTTCCCATTTTTATCATTTATTATTATTACTGAGTTTGCCTCCTCCATCTCATCCCTCTCTACCTCCCCCTGTAGACATGGCTGCCCAACATTAAGCTTAACTCCTATACTGGTCACTTTTGCTCTCCCTCCCACACTCCTTCATCATGGATTCAAAAACTACTTCCATACCTCCATTATCTCCTTATTCCTTTTCACAATGACCCCATCGCTCCACTTTATCCTGCAAATGCCACTCTCCCTTCATTTCCCTTTCAGCGTTTAACAATATGCCAAGAAAATTTACAACAGAGCTGCTGCCAGGCATTTTGGGCTATCTCCAACTGAGAAAATGGTTCACGACCAGCAAAAACTGGACCTAAATACCCAAGAAATGACCTGTAAGTGGGAGGGTACAAATGTCAGGCAAGAACATTGTAAGGTGCATCTCAGAGCCATAGCATAGGAGAGTGGCCACCTTCATCACGGGTGCCATGTTGTGTAATATTCAAATTGATACAGATACAATAGTGTTTTTTGTGCTCTAGGTTCGTACTTTGAGATTGAAATGTTATCAGAGCAAAAGAAAAACTATTGTGTCAGCCTCAGTTTGAATTTTGTGCGGGTCTTGATGACAACATGGCGCCTGTGATCAAGTTGGCCAAGCTTAACTATTCTATGGCTCTGGTGCATCTCATATGTGTGCTTGTGCCCCATACATGCCATCAGATACTGTCGGCATGTACCATCCACTTTATTGTAGGACCTGAAACACACTGCCTTTAATCACACAGGTAGCAGGTAGAAAGTAACTGAAGTATGTAAAGAGGTTTTTAGCATTTTATTCTCTTTGTACACAATTGGAAACATAGTGATGGTTCTATATTGAGGGAGTTGAATATTGAAACGTCAGTCGCTGCAAACAGAATCGTAGGACCACCACTGAAAAGATTCGCATTCATTGTTGTAGATTTAGGAAAAAACACCAACTCCCCCGGCCCCCACAACCCATGAAGAACCCCCACAGCATGACACACTACTACTGAGAGAAGGAAGAAACACCAGCAACACATGAGGACACAGTAAAAAATTGTGAAAAGGAAGATGCTTGAGAGAGATAAAAAATATAGCTTCCTGCAAAGAAACACAGAAGTTTGGAACAGACTAAGTGAGGAAATAATAACGGCAAAGAGTGTGCACAACTTTAAGGAAAAACTAGACAAGTACAGATATGGAGACGGGACCACGCGAGGGTAAGCCCAGGCCCTGTAAAATTACAACTAGGTAAATACAGTGCAGCTTGTTCCTCTGTATAATTGCTGTTGGGGAGGAGCGAGTGGCAGGAATCTTTTAACTAACCAGAAAGTTGCAAAATGAACGAGAATCTCTGACAAAATTGTCCTACTGAGAATACCAAAAACAGGATCCATTCTCAGGTTTTAAGTATTTTGTGTCTTAAGTAGTTTTGCAGTGACTATATAAGTGAAAGAAACAGATAGTGAGAGCTCATGCTAAGGTTAAACGGTAGTGATTGTACGATATATTTGACAAGTTTGTAGACACCGCCCCAACCAGTATTTCTCCAAAGCAAAAAAAGATTACCTTGTACGTATGCTTGTGGTAAAGTCAACATTTTCTCGCATTTATTTTAAAAGCTTTTCACGTGGATACTTCTTTTCTTGGAGTGATAAATTTATTCCTTGGTTAAACATACCTGTATATCCTTGGAGGGTCGACTCTCACATTAGATTGAAGAGGAAAAACTGAGGTATGAATATTTACCACTCAAAAATATAGATATTGTATTTGATTTATTTTTATTTTGGTAGTTTTTTCATACCTCAACTAGTTTTTCCAGAGCAGTCGTTTTTTTCCGAAAAGACTAAGGTAAAAATAAAGATGGGGACATACGTTATACATGTGCATGACATTGGCTTATCTCCCTCTCATTGGTCCTTCAGCCTGGGGTGTGTTAGTTTAGGTTACAGTTGAAATCCACCAAGCCAAATTCTGCTGGTCTGAAAATTCTAATAGTCGGAATTCTTCAAGACGGGAAATTACAATACATCAATAATCAGTTCACGTGTGTGTTTGTGGTGGTTGCAGCTGCCATTTGATAATCTGAAAAGTATACAATGTAGTAGGAACAAGTGTGGGTTAGGTGCTGTTTGGATCAATGAACTTTTAACTGTAACTGGAATGAGGTGCATGAATTAGGGAACACACTTCTTTCTTTTTTCTTGACAGTTTTTATCAATGTTCATGTAGAGTCACTTTTGGGTGGCTTGGAATTTAAGGTTCATATACCTATAAATATCAGGCTCCCATTACAATTATTTTCCAAGACCACAGAGAAGATTAACCAGGTTTTCATGGGTGTTTTTTCCCATTCAAGGTCCAGGAGTTGGGTAAAAGTATCACTAGGATCACATAACAGTCCATAAAGATCCCAGGAACTTCTACGTGATGCTTGTCAAACGGGCGTACACCAAGGTGCTGATGTGTTTAGGAATATTGGCTAAAGACCGGATGCCCTTCCTGTCCTCATACAGCAGCATTGGGGTTTGAATCACCTCGCCCTGGCATTGATTCCATTCTACTATTTTATCACAGGTTTAAGTATGAAATATGTTAAGACAGCATTCAAAGTGTCAGGAAGTGTGTTATAGTTTTTCACTTTTTTAAACGAGGATTTCTTTTGGCACCTATCTCTCCTTCTTTTTTCGGAGTACCAGGATGCGGGTACTTGAAATAAAATCCTCTCGTCTCCTTTACCATAAGAAAACAGTATCCCTGAATGTGGATTGCAAACACTTCTGGAATGATTGCTGCCTACACACAGCTTTGGAATGTTATAAGACTCCCTGCAGCACACTGGTTTACTCCACAACACACCAGATGCAGGAGTGCCTGGTCCACCGAGGGTTTGTTTATTGTGCCAACCAGTGCCCATACCACGGAAAAACCTAGTGAGGAGAATTAAGCCGAGGTATAAAAATGAAAGTCAAATTACTGTTTATTAAAGTTTTGACAACAGTTCATTTGAATACCTCAGCTTAACTTTGCAGGGTATTTTTTCATGAGTACTATTTGGAATGGTAAATATAATAGGGGAAACATACCCTATTTCTATCCTAAGGTACTTCATCATCCACTTGAATAAATAGTTGTTTCGTCATGCAGGGCCACCAATGGATAGGGAAAGGGAACAGTAATGCTTTTTTTTAGCCTCAAGCTCAATATTTCTGCCTATGTTATATTTGTATAGAAGCCTTGATTAAATAGCCTCTAGCCTCTTTGAAGGGATATGCGTATACGATTCCATAATATATACTTCGCTATATTTGTATTTTGTGTGAGAAGGGGACTTAAAACTGATTAATGTCTAAAGCTTTTGGGGGAACATACACCTTCCAACACACACACCCACGCACACACCCACATACACACAGCAGTAGCAGGGGTAACACATGACTAGGCAAGGAGTGGTCAACAGCACCTCGACGAGAGAGTTCTGAATGCCACGTACGGCGAATCTCTGGCAACAACTTTGAGCTTTGTCCACCGGTACTTAGCCCTCAGCGCCTGCATGTCACAGTGGCACACGCCGCCCACCATGAGGCAGGACAGGCCGGGCAGCACACTGATGAGGGAGGGGAAGAAGGAACTCACAACCTGTCTGTCGAAGAGGAACCCAGGCAGGTACAAATGGAGGATCTTGAGTCGGGTGAAGTTCCCTGCCGTTGCCACATCCAGGATCCACTTCGCAGCTCCACGCCCGCCCATCTCAAGCTCCAGGGTGCCCAGACAAGGTGCCGCGTGCAGGATGTATTGGGTCAGCTGGTAGAGGGTGCTGGTCACGTTGTAGCGACTTGATACGCTGAGGCACTTTAGCTTCGGTAGTTTGTTGATGTGGAAGTCTGGCTCGCCTTCATCGCTCTCCGCCACTTCGCAGCGCTCACAGGAGGAGACAATTGACAGCTCCTCCAGCACCTCACACATGTTGATGAGCTGGCACAATGCCCTCACATTCACCTCGTTGGTCAGGTGGAACTGCAGAATCCTGAGGGTGTGTCCAATGGCCTTCAACGACGGCATGTAGAGGCTGATCAGGTCCTCGCTGCTCATGTACACGTCAACACAGATGGTCAGGTACTGGCACTTGATGCTGCACAGGAGCTGCTTCGCCATCTCACAGGTGGTATTGATCTTCCACGGACCCTTCAAGAGGTGGAGGCTGACATGCTCCAGCTTCTTGTACCTCCCAATGATGTCCGGGAGCCTTGACGTCAGACAGAAGGAGGAGAAGCTCATGTCCTGGAGGCTGTAGGTTGTAACTTTATCCTGCAGGGACACCGGGCCATTACCGAGGGAGGATGGAGTGACGACAGGGAAGGCGAAGGAGTACTTGCTCAGAACCCAGCTCTCGGAGTCGCAGGTGATGCTTCGTGTGTCCGGGTAGAAGTACAGGAGGTGGTGGAGGAATTCCCTAACATCCCTGTGACTCCCTACGTCAATGTACTTCAGCTTGGGGAAGGACAGAGTCACCTCCTCCCCATTACGGATTTTCAGGTCGATATCGCCTTTTGTGGACCCCTTAAAGAAACCTCGATACAGATTGTCCTCCAGGTCCTCGCCTCCGCCAATCACTATCTCAACGGTTGATGATATTTCCAGGTACAGTTCATACTCCCGCACTATGACCACGACAGTCTCTATATTGGGGGCGGCTAGACCGATGGCGCTTAATATGTCTCCCTTGGCAAACTCAATCTTGAGGTGTATCCACTTGATGAGAGGAGAGCACCGGCAGAGAGTGACAATGACCGAGGGGCTGCCGAACTGGAGGGAGAATGTGTACAGCCTCTCTATGCCAAACGGCTGGAGCTCGTCAAGAAATTTACTAAGCGTCGAGCACATGTGACTGGAGAGCGGCACAACCATCTGGAAAAAGAAGAAAAATATTTGTTATTCTTTTTGTGGAAATGATGAGAGACCAGAGGCTAATGAAATAGTATAAACAAACTTGCTGCTCCCACTGTGTAAAATGTGCCAAAAAGAGAATGATCTAATTTATTTCTAACAGTGTATGGAGAGACTAAAGACATTAAAAAAAAATAGACAAAGAAATATATGGAAAAGTGTCTGACTGCTAAAAGAAAGTCAACTGAAGGCCCCAACACATGAGAAAATGTTTGATTGCTAAAAAAAAAATAAAGACAGCCAAAAAGTATATAGATAAAACTGATTGTCATAGAAGAGAATGTTATCACACCACTCTTTTTCAGGCATCTTTTGCTCTCTTCATAAAAGCATCATAATGAGGTTTGCTTTTTCTGCTGTTTCCTTTAATATAGCTGATATTTTTTGGCATCTTCTGTCCTCTATATAAAAACAGCACAGTAGGGTAAGGTTTTTTATTTGTATAGCAGGACACATGTAAAAATAAATAAATAGCAAGGGTATGACAGGCCACACTCCATCACCTTGCCACATCCAGCCCTGGTGCAGAACATCAGCTCAAGGGTCAGCAACATCAGCGGACACTTGCAGAGCGCGAGGTGGGGCTGCAGGAGGTCCGAGCAGGCCTCTCGCACCTCCCTCCGCACCTTGGCGTCCTGCTTTCCGAACCAGCCCTCGTCGTCCCACCACTGCTTCACCCCATGCAGCTGATTCTGGAGGTGGGTGGTGGGTTATAGTATCATGGAGGTGGATGGGGGGGGGTTATAATATCATGGCGGTGGAGGTGTTTTGAACTTTTTTTCTTTTTTATAGTAAAGGAAGCAGCTCAAAGTAAAAAAAAATAATAATTGAGATAGAAAAAGCCTGCTAATCACTGCCCCTGTAAAAGAGTAGAGATGAGTTTTAGATTTTTTTTTTCATTTATTTATTTTCTTTTTTAGGTTGCAGCATAAATGTTGCATCATGGTTATTCTTGTCTACCAAAGTGTTATCCCTATGAATTTGACACTTCCTCAGTTACATATACAAATATTATCTCTATTATTTAACATTATAACTTTGATGGGCCATGATAATAGTTTATAATCAGAAAATTTCAACTGATAAAGACTTTTTCTGGAATATATACATTAAAAAAAAAAAAAAAAAAAAAAAAAAAAACAGGTAGGAAATCTCAGCTCTGTAGATCAAACTCGTTAAGGCTTACCAGCAAATTCCCCTTCGTTTTCAGCAGGTGTTCGTTGCGCTCCCCAGCCTCGGCGATGATGATGTCGTCAAACACCGTCTCGCTGTCGTCGAACACGGTACAGTTGTCGCCCGAGTTGAGATCGGTGCCTAGCGGTGGCCCCTCACAGTACTGGCACCCCCTGGAGTGGTCCCCCGAGCCCTCCTGTCCCTGGCTCTGTGTGAGGTGAAGGTTGCACACTGGCAGGTACTTCCTCAGGTGGGCCGGCACGGAGCTCTCCAGTAGCAGCCTCGCCAGCCGGTACACCACAAGACACTTTAGGGTCTTGGGCGAAGTGCTGGGCGGGGCCGGGCCACTCTCGGCCATCTTTGCTCTCGTCAGGTCACCAGGATCGCCATGACTTGGGTGTTGGTCCCTCCACACACACGATTCACTCCTCGCCTCTAGTAAGGTTAGAGGTTGAACCATTTTAGAATCACACCATAATGTACTAATGGGACCCCAATTTGCACTCACCATTCCAATCAGTCTTAAGATCGGGGAAAAAACTTCATACTTAAAAGTTGAGCAAAGGTATAAAAATCAGTTCATCAAAATGAAAATGAACATTTTTTTTTACTTTGACAACAGCTCAATAATTAATGCCTCATTTATTTTTATATTAGCACTGATTGGTATGGTGCATGCAAAATGGTCAACATATCTAAGGAGTGTGTTAATATAGACAAGTATAACTCCAGAATTACACCCAGCTCACTCCAGTGGCTGACACTATATTTACTGATAGATTTTAATGTGTTATTTATCACTTGGATAACTGTTTTTGTTACAAATTACTTTTATCTGAGATATGACCAGTTAATCTGCACTAGGGTATTGCATTAGCAGCAATAGGTTATTGCCTTTATTGGTGATGTCACTATTTTAACAGCAGTTGGTTATTGTTAGACTAAGGTTAGGGGTAAATATGGAGATTCACTACGTGCCTCCAATATTGCCCCCACGAGATTAATAACCTTTCCAAGGTCTCACATACTGTTGTACTTCTCTAGTTTTACCTGTGCATTATACATGTGGGGGGGGGGGGGTCCAGGAGGGGCTGCCCTGCCTTGACTGAGGGGGGCGAAGCCCCCCCGTTAGAGGTTAGTTTATGTAAAGTTCGGTTGGAGTAGTTTAAATATGCTCCCCTTCCCAAAACCCCGATTTCCCACGGGTCCCCCAAGATCGTTAGGGGAAGGGGATTAGGCCTTTTTCTTTACTTTTAAGTACGGTACTTGCGCCTTCATATTATGGTTGAGGGACATGTATTTCGTCCCTTAACTATACTATGGAGGCGTAACATCGTATATTGGTGGCGCGGAGTCAATCTCCACACTTGCCAGTTAGGTTCTGTTAGGAAATAAAAGGGGCATACCACACAGGTAATTCAGCATGAAGAGACAAAGGGAATAAAGAACAAAAATAATTTAGGAGAGACAATCAGAGAAGTAAAACAAGACAGACAACTATAGTGCTTAACGTCCAGGAGGCTGAGAGGATCATGCCGCAAGGAATTTCAAGAAGCAAACAAGGTGCCATTCAGTTAGTTAAGAATAATTACAACCCTTTAATACCCACCGAGGGTCAGCCACGCAGGAGGGGCCGTGGAGTCAGCGCAGTCTCCCCATCCCGCCCTTTGTTTACGTTCGTCAGCTGGAGGGTTGCGTCATCGAGGGCAACGTTGCCAGATTGTCGTACTCAGGCTCCTATATATGCTGATTTCCGACCCAAAAACTGCCTCCTCCTCCACCCCGAAAACTAGATTGATACATAGATATCATTTAAATGGTCAGCTGTCTTCTTTTTTTTGGTCATGGGTCAGAAACTGGTAAATACGATGTTATGAGTACGATAATCTGGCATGGATCATTGAGGAGCTCATTTCGGGACCTCACTCGGCTCGGTGCCTCCTCGGCTCGTCTCTCGTACCTCGCTTCTCATTTTTATGTTCTCATCTCGTTCCCTCATCTCGTCTCGTCTCTCGGCTCGGTACCTCCTCAGCTCGTCTCTCGTATCTCGTTTCTCATTTATGTACTCTTATCTCGTTTCTTTACCTCATCTCGTCTCGTCTCTCGGCTCGGTACCTCCTCAGCTCGTCTCTCGTACCTCGTTTCTCATCTATATATTCTTATCTCGTTCCCTCATCTCGTCTCGTCTCTCGGCTCGGTACCTCCTCAGCTCGCCTATCGTACCTTGTTTATCATCTATATATTCTTATCTCGTTCCGTCATCTCGTCTCGTCTCTCGGCTCGGTACCTCCTCAGCTCGTCTCTCGTACCTCGTTTATCAGCTATATATTCTTATCTCGTTCCCTCATCTCGTCTCGTCACTCGGCTAGGTACCTCCTCAGCTCGTCTATCGTACCTCGTTTCTCAGCTATATATTCTCATCTCGTTCCCTCATCTCGTCTCGTCTCTCGGCTCAGTACCTCCTCAGCTCGCCTATCGTACCTCGTTTCTCATCTATATATTCTCATCTCGTTCCCTCAAGTCGTCTCGTCACTCGGCTCAGTACCTCCTCAGCTCGCCTATCGTACCTCGTTTCTCAGCTATATATTCTCATCTCGTTCCCTCATCTCGTCTCGTCTCTCGGCTCAGTACCTCCTCAGCTCGTCTCTCGTACCTCGTTTCTCATCTATATATTCTTATCTCGTTCCGTCAGCTCGTCTCTCGTACCTCGTTTCTCATCTATATATTCTTATCTCGTTCCCTCATCTCGTCTCGTCTCTCGGCTCGGTACCTCCTCAGCTCGCCTATCGTACCTCGTTTCTCATCTATATATTCTCATCTCGCTCCCTCATCTCGTCTCGGATTATCTTATTCTCTTTGATACGAATAAGAGAAAAATCCTTACGTAGCTCCCTTTTGCTTTCTCATGTATAATTGTCATCTTACTTCACATTTAATTCCTATGCTTAAAATACAGCTTGATACCCCGTGCTATTCTGACGCGATGAAGAAAGTTCCCGCCATCACTTTTGCCTTCTCATGTATAATTGTCATCTTACTTCACATTTAATTCCTATGCTTAAAATACAGCTTGATACCTCATGCTATTCTGACGCGATGAAGAAAGTTTCCCCCATGCATTCCACTCTACGCCACAGACTACGGTTTTGCGACACTAATAACCGGAAGAGATTAATGTCCACGGGCGAAAAACTATAATAATAACTTGAATAACGTCATGATGAGACCGGTAATTAGTGGAGGCGTGGCGGAACGAACAGGTGTGACTTGCAGGGGAGGCGAGGAAGAGAGGAAGGCGAGGAACACATCCAGAGCTCTCACGCATAAAGTCTTGGGTCTGTCACATCTACCTTAATGATTTCATGGACTCAACCACCCCCCCTCCCCCTCCCTTCACAACAAACACCTGGGACCCATTAATTACTCCCATACAATAGAGTGCAGTATCCACTTAATTCAATAACGGCAAAACGTAGAGTAAGGTTGTGTGTAGTGGATTTTGTTGTATGAATATGGTGTGTGTGTGTGTGTGTGTGTGTGTGTGTGTGTGTGTGTGTGTGTGAATATTTGAAGGCTATGCATATATGTTTGCTAGAATGTGTGTATATGTGTGTATGTATGTATACGATTATAGTGTGAATGAAGTCAGGTACTCCCATGATAAATGTATGTATGTATGTATGTATGTAAAGTATGTATTTATTTCTAACATCAAAGTAGCCAAGCATAGGAAAAAAAAAGGGAAAATGTTCCTGTATTCATGTATGTGTGTATGTATATGTATGTATGTATGTATGTAGGCTATGTGTGTATTTGTAGGTTGAAGAGGTCCTCCCCCCCCTTCTTTATGCTGGCACATCTCATCAGGGACAATATTTAAACCCCAAAGACAAAGCCGCAGTGGATATAAGTGTGTTTTCATCGTTTTGCGGCTTTCCCCAGAACCTTCCTCAGTCTTTGGCGCAGTGCCCAGGCCGGGGACACACTGAGGTGGCGCCGAGGATTAAAGCATGACCCTGTTTTGCGTCTAAGGCCACCGCAATTTTTTCCTTGGGCCACAAATGAGATTGGTTGGATTTTCACGAGTGTTTTTTCACGTTCATGGTACAGAAGCATTGTCAAACTATCAGTAGGCTTATAAAACTACCCTTGGAAATAATAACATCACCTCATAACATATATTTCGAAAGGCTACAGACGAGAATGATTGGATTTTCATGAGTGGTTTTTCACGTTCATGGTACAGAAGCATTGTCAAACTATCAGTAGGCTTATAAAACTACCCTTGGAAATAATAACACAACCTCATAACACATATTTCGAAAGGCTACAGACGAGAATGATTGGATTTTCATGAGTGTTTTTTCACGTTCATGGTACAGAAGCATTGTCAAACTATCAGTAGGCTTGTAAAACTACCCATGGAAATAATAACGCAACCTCATAACATATATTTCGAAAGGCTACAGACGAGAATGATTGGATTTTCATGAGTGGTTTTTCACATTCATGGTGCAGAAGCCTTGTCAAACTATCTCTCGGCTCATGAAACTACTCATGGAAACTCTAACACAATCTCTACTGAAGTCTTATTAACGTAGGTGTGTAAGCCCCTAAATGTTTGAGAATGAGCCTAAAACTGCATTGGATTCGGATATATGATCATTGCTACTTTTTTTCTTTATTACGTTAGTTCTCCCCTGGGTCCTTCTATGCTTTCTAACGTATAATCACTCACGATACATATTAAGTATTTATTGAAATCCTAATCAAGACGTAGATTTTGGGTATCGGAGGTATAAATTTGGGAGGAATATGGAAAACTGTTCATGATAGTCTTATTCTTTACTCTCTCTCTCTCTCTCTCTCTCTCTCTCTCTCTCTCTCTCTCTCTCTCTCTCTCTCTGTGTCACAGGAGGTTGCCTCATTAACACACCCTTTGGCCAAACAGAGTGCCGGATACGTGGAAAATGACCGCCCCCCCCCCCCCCCCACACACACACGAGTTCATGAGAGAGAGAGAGAGACAGCGCGAGAGAGAGAGAGAGAGAGAGAGAGAGAGAGAGAGAGAGAGAGAGAGAGAGAGAGAGATGCTCACCTATGAATGCTCACCTATGAAATGGTAGTGGGGAAATAAGAAGAGAACTTCTTGTAGTGATCCCCACCTCTATGTCAAGTCAGCCAGTGTTATGGTCTGTTTATGTGTCTGTCATATCGTGCTTTAAAAGTGGCTATCGTGGGGGCTGTTACTACGCTCTCAGGGAGGGCGTTCCAGTGGTCGATGGTTCTAATCGCAAACCAATTTCCCTTGGTGGTGGTTGTCCAGTGGTCGGGTCTCACTAATTTAAGGCTGTGTCCCCTGAGGTTATTGGTGTTAAGGTGGAAGAATTTGGTGTAGGGGACATCTTCAAAGCCGTGCAGGAGCTTATAGGTCTCTATCATGTCCCCCCGCGTTCTTCTGTCCTTGAGTGTCTGGATACCGAGTTGGCTGCACCTTTCTTCATATGGAAGGTGGGACAGTTCCGGGACCAGCTTTGTCGCCCTCCTCTGCACCTTTTCTAGGGTCTGAATGTCTCCTATCTGGTGTGGGGACCACACTTGGGCGCCGTAATCAAGGATCGGGCGGACCAGGGCTAGGTAGAGTGGGAGGAGGATCTTTCTGCTGAGAACCACAATGTTCCTGTTGAGAGAGATTCCTTTCTTAATATTTCTTTACCAGTTAGATTGGGAAATGAGTGGAATATATAGGCTTGGCAGTCAAAGTTGTGAGTATCAAGGCGATAGATATAGATTCAAGAAGAGGTTACATGAATTCATGGATAGTAAGCTACTCTGTGCTTTAACGTCAGCTCTGAGATGTACCGTACGACGCTTTATCATTTTTTTTCTCCAAGATGATTATTTGCATCTTTATTATATGGATGTGCTTTTTTTTTGGGGGGGGGGAGGGGACGAAATATAATAATAATAATAATAATAATCATTTTATTTCGCCCATCGGCATATATAAAGAACAGGACAAATAAACGAACGAGAACAAAATCGAGATACAGATGACAAACTGACATAGCACATACGCGTAGTAGTAATACAATGAGGATCTCGCTTTGCCTCTATCCTCGGGCGAAGGAGGATGACCTAGCGCCTTGTGTCTTCCATGAGGTTGAGCGCCGTCCGGACACTCGGCGGAGAGTAGATTACAATAGTGTACCACCGAGCCGAGGAGGAGAGTGGGAGGGAGGAAGGCAGGGAGGGAGGTAGGGAGTGCCAGGCGGCCAGCTTTGAGACGCTGCGGCCTGGCTGTCTGTGGCCCGCCCCGCCGCGCGCCCTGTCAGTGAGTCGCCATATTGCGGGTGTGCGGTGCTCGTGGCCCTCCCTCCGTGCCGCCCTCTCAATGGGCTGGGGCTAACTACCTGGATTACCTGTACTTACGGCGACACAAGGACACGGTGAGCACAAACACAACGACTAGGATAGCTTAGAGGGCGGTGGAGTGGCTATGGAGGGCAGGGAAAGCATAGGAGTGAGTGAGGTAGACAGGGTGGAGTATCTTGTGTTTTACGTGTTTTAATCTCGTTTTTGGTGTGTTTTGTGTGTGGAATGACTCGTGTGGGGTGTTTGAGGGTGTTTGGAGGGGTATGGCCAGCTGGAATGACCTGGGAGCGGGTACGAGAAAGAGGTCATGTTTTTGTTTGGTTCTGTACTTGTTTACGCTGTGGTATGACTGGTGTAGGTTCTGATGGGTGGAATGACTCGTTTGGTATGTGTGTGGGTGTTGTGAGGTCATTTAGTTGTTTGGAGTCCTGTGGAATGACCTGTGAGAGAGTAAAAGGTATGAGGTCATGTTTTTGTTTCGTTCTGTACTTGTTTTCTCGCGGTGGTATGACTGGTGTAGGTTCTTATGGGTGGAATGACTCATGTGTGGGTGTTATGGGCGTGTCTAGCCTGCTGGAATGACCTGGGAGAGGGTACAAGAAAGAGGTCATGTTTTTGTTTGGTTCTGTACTTGTTTACCAGCGGTGGTGTGACTGGTGTAGGTTCATATGGGTGGAATGACTTGTTTGGTATGTCTGTTGGTGTTGTGAGGTCATTTAGCTGTCAGGAGTGCAGTGGAATGACCTGTGAGAGAGTGAAAGGTATGAGGTCATGTTTTTGTTTAGTTCTGTACTTGTTTACTCGCTGTGGTATGACTGGTGTAGGTTCTTATGGGTGGAATGACATATGTGTGGGTGTTATGGGTGTGTCTGGCCTGCTGGAATGACCTGTGAGAGAGTGAAAGGTATGAGGTCATGGTTTTGTTTGGTTCTGTACTTGTTTACTCGCAGTGGTATGACTGGTGTAGGTTCATGTGGGTGGAATGACTTGCTTGGTATGTGTGTGGGTGTTGTGGTGTGATTTAGCTGTCAGGAGTGCAGTGGAATGACGTGTGAGAAGGTTTAGAATCGAGGTCATGTTCTGTACTTGTTTTCTTCCTTGTGGTATGGTATGACTGGAATGACTTGTGGCATGTGTGTGGGTGTTGTGAGGTCATTTAGTTTACTGGCGTGTTGTGGAATGACCTGCAAGAGGGTTTAAAATTGAAGTTATGTTCTTTACTTGTTTTCTTCCTTGTGGTATGAATGGAGTTAATTCTGATGGGGGAAATGACTTGTGTGGTATGGGTGTTGTGGTGGTGTGTCTGAAGTGCTGTGGAATGATGATTAAGGGAATTTAAGATTGTGGTCATGTTCTGTACCTGTTCATTCCTTGTGGTATTCTGCATTAGCCCATTAACGGTCAAAGTGGAATGTGAATGTGGAATGATTCGTGGTTATTTTGTGCATTCCATGTATATTTAAAATACCTGAGGAATGAAAATTAACCAGGAAGAGGACAGTGCCAATTCTATCCATCTATTGTGTGAGAGAAAAAAGTCGTGGGTCATTTAAATTCGTTTCATGGGTCCTACAACTGTCAAAAGCTGTGCATGTTGTGGTTATTCAATGCTGTTTGTGTACTTTTAAGGAATGGCCAGGTAGAGAGGAGTGCCAGTTCTGTTTAGTTTACTGTTAGAGGAAAAGAGAGAAAAAAAGATAGTTGTTTGGGTCTTTAAATTCCAAAAGCAAACGTGATTTATGGTTATTTAATTTTTCCAAAATATTAAAGAAATATAAATAGATGATGAAAAGGAGAGTGCCAGTTGTGAGGGAAAAGGAAAGAAATTAGAGATGCATATATTTGAGTCTGTCTCTTAAATATTGATACCGAGTTATTTGTGGTTATTTGATTATTCCACAACATTAAAGAAATATAAATAGATGATGAAAAGGAGAGTGCCAGTGGTGATTAGTTTTCTGCTAGAGGAAAAGGAGAAAAAAGAGAGAATTTGTATTTGTGTCTGTCCTAAATGTTACTAAGTGATTTGTGGTTACTTGATTATTCCACAACATCAAGGGAATATAAATAGACCAGAGAGAAGAGAGTGCCAGTTCTATTTAGTTCACTGTCAGAGGAAAAGATCAATAAATAAGAGATGCATTATTTATTGGGATCTTTAAATGTTGATACTGTGTGATTTGTGGTTATTTAATTATTCCACAACATCAAGGGAATATAAATAGACCAGAGAGAAAGAGAGTGCCAGTTCTGTTTAGTTCACTGTCAGAGGAAAAGATCAATAAATAAGAGATGCATTATTTATTGGGATCTTTAAATGTTGATACTGTGTGATTTGTGGTTATTTAATTATTCCACAACATTAAAGGAATATAAACAGACAATGAAAAGGAGAGTGCCAGTTGTGATTAGTTTACTGTTAAAGGAAAAGGAGAAAAAAGGGAGGATTTGTATTTGTGTCTGTCCTAAATGTTGATACTGAGTGGTTTGTGGTTATTTAATTATTCCACAACACTGAAGGAATATAAATAGAGCAAGGAAAAGAGAGTGCCAGTTCTATTTAGTTTGGTGCCAGAGGAAAAGGAGAGAGAGAATGCCAATACAGTGTGATTGGGGGTCATTTTACATTTTTCAAGAGTGCCAGATTGATTTATGTTACTGTATGAGAGAAAAAAAGTGTTAGGTTTATCTGGCACAAGAAACAGAAATAGATTAGGGAAAGGAGAATGCCAGTATGATATAGTTTACCGTATGAGGAAAAGAAAGTTGAGCATTTATTTTGGGCATTGAAATGTCAGAACTGTATGATTTGTGGTTATTTAAAGTTTTCCATGACTCTTAACCCAGTAGCAGCGACGGGCCAAATTTGTGGCTTTACCGTGTAGCAGCGACGGGCCAAATTTGTGGCTTTACCGTGTACAGCGACGGGCCAAATTTGTGGCTTTACCGTGTACAGTGACGGGCCAAATTTGTGGCTTTACCGTGTTCAGCGACGGGCCAAATTTGTGGCTTTACCGTGTAGCAGCGACGGGCCAAATTTGTGCAATGATATAAACCCCCCAAAATAGATGATGCATAAACTGATCACAAATGCTTTGATATATATTATAAAATGGTTTGTGTGAGTGATGATTTTTTCTCATTTTTCTCGCTTAGAGGGACCATTAAGAAACATGATCCTCACTGCTACCAGGTTAAGGAAGGTAAATGGACCAGGAAAATGAATGCCAGTTTGGTTTAGTTTACTGTATGAGGAAAAAGTGTCATTCATTTATGTGGGTCTTGTAAAGGTCAATGAAGTGCAATTTGTGGTTATTTGATTCTTTTCGTGGTGTCAAAGGAATATAAACGGACCAGGAAAAGGGAAGTGCCAGTTTTTATTTAGTTTACCGTGTCATGAAAACGTTACGGTCGAGGAAAAATAAGCTATGTGTTTGTTTGGGTCTTTTTAATATGAAACCCATGTGAATTTGTGGTTATTTTAGTGTTTTCTGCATCCATATAAAACACTTTAGGAATGAGAATTAGTGAGGAAGAGGATAGTGACTGTTTTATCCTTTGTATTGTTGCATTGGGAAATCTTGTCTCTGAGCTTCTACTGTATTTGTTAACTTTGTGGGTCGTCTGATCGTCTAAAACTGTGCAGATCATGGTTACTTGACGGTTCTTTTCTTTATATCGTTGCATCAGGAAAGGTTGTCAGTGAGTTACGACTATATTTGTTAACTGTTTGGTCTTTCGATTACGTATTAGAACCTGTGCAGATCATGGTTATGGAATCCTATCACTTTGTGTTTAGTATGTTGAAAGACTGGAAATTAACCCCAAAAAGAAGCAGTGTCAATTTTCTTTAATTTATGCGTGAAAAAAAAGTTCCCTCTGTACGTATGTCTATTTTTTATTATTTTTATTTTTTATGTTACGATACCTCTAATGCTTGAAACCCATGTGACTGTTAAGTGCAACTGATTCCCTTTTCATTTTCTGTTTTGTTTTTGTTTTCTTTGCTATTATGCACGATCTATTCACAACAAGAAAGGCTAATCTAAGTAAACTGTAGGACATGTTATACGGTACTAATGTAAATATGAGGTTTTGATATTCTTGTTGACTTAGATTCCAGGGTGACAAAGTGTAGGTAAAGATAGCCAAAGGTAAATAGGTTCAGGTGACTGATTCATTAAAGTGAGTCATTCGTTGTTGAGATGGAGGCTTGTTATCAGATAGCACGGTAATCAGATAAGGAGACAGATCTTCAAGTGTGCACCAGTCGAGAGAAGATCCATGATAAATTAGTTGAAAGGAGATGGCAACAGAGCAAGTATATAGTAAACAAATAAATAATACATAGATAACTAAAGACCTTGCTATAAGTTGTGGAATAAAAAAAAGGTATGTGATTGGTTAGATGAGTTATAATGTTATGTGGAATGCATGAAACAGGGAAATTATACATTGTTGTGTAAGAGACTTTGCTGTACGATACTGTATAAGAGAAAAAGGTCCTCGATTGATTAGATAAGTTACAATGTTAGACGAAATGCGTAAAACAGAGAAATTATGCAGTGCTGTGTGAAGGGGAGAAGTAGAACATGCATATGTAACTAATGATGATCTTGCTGCAAGATTTAAAAAGAAGATCCATGGTAAATAATAATGGATAACAGGAAACAGCAAGTAAACAGTGAAAAGAAAGAAAATTTGTGATAAATGAAGATGGAGGACGTGAAACAGAGCAAGTGTAGAGTGAAAAGAAAGAAGATTCATGATAAACAATAATGAGAAACATGAAACGGAGCAAATAAATACTAGTGAAGAAAGAGAATTCTGGATAAACTATATAAGTGGTTTCTGGAAGACTAAAGACAGAGAGGTTACAGAATGAAGAAATTAATATGTACGTAACCGATGGCCTTGCTGCAGGATATAGAAAAAAAGACCCATGATAAATAAGTGTACTACTATATAGGTAAGACATGAAAATGAAACGTCAACAGTACTATGTGAAGGAAACTTTTAGGCAGCACATACCTAACATCACCGAGGGCTTTGTTTCAAGATATATAAAAAGGACGATTCATAAATGTTATACGTACTTGATAATTATAGATGTGAGGCATGAAACAGAAAGCATATGTACTGTGCTATGTGAAAGAAAAGTGGAGTTGGTATATAGCAGAAAACCAAGGAGCTGTTTGTAAAGAAGGCCTGGGGAAGGAGTAGTGCAAGAAATATAAAATTAAGTATGTATGCAGTGTGTGTGTGTGTGTGTGTGTGTGGTGCTGTCTGTGGCCTGCGCATGTTGCATAAGAGATGTTAAGAAAATATGTAGAGTTGAGGATATGAAGACATGCTGTGTGTGTGTGTTGTGTCTATGTGTGTGGTGCTGTCTCTGGGCAGTGTGTGTTGCATAAGAGATGTGAAGGAAGCATACAGAGTTGAGGATAGAAGGTATGCTGCATGTTCCCTTTGCTGTTGCTGTTTGGGATTGATAAAATATGTGCTGAATGCTGCCTCTGGGATGGATTAGGTATGCAAGCTGTGTAGTGCTGTCAGTGGCCTGTGGATGGTGTGAAGAGGAAGTGGATGAGAGAATATAGAGGTGAAGATGTTATGCTCTGTGGTGGATTAGAACTCCTCTTAGTTGTATGGGAAAGGAGGTATGTGCTGAATGCTGCCTCTGGGATGGATTAGGTATGCAAGCCGTATAATGCTGTCAGTGGCCTGTGGATGGTGTGAAGAGGAAGTGGATGAGAGAATATAGAGGTGAAGATGTTATGCTCTGTGGTGGATTAGAACTCCTCTTAGTTGTATGGGAAAGGAGGTATGTGCTGAATGCTGCCTCTGGGATGGATTAGGTATGCAAGCCGTATAATGCTGTCAGCGGCCTGTGGATGGTGTGAAGAGGAGGTGGATGAGGGAATATAGAGGTGAAGATGTTATGCTCTGTGATGGATTAGAAGTCCCCTTAGCTGTATGGAAAGGAGCTATGTGCTGGAAAATGAATAGAATACTGGGATGGATTAGGCATAGAAGAAGCAGGCAGAGGAATGCTGTCAGCTGCCTGTTACGGATATAAATAGATAGAATAGAAAGGAGCAGATGAGGGAATATAGAGGTGAAGATGCTAAAAGAGTTGTCAGATGTCTTGATCCTCCCTCTGTTACTTAATATAAATAGAATAATATGATAAACAGGTGAAAAGGATATAGAAAGAGATGCTAGAAGAGTTGTCAGATGTCTTGATCCTCCCTCTGTTACTTAATATAAATAGAATAATATGATAAACAGATGAAAAGGATCTAGAAGATGATGCTAAAAGAGTTGTCAGATGTCTTGATCCTCCCTCTGTTACTTAATATAAATAGAATAATATGATAAACAGATGAAAAGGATATAGAAAGAGATGCTAGAAGAGTTGTCAGATGTCTTGATCCTCCCTCTGTTACTTAATATAAATAGAATAATATGATAAACAGATGAAAAGGATATAGAAGGAGATGCTAGAAGAGTTGTCAGATGTCACGATCCACTCTCTTTGCTACATAAAGGAGACAAATAGAATAATATAATAAACAGATGAAAGGAGTGCAGAAGAAGATGCTTAAAAAATTGTCACGTTCCTTAATCCCCCCTCTCTCTTACATTATATATAACCTGGATTACAACACTCTTCCATCGCCAAGGCCAGAGTGAGTTAACAGAACCAGGAGACTTACACGCAAAGCTCTTAAGACGCTTCTCCTTGGCCTCAGCTTAGGATGTGGTGATAACGGTGTGGAGCGCTGGACCCAGGCATGACCGGGAGAAAAAAAGAATGTCGAGTAAGAACCACTTCCTCTTTCACACATATTTTATCCTTGCTGTTTGTTGAATAGTGCACAGGAAGTGAGTAGTGCAGGTGGAAAAGTATTTTGGTTAGTGTTTTGTGAATGGGTATCTGTTAAAGCAATACAGTGTAGGTTGTGTGTAAGTTATTTTAGGAACGTCTTATAACTGCATCCTCTGTCATGTCTAGTAAGGGAATGGGAACAAATTGTGGGGAAGTAAAATCCATCTGTAAGAAGAAAATGGGAAAGGTTGAGCTGATAGAGGATGTACAGTATCTATGAGTAAGGATGATGGTATGGTATGGTAGAACACTTTAAAGAGAGAAGGGATAGAAAATGAGAGGACTGTAGTATGCAAGGGTGGAGTGTATGGATAGGACCAATGGAGACTTTTCTGCAATGACCACACCCTTAAAATGGTTCAAGGAATAAACATCAAAGTAGATAAATAGAAAGATCTTTATCAAACCATGCGATGTGTATGAAATTGGTTGAAGTAGATAATGAACTTAGTAACAGGTTTTGTAATAGAGTGTTTCTTATCAGATCTTCAGTAATGTGGAGGAAATGGGTCCAGGGTATCAGAACACCTCTCCTCCCGAAATTGACCCCTCTTTCGGCCACCTCTTTGGATTCTTTTTAGGAGCAGCGAGTAGTGTTTTTTTTTTTTGTATTATTGTTTCCTTTTTTTGTGCCCTTGAGCTGTCTCCTTTGTTGTAAAAAAACAAAACAAGAGAATTAGTCTGATTACCGGCCTCTTGCAGACTCCTTGTGTTCTTGTGTTGTTATGTTCTTATAAATTATTGTTCTAAATAAAAACTTTAGTGATGTGCAAGAAATGGATACAGTTAGAACATAATTTTGATAACATAATCCATAAATTAGTATTCCATGTCTAAACTTATGGACTGGAACAAAAGTGATTATCTCATTTTAGCTTCATCTGTTAGGTATAATTATTTTAGTAAAGTTGTATAGTTGAGTGTTCCTTATCGTATCTTAAGTAATGCACAGGAAATGGGTGGAGTAAGTCAGTTAGAGAATCATTTAATAGCATGATCCATAAATTAAACTCCTTATCAAACTTACTTACTGAAAAATAACTGATTATCTCCTTTTAGCTTCCTCTGTTATCTGTGAAGGTGTGGCATTATCACTGGCATGTTTAATAGGTTTGCTTATCCCTTAGTCTCTCATTAATGTAAAAAACACGTGTTATCATAGCAGGAGGAGGAGCATTTTTAAAAGTTCCTTAGGTTCATACTCTTAAATGTTTTGGGCTCCCATTTTGACTATTTCCCAAGGTTGCAGAGAAGATTAACCCCTTGACTGTAGATTTCCTACAAGAAGACGTCACCAAGCTACAGGAATGGAGCAAAAAGTGTTTGCTACAATTCAATGAAGAACAATGTAAAGTCATGCACCTTGGGAGGGGATATCCAGCATATCAATACCACATGGGAAACACTCCACTATCCACCACAGAGGCAGAGAAAGACCTGGGAGTATGTGTTACCAGGCTACCAGTGAAGGGATATCCAGCACACCAATACCACATGGGAAACACTCCACTATCCACCACAGAGGCAGAGAAAGACCTGGAAGTATGTGTTACCAGGCTACCAGTGAAGGGATATCCAGCACACCAATACCACAGGGGACACACCACTATCCACCACAGAGACCACATGGGGAAACACTCCACTCCACCACAGAGGAAGAGAGAAAGACCTGGGAGTATGTGTGGCTACCAGTGAAGGGATATCCAGCACACCAATACCACATGGGAAACACTCCACTATCCACCACAGAGGCAGAGAAAGACCTGGAAGTATGTGTTACCAGGCTACCAGTGAAGGGATATCCAGCACACCAATACCACATGGGAAACACTGCACTATCCACCACAGAGGCAGAGAAAGACCTGGGAGTATGTGTTACCAGGCTACCAGTGAAAGCCAAACCTATGCCAGTTGCAGCAGAGGGGTTAACCGTTTTTCCATAGGTGATTTTTCCATTCGAGATGCAAAAGTCCTGTAAAATTATGATATCACAAGGATCACAAAACAGTCCATAAAAACCTCCATAACTTCTATGAGAGGCTTTTCAAAGAGGCGAACTGAAGTGCCGATATGTTTAACAATATAATCTTGGGTCCCTTAGTCTCTCCCCCTTGCTGTAAAAAAAAAAAAAAAAAAAAAAAAAAAAGTGTTTTGGCCTGGCTTTGAGTTGACTAGCGGTGGGCAGTTATATTTATTTTTATATCTTGCTGTGAAGCGTGTGAAATGTGAGGCAGCTATTGACCCTTAACACCTGTGGAGGGAGTGCTGGTTCAAGGCTCTCTTACCTGAATCATCATCTGTGTGTGTGTGTGTGTGTGTGTGTGTGTGTGTGTGTGTACCTGTTACATTTTTCTTACTGTAAATGAGGCAGCTTAAGGGCACACACACACACATACACACACACACACTCCCAAAAAAAAAAAGCCTGTTATACTTATAATGTAACTTTTAAATTGAATCCGATGGAGACTGGCCAAGCATTGCAACACCCGCGCAGGATGTACGGTAAACCTTGACTCACTGGCTTTTAAAAGTTGAATATTATGGAAAATTAATGTATAAGGTCATAATTTTATTATAAGGTTGGCATCAGGTACAAATTGATCTCCCTCTAAAGCTATGATATATGTGTTTGATTGAGGAATGAATTTAACTCCCTTTTAGATTAGCAACCATGTAAAGATCGCATCCTAAATTTGATCTTGGAAAAATTGTTACAGAAATAAGACTTTGATATCAATTCATATATGGTAAGACATCAAAGAATGGGGAAAAAAATGAAAATAAACAATAATTAAGAAATAAGAGAAATTAAAATAGATGGATAAATAAATAAAATAAAATAAACGAATAATAGAGTGAATAAAATAAACAAATAACAAAAGAATAAAAAGCGCTCCTATAACAGGGAGAGGAAGTGGAAAAAGATAAAGTGCAACCGTTGCCCATATCAACATTTTATCAACTCAATTTTCATAGTAAAGGAGAGGTGGGGGGAGGGGAGTGTGTGTGGGGGAGGGTAATGTGTGTGTGTGTGTGTGTGGGGGGGGGGTTAGGCAGCTCACAGTACAAACAAAACATGCAAGTACAAAAAGGCTGCAAAACCCCTTAACTCCCTCTTAATGGTGACCTCCGTTAACTCCCTATACACAGACAATATACATAATAGTCTGGCTTAGTCACTTAAGAGGCAGAGTAGAGGATGCCGGGCAGATAAGGAAAGGGCGCTGGGATGTGATGCAAGTAAGAGTAGAAAATACCTTCATATGTTTGTTCTATCCGTTTGCCTGTTGCTCTGTATTATTCTGTAGGGAGATGAATAGATAGGAGTGGGGCACATCGAGAGGTGGTTCTTATATTAGTGGTCTGATACATGCATAGGAAAAATTAGTTTTGTCTCTATATGAAACTGATGTACCTAATTTGGAGGATGTCAGGTCAGTGATATGGGAAAAAAAGAAAAAAAATTGTGTGTGTGTGTGTGTGTGTGTATGGGAGGTGTGTGTGTGTGTGTGTGTGTGTGTGTGTGTGTGTGTGTGTGTGTGTGTGTGTTCTTTTGTGCATTGTAAATTAGTTTCTTTCATACTTATTGTTACCAGCGTGCAAATTTCAACGGTTGCATTATGAGCCTTTGTGCTGGATCATTAAATCTATTGTGTATTGTGTCTATCATATTCATAATGCCCTGTGGTCAATAAGTTGTCTTACTATCTAGCTTTCTTTTTATCTATCTATTCTATCTACTTACCTAGCAATCCATTACCACATTATGCCGTGTCAGTAATCAGTATCTATCTTTATCTTATCTACTATCTTATCAATATCTATCAGTCTATTTATCCACCTATCCATGTGTATTATTTGTCAGTCAGTTTCAATCAAGGTGGGCAGAATTGCAGTGTGTCTGAGGGAAACTGTTAAGAATCTGTATCTCTATATCTTTTGTTTTATCATCTATTATCCTATCTGTATCTATCACTCTATCATCTGTGTATCTGTCTATTATTTGTCAGTCAGGTGGGCAGAGTTAAATGTGCCTGGGGGGAGGTGGGAAGGCATGTACAGTCTGGGGCATGAGAAAGTTAGGTACATAGAGAGGCAGAGGAAGTGAAAGTATGCAGCAGATTGGCAAATTATAGACCAGCGGAGGATTAGCAATTGATGAACATGCTTTCCTTTACTTTAATGAGGGCTGGAGTTAACCCCTCTCTTGTGGCTAATAGTGGATAATGATGGCTGTAATGATATGATGATTAGGAGGAGATAGGCAATTGTGGAGAGAAAGCAGTTACTGGTTCATGATATTCTTGCATGCAGAGTCATTTCAATCAACCTTGAAGTTATTGAAGGGATGATGATACTTTGGAAAATGAAGTATAGGATTTTTATTTATTTATTTATTTTTTTTACAGCAGAGGAGTCAGTTCAAGGGCATAAAAAAAAGGAAACAAATATGAAAAAAAAAGCCAGCTACTCACTGCTCCCAATAAGAGTTAGAGGAGTGGCCGAAAGATAGGTCAATTTTGGGAGTATGGTGAAGAGGGAGATAAAAAAAGAGCAAGTGTTAGTAATGTGGAGAAAATAGAACCACCTCTAAAATACCCTTGCATACAGACCCAATTAAACCAACAGTGAAGCCTTGAAGTGATGAAATGGTAAATAGGGAAATATATATGAAAAAAATGAGTTTCAAGACACCTCTCCATCCGAAATTGACCCCTCTATTGGCGACTCTTTACTTATCACTATATGAGAGCAAGAGTTAGTGGGCTTTTTTTTTTTTACATCTTTTTGTTGCTCTCGAGTTTGCTCTGTGCTGTAAAAAAAAAAAAAAAAGTAGCTGTGAAGAGAAATGAAAACCACCACTTAAACACTCATTCATACAAACCCAATTAAACCAAAACACTCATTCATACAAACCCAATTAAACCAAAACACTCATTCATACAAACCCAATTAAACCAAAACACTCATTCATACAAACCCAATTAAACCAAAACACTCATTCATACAAACCCAATTAAACCAAAACACTCATTCATACAAACCCAATTAAACCAACAGTGAAGCCTTGAGGTGATGATGTGATAGATGAGGAGATAGATAAATACTAAAGATAAGGAGGAAGTAGCAGTGAGGAGAAAACAGAATAACCACTATAATATACTCGCCTATGAAGCCCCTTTGATCAATGGTAAAGCCTTTGAAGTGGTGGAGGAGTTTTAATATTCACACATGAACACTAAGACAAGTACTGGATGCTCTGTTAAGTTTAGAATATAACATAAAATAACAAGCAAGTACTTATAGCAATGAAAAGGATTAAACTATGCATGGAGGTAGAATATAGCAAGAAGGGATTGAGTATTTAAATGCCATAAGCAGAAAGACATATAGCAAACAGAAGCTCAATTGAATCAGAAAACAGCGGAGTAGGAAAGTAGGTGAAGAGATAAGCCTTAACTGATAGGAGAGAGAATATGATAGTGGGTGCCAATGTGGTGGTTTAGGGAGTACATACAGGATTTAAACAGGAGAATCAGAAGTGTGAGGGAAGTTGAAAATATACTTGTGAATGGTATTTATGGAGTTTGAAGATGAAAAGGAGAGGGTGTGAAAGGAAAACATGTGTGGAGTAAATAGAAGAGGACATGAATGCGAGTAGTTGAAATATACATGTGAATGGGTACGGTATGTATTGGAGTATATATATGCTATGGAGGGAGTATGGAATGGAAGCATGTATTGAATAGATGTTAGAAATGAGGATAGACTTTTGTAAATCTTGGGTTGTTGTCCATCTATAACCAGTTCTGTACACAATATGACCCATTATTACAAGTGCTTAGAGAACAAGAGGGATTAGGTGGTATGATTTTATTGAATGAAAGGAACAAAAGTAGTTGAAATGATGGAAGTTAGTGAGGATGGCAGTGAAGGCAGAATGCAAGGACCTATTATTACAAGTGCTTAGAGAACAAGTGGTTTGAGGTGCTTCGAATTTATTGAATGAAAAGAACAAGAGTAGTTGAAATAAAGTCATTGAGGTTGGCAGAGAGAGACGATTGCAAGGCCTCAAAGCTGATAGGCAAGCAGTTACCAGCTCAAGAGAGGCTGACCGAAGGCGCTGCTGTGTTCTGCAAGGTCTGTAGCTGCTGACTCTTGTGTTTGTGGGTCAGCAAGTATAGAGAGTGTTCTGTCCATCCCATACTCTTTCATCCTCTCCAATCCTCTTGTGTCGATCCCTTGTCATCTTCTCTCATAGCTCCCCCAAAGATGTTAGTTGTTGTTGTTATTAAGGAAGGTTGTTAAAGAAGGTTGTTGAAAAAGATTGTTAAAAGGTTGTTAAAGAAAAGTGGTATTAATTAAGGAATGCAGATGTTGGTTGGTGGCTCAGTGGGTACATTCAGATTAGGTTTTGAGGGCATGTAAAGAAGTGAGATAGTCCCTTTTTTTATTACAGTTCTGCTCCATTGGTTTGGCCGTCTGCACAGCTACCCCTTGTGTGTGTGTGTGTGTGTGTGTGTGTGTGTGTGTGTGTGAATCTCAAAATCTTCACACACACACACACACACACACACACACACACACAGTAGGCTGGTTCATAGTGTTGTGCTATTTTTTGATGTATGCGGTCAGCTAGCTTTGCCCGTACACACACACACACACACACACGCACACTCACACACACACACACACACACACACACACACACACACACACACACACACACACACACACACACAATGGTTACACTGTTTTCTGTCTTTTTTTTGCCATCACTAAAAAATAAACTGAATTGACTCTTTATGGCACTGAAAAAGAAAAAAAAGCAAGATTATATTCAATTTGTCCTTTTCCTTTAAGCTTCCTCCTTTCCATCATCTTCTTTTATAATTTCTTTCCTTCATCTTCTTTTTCCTTCTTTTTTAACTTCTTTTCCTTCAATTTTTCTCCTTCCTCATAATTTCCTTTCTCATTTCTTTCATCTTTTCTCCTTCCTTATGGTCGTATACCTAATTTTTCCTTTTAGTGTTACAGTCTACTAATTAACCAAGAGAATGAGCTGGTTAAGACAGGCTGCAGAGGGTATTAATATATCAGGCTGACTCCACATATTGCTAGATCCATTCATTAAGTATTTTTGTAACTTATTATTTATAAAGACACGACTCATTAATAATTCCCGCATGTCACTGTATGTATTTATATCAAGATTAACCCAGAGTCGAGTTATGTAATGAACAAATACATTATCATCTTTTTACACACATTATATTTAAATCATCTAGTTATCACCATTACCTGTTTTTAGTTAGCATTGCAGAGGCTTTTCTTTATGTTTTCTACCTCTCTGTCTGATGTTAGTGTACTCTATCAAGCTATGGCAAAGGTTCTAATTCAATCTCCATCTGGTTCTGTCGTCTCAGCGTATTCCATCCTGGTCTGGTAAAGGTTCTAATTTGACCTCTACCTGGTTGTCTGTCAGATGCTGGTTTACCTTCATCCTGGTCTGGTAAAGGTTCTAATTTGATCCCTACCTGGTTGTCTGTCAGATGCTAGTTTACCTTCATCCTGGTCTGGTAAAGGTTCTAATTTGATCCCTACCTGGTTGTCTGTCAGATGCTAGTGTACCTCTATCCTGGTCTGGCAAAGGTTCTAATTTGATCCCTACCTGGTTGTCTGTCAGATGCTAGTGTACCTCTATCCTGGTCTGGCAAAGGTTCTAATTTGACCTCTACCTGGTTGTCTGTCAGATGCTAGTGTACCTCCATCCTGGTCTGGCAAAGGTTCTAATTTGATCCGTACCTGGTTGTCTGTCAGATGCTAGTGTACCTCCATCCTGGTCTGGTAAAGGTTCTAATTTGATCCGTACCTGGTTGTCTGCCAGATGCTAGTGTACCTCCATCCTGGTCTGGTAAAGGTTCTAATTTGATCCCTACCTGGTTGTCTGTCAGATGCTAGTGTACCTCCATCCTGGTCTGGCAAAGGTTCTAATTTGACCTCTACCTGGTTGTCTGTCAGATGCTAGTGTACCTTCATCCTGGTCTGGCAAAGGTTCTAATTTGATCCCTACCTGGTTGTCTGTCAGATGCTAGTTTACCTCTATCCTGGTCTGGTAAAGGTTCTAATTTGATCCCTACCTGGTTGTCTGTCAGATGCTAGTGTACCTTCATCCTGGTCTGGCAAAGGTTCTAATTTGATCCCTACCTGGTTGTCTGTCAGATGCTAGTGTACCTCTATCCTGGTCTGGCAAAGGTTCTAATTTGACCTCTACCTGGTTGTCTGTCAGATGCTAGTTTGCCTTCATCCTGGTCTGGTAAAGGTTCTAATTTGATCCCTACCTGGTTGTCTGTGAGATGCTAGTTTGCCTTCATCCTGGTCTGGTAAAGGTTCTAATTTGATCCCTACCTGGTTGTCTGTCAGATGCTAGTGTACCTTCATCCTGGTCTGGCAAAGGTTCTAATTTGACCTCTACCTGGTTGTCTGTCAGATGCTAGTGTACCTCCATCCTGGTCTGGCAAAGGTTCTAATTTGATCCCTACCTGGTTGTCTGTCAGATGCTAGTGTACCTCCATCCTGGTCTGGCAAAGGTTCTAATTTGATCCCTACCTGGTTGTCTGTCAGATGCTAGTTTACCTTCATCCTGGTCTGGCAAAGGTTCTAATTTGATCTCTACTTGGTCATTTAGATAATAGCGTACTTCATTCTTCTGTGGCAAAAGTTGTAATATTGTCTCTCCATTTGGTTCTCTGTCATAGTCTATACTGAGGTGGCTTAAGTTGTTACTATTTAATCTCTCCACTTGGCTCTCTGTCATGTTTGTCTACTCCATTTCTTCTGGCAAAGGTTCCAATCTCATCTCTACCATCTCTGTCTTCCCCTCACTGCTTGACACCTCCCCTGACCACTTAGTCACACCTTGGCAATATGCATAGCAACACACACACACACACACACACGAACGCACAGGCACACTACCGTCCTGCTTGTGAGTCATGCTTGGCGGCCGTAACTGTTCCCTTACCATGCCAGCCCTTCATGGTATACCGCAAGGCAGGCATGTGAGGAGTGTTGATAGAGTCATGAGGGCCGGTGGAGCGTGGAGGGGGATGGACCTGGCCACACTTGCTGGTGCCATGGTTGGGTGGACGGGAATGGCAGGTGCGTTGTGTTACCTGTGATATAAGTAGTTAATGCTCTAGTTATGGGGGATGTTACTGTTAATATGGAAGGTCTCACGGATATAGGGTTGAAGAGTGAGTGAGTTAGGGAGTGGATAAGAGAGGGAGAAGTTACTAAGCTGTGTGTGTTATTGTTTATACGGAAGACCTCACGGATATAGGGTTTGAGTGAGTGAGTGAGGGAGTGAGTGAGTGAGGGAGAGAGGGAGAAGTTACTGAGCTGTGTGTGTTATTGTTTATACGGAAGACCTCACGGATATAGGGTTTGAGTGAGTGAGTGAGTGAGTGAGTGAGGGAGAGAGGGAGAAGTTGCTGAGCTGTGTGTGTTACTGTTTATACG
>NC_066519.1:19563309-19598309 GCF_024679095.1 Eriocheir sinensis
GCGGCCCCAGTGCGGGGCACCTCGACGGGTGGGGGGCCGCCACCTGCCGCCCCTACCTGTCAGGTCCCGGGGCGGGGGCAGCAGCGGGTGTGCTCGGTGCAAGGAGGGGCGGCGCCCCTGCCCCGGGTGTGGCGCGTCGCGCCCCTCGTGCCACATGATGGAGGCGTGGCTCGGGGCACACCGGCACCGCTTGTGGCAGCAGCGCCTGGCTCAGTCGGTACCGCCGCGCCGCGCACCGGCACCCCCGCCGCCCCAGCAGCAGGGCGGGGCGCCGGGGGAGGGCATGTTTGTGCTGGGGGGCCAAGCGGTGTGCGTGGGGCGCCGCGCCGCCTCCTGGCCCGCCGAGGCACTAGGAGTGCCGCCCCCTGCCTGTAGGTGCCTGGACCCTGGACACACCCGACACCTCCTGTCTCACGCCGCACCCCCGCGCCTCCCCACGGGGCAAACCTGGCCCCGCCATGACCCCTTAGCACCCGAGGGTCGGCGCGCCAGGCCGCCCATCCCTCCCGTGCCTGGCCCGGGGCAGTCCAAGGAACAGCCGCGGGAGGAGCCGCGGCCTCGTCGCCGCCACGTGGCCCAGACGCTGCCGTGCAGACTCTCCATGAAATACTTGGGGCTGGCGGTGGGGGGCGTGGACCCTTGCTACCCTGTGGAAGACGCAGTCTCCAGCTGGCCGGGAGGCGACGCCCTGGCCTGGCCACCCCGGCACCGTGACCGCCGCCTGCACGAGGCTGATCCCACGTCCAGGGTCAGCTTCCTGGATGACCTGCCTCGGCTGCGTCACCCTCGTGGCCCGACCCTCGGCGCCAGGCCTCATGCCGCCGCCTCAAAGAAAGTAAAGTTCCAGGGTAGCTCCGTCGCGGGTCCTCACCGGGGCGGCGACGCATGCACAGCGAAGCTGGACACTAACACGGCGAGGAGTGGCAAGCTGTCCTGGCCCCGGCACAGACCCCGACAAATTGACGAGGCTCCGCCGTGCTCACAGGGGGGCCTCACGTGGCCTGACAAGGGTGAGGGGCTCACTTCTGCCAAGAGTACCCCTGCCCCCAAGACGGGGGCTGACCTGCCTGCCTCAGGTGGGGAGAGGCAGGGTTGGGGGACATCTGACTGGCACTTAGGGTGGGTGGAGGTTGGGGGTGTCCGGGTGGCATCGAGGGAAGAGGGAGACAGCCCCGCCGAGTCCCCGGTGCCTTGTGACGAAGAGGACTCGCTTGAGCCTCTGAGGGAGGAGGAGCAACAGGAGGACAAGGGCTGCGACGAGCACGACCACGAGACTGACGAAGGGTTCAACACGTGCGACGACTGTGACAGCGAGGAGGCGCGGTCCCCTGGCGCCAGCGTGGAGGGCCTGCACCAGGGGCTGAGCCCGTCCCCGCCCGCCACTCCGCCGCCCGCCCCGCCCAACCTGACCTTCCTGCATCACGGCCCCGCGAGGGTCACCGTCACTCCCACCACCATCATCGTGCCCCACACGGCCCCCGCCCCGCTGCCGGCCCCGCTCTGCTGGGCACGTCTTCTCTCGCCGGAGGAACACTGGGAGGAGGCGGGGCAGCTGCCACCGGCCGCCCCTGTAAACTTCGTGGCCGTGAACAGCCTCGTAGTGCCGGAGCTGCCCCGTGGAGCACTCATGGAGCAGCCACAGAGTGCGTGCTGCGAGGCCCCCGCCGGCGGGAAGGGGGGCGGCGAAGAGGCAGGGTCCGCTGCGGAGGCCAAGTGTTGCGAGACTTCTCAGGCTGCCGTCCCCACGGAGGGCGATGCTCGCTCCCACGGGAACACGGCCACGCCGCCGCCCAGGCACGACCGGCAGGCTGCAGGCCCCGCCGAGGCTGCCTGCCCCGCCGGCCAGCAGGAGGGCGGGGCGGGGCTAGGAATACCCCGGCGACCCCCACGACCCTCCAGACTGGGGGACTCCACTCCCCAGCGTCAGTTACCCCCGCTGCCGGGCCGCCGCAGTGTGTGTGAAATGTGGCGACACCAGGCGGCGGGGCGGCACCACGCCAGTGCCCGGCGCGGCCCCAGGCTGGCCGAGCCTGTCCCTGGGGGCTGCGGGAGGGGCTGCGTCAAGAAAGTGCCCCCCCAGGCCACCCCCCAGCCGTGCAGCGCTGCCCGGCTGGCCAGTCAGCTGCACAAGATAGACTCCGGCCTGCAGCACTACCGGCGCCTCGTCAGCAAGGTGCACGGCGCCCGCCCCGCCCCCGCCCTTGCCCCGCCCCCAGCCCCACAGCACTCTCCTCCCCCACCCCTACCCACCACCTCCCCGCCATCCTCCTGTACCACCCTTCCCTCTCCCTCACCCTCCAACACCCCTCCCCCCCTGCCTACCACCTCCCCACCTCCCCTTCCCGCCTACTCCCCCCCAGCCTCTCCCCCTGCCCTCCCGCCGCTGCCCAGTGAGCGCACGTGCAGGTTCCGGCGGGAGGACGTGAAGGCCTCGGTGCGCGTGGCCGAGGACTCGGAGGACTCGGGGGAGGGGGAGGGGCGGGGGGAGGGGGGCGCCGCGCCCGCCCTCCACAACTACTACAGCACCTTCAACATGCACGTGGCGGCCCCGGGGCGACCCACACGGCCCCAAGCCATGCCCCGGAGACTGCCCCAGCTCCCCGTTGAGGATCGTGCCCCGCCGCTGGCCCTACCTCGCCAATGCCCTCCCGCTGCGACCACTGCCCCGCCCCACCAAGACAGCCCCGCCCCAGTTCAAACCTCTACCCCGCCATCAGTCCGAACCCCGCCCCGAAAACAAAGCCCCGCCTCAGTCGCAACTCCTGCCCCGTCCCGCCAACGCAGCCCCGCCACAGTTCAAACCTCTGCCCCACCCCCAGACCGAAACCCGCCCCGAAAACGTAGCCCCGCCCTGGTCCTAGTTTCTTCACCGCCCCGCCAAGACACCCCCGCCGAAGCCTCTTCCCCGCAACACCAAGAAAACCCCAACCAAGCCCCAGCCCCGGTCCAAAACCCTGCCCCGCCCCGTCAAACCAGCCCCTCCCACGCCCGTGCCCCGCCCCGAAAAGAAAGCCCCGCCTCATCATCTCGCATTCGTGACGTCATACAATTCTGGAACGCCCAAACGAAGGAGAATACACGGGGCGAAAGCGGGGCAGGGGAGGTGGGGCGGGGCAACGGGGCACACACGGGGCAGACTCCCTTGAGGAACTGTGAAGGGAATGAGATGTCAGACTCGAAACAGGGCAGTGACACGGGGCTTTGTGCTACACGGGGCGGGGCACAGCGGGGCCAAGTATGCAGCCCCGCCCCGCCCCTCCTGCCCATGTATACGACCCACCAGGTGTGTCAGAGAGAGAGAGAGAGAGAGAGAGAGAGAGAGAGAGAGAGAGAGCGCATTATGACTTTTTTAATAACCTACGCCCATAGGAAGACATTGGAGGAGGAGGAGGAGGACGAGGAGGAAGGTAAAGTGATAAGTTTGTTGATGAAGAAGACTTGTTAGGAGAAGGGAGGGGAAGGGGAGATAAGAGAAGGGAGGAAAGGGAAGGGAAAGGGAGAAGACAAGGGGGGGAAGGAAGGGGAGAGGAGTGGAAGAGAAGGGAAGAAAATGGGAGGAAATTGAAGGATGATTTAGTGGGAAAAGGAAGAGGATATGGAAGAGAAGGGAAATGAATAGAAGGGTAAGGAAGAAGGGAGAGAGAAGGGAATAGTAGGCAGGGGGAGAAAGGGGAAGGAAGAAGTGGGGAAGGAAAGCTAAAAGAGATAAAGGAAGGGAGAGGAAGGGGAAAGAAAGGAAGAAAACGAAATGCAGGAGAGAGAAGGGGTGGGTAGGGGAAGGGGAGAAGAAAAGGGGAGGAAGGGAAGGGAGGAGGAGGGGAGGGGAGGGAGAGAGGGAAAGGGGGGAGGGATTGTCTTAGTAAGGTTTCCCTGCATAAGTAAAATGAAATATCTCTAATCTTTCACTTTTTCTCTTTATTTTCTCACTACTACTACTACTACTACTATTTTCTGTGATATGGTAAGAATTTCACGCTTACTTAATTTTTTAACTGCGTCATTACTCTACGTCTCTCTCTCTCTCTCTCTCTCTCTCTCTCTCTCTCTCTCTCTCTCTCTAATTCGTGCGTTATCTGGTCCCGTTATTGAGTTTTCTTCTACGCTCACCTTCTGTCATCTTCCTCCTCCTCCTCCTCCTCCTCCTCCTCCTCCTAACCTCGTCCTACTCTTCCTAAACCAGTGACCGCTCATCCTCTCCCACATTCTTCATTCCTCCTCCTCCTCCTCCTCCTCCTCTTTTTCTTCCTCCTCCTTCTCAGTTGTTAGATTTATGAACTTTTGTGGATGATTTTTCTTTTTTGTTGGTGATATTTTCTCTCTCTCTCTCTCTCTCTCTCTCTCTCTCTCTCTCTCTCTCTCTCTCTCTCTCTCTCTCTCTCTCTCTCTCTCTCTCTCACACACGCTTATGGTTGAGTTAACAATGCTACGTCATACCACTCTCTCTCTCTCTCTCTCTCTCTCTCTCTCTCTCTCTCTCTCTCTCTCTCTCTCTCTCTCCGTTAGAATGACAGTAGGTACCCATATGACATTTTTTCTTCCTCATTCCTCCCCCTCTTCCCTTTCTCTTTTCTTTCCTCTCTCCTCCCCTCCTCCTCCTCCTCCTCCTTACTCCTTTCTCTTCCTCATTTTTGCTCAATTTTTTCTACCTCCGGCTCGTTAATTTCCTCCTTATCTCATTTCTTCCACCTCTCATTTATCTTCCTTTACCTGTTTTTCCTCCTCCTCTTTTTCCAACTTTTTCCTCTCCCTCGTTTTCCTCCTTTCTACTCTTTTTCCTTTCGTATGTTTTTATTTTTTTCATGTTTTCTTTTTGTTATAATTTTTGTTTCATTTATTTTTCCTTTATTTACTGTTTTTCTCCCTTTCTTTTGTTTCCTGTTTTCTTTTTCTTTTTTCTTTTTCTTCTTTTTTCATCATTTTCATCATCATCATCTTAACTATTATCATCATTATCTTCGTCTTCATCTTTTTCTTCTTCTTCTTCATCATCATCACCATCATCATCATCATCTTCCTCCGGCTTGCATATTTACCTTTCTTATCCAGTAATTCTCTCTCTCTCTCTCTCTCTCTCTCTCTCTCTCTCTCTCTCTCTCTCTCTCTCTCTCTCTCTCCTTTTTGCTCTCCTACTTCCGCATAGACGAGATACACACACACACACACACACACACACACACGGAATCTGACATCATTGTATTACTTTGTGTGTATGTGTGTGTATGTGTGTATGTGTGTGTGTGTGTGTGTTTGAAGCCAAGAAAAGGCAGTTCAAATGCGTCACTTGTATATTTAACGATGCAAGAAGAAGAGGAGGAGGAGGAGGAGGAGGAGGAGGAGGAGGAGGAGGAGGAGGAAATAATAAAGAGGTAAAGGAGAAAAGAAAGTTTGAGGGTGATGAAATAATAATAATAATAATAATAATAATAATAATAATAATAATAATAATAATAATGATGATAACAATGATGATAGTGATTAGAAGAGAAGGAAGGAGAGAAGGAAGAGGAAATGGAGGATAAAAGAAAAGGAAGTTGAGGAAGTTTGAGAAATTGGATGAGATATAAAGGAGGTAGATCAGAGAGAGAGAGAGAGAGAGAGAGAGAGAGCAACACACCTTTTGTTTTTGCATGTTCTTTGTTTTTTTATTCTTAGGTTGAGTTACAAGATTCTCTCTCTCTCTCTCTCTCTCTCTCTCTCTCTCTCTCTCTCTCTCTCTCATTTAGTTATAGCTCTTTTACTATTCCTATTGTTCTCCTCCTCCTCCTCCTCCTTCTCTTAAAATGACACACCTCTGTTTTTTTGTCTTGTATGCAAAGGTTAATTGTTTAACTCTCTCTCTCTCTCTCTCTCTCTCTCTCTCTCGGCTTACTTATGTGCTGTGTGTGTGTGTGTGTGTGTGTGTGTGTGTGTGTGTGTGTGTGTATGGAAGAAGGTGAGAGGGTGACCTTCAGACCTCCTCCTCCTTCTCCTCCTCCTCCTCCTCCTCCTCCTCCTCCTCCTCCTCCTCCTCCTAATGCGTATGACTCATTTACTTAAACCTTCATGATCATCACCATTCTCTCTCTCTCTCTCTCTCTCTCTCTCTCTCTCTCTCTCTCTCTCTCTCTCTCTCTCATTTGTCACCCTCCCCATTATCCAAAATCTCTTTCTTCTCTCTCCCTTTTCACTTTCCTCACTTCTCTCCCCTCGTCTCCCTTTTATTCCTCCTCCTCCTCCTCCTTCCACTCTTTCTCGTCATCTCTTACATCGAACGTGGCAAAATCAATGGAAGGAGAATAGGGAGGTGAGAGAAATGAGAAGAGGAGGAGGTGGAGGAGGAGGAAGAGGAGGATTAATTAAAACTCGTGAATCATTAAAATCGTATTGAATGGAATTGAGAGAGAAAAAAATGAAGTATATCGGAAAAGTGCAATATTTATTCTTTTCATTACTACTACTACTACTACTACTACTACTACTACTACTACTACTACTGCTTCTACTACTTTTATTTTATTTTTTTAACGGGCCTCCATCTATTAGAGTTGCGTTGTGAGCGGTATATTCTCTCATATCCTGCTACTACTACTACTACTACTACTACTACTACTACTACTACTACTACTACTACTACTACTACTGCTACCTTTATTGCTGTTAATTTATCGTTTGGTGATGTTGGTCGTAATTAAAGTGTTATCTGATTGTGTCGTGAATGAACGCTCCACTTTCTCCCTGATTAATGTGTGTGTGTGTGTGTGTGTGTGTGCATTGCTACATATGTTTCTTGTCGTTCTTTGTTTTGCATTTGTCACTTTGTAATTTCATTGTTGTGGTTTAAACTCATTATTTTTTTTTTACTTCAATATTTTTCCTTTTCTTTCCTTCATACTTCCTTTCATATTTATTTCTTGGTCTTTATTTTGTGCCATTCTATTTTATTTTTTTCATTTATTGTTAATTATCTTCATTATTATCATTTTCGCATTCTTTTTGCATTCACTTGCATTCTCAAGAAAGGCGAAGGGTGCGTGGAGACATGATCGAGGTTTATAAATGGATGAAGGGCTTTAATTAGGGGGATACTCATTAAGTTTTGTTGGTAAGAGAACCGGGTAGGACACGTAGTAATGGGTTTAAAATGGATAAATTCAGATTCAACAGGGACATAGGCAAGCATTGTTTTACTAACAGAGTGGTGGATGAGTGGAACAGGCTGAGCAGTCACGTGGTGAGTGCCAATACAATTGTCACATTCAAAAATAGATTAGTTAAATTCATGGACCGTGATATTAGGTGGGGTTGGATTCACGGGAGCTTAGGTTCAAAGGAGCTGCCTTGTACAGGGCTACCGGCCTCTTGCAGACTCCTACGTTCTTATGTTCTTATGTTCTCATTCTTTTTTCTTAATTTTTCGTTTCTCTTCCATCTCCTCTTCTCTTCCTCGTTCTCTTTTCTTCTCTCCATCCACCTCTTCTTACCACTAACACACGAACTCACCGTTATTCCTCTGTTCCTTTATTTTTCTTCTAGTTTTCCCTCTTCCTATTATTTTTGTCCTTTTTTCACTTTTTTATTTTTTGTAATCTTTTTTTCCTGTTTTCATCCTTTGTTTTTCTCTTATTCCGTTTTTATTTCTATTCTTACTCTTCTTTTACTTCCATTTTCAGCTTTTTCCACCCCATCGCCCTCCTTCCATTAGGCGATCCACCTCTTCTCCTCCTCACCACCACCACCACCACCACCACCGCCACACACTCACTCTTATTATGTCTCTCTTTATTTCTCTCCTGGTTTTCCCTTTTCCTCTTTCTATTCTCTTTTTTTTTTGCTTTCTTTTTTATTTCTTGCATTTTTTCTTTCCTGTTTTCATCTTTCAGTTTTTCCTCTTTTCATTTTCTTATCATGTTCTTATTTCTATTCATATTCCTACTCTTTCTTTTTATCTTCTTCTCTTTCCACCTTATCTTCCTTCTTCTCTCATTATCTACCTCGTTTCTCACCACTACACTCTGTCTCTTATTCAATACCATCTTATTTAATATCATCTTATTGTTAGTCATTGTTATTATTTTTTCTTATTTCTCTTCTCTTTCTCATTTACTCTTCGTCTTTTTCATCTTTCTCTTCTCTTTCTCATTTACTCTTCGTCTTATTTACCTTTCTCTTCTCTTTCTCATTTACTCTTCGTCTTTTTCATCTTTCTCTTCTCTTTCTCATTTACTCTTCGTCTTATTTATCTTTCTCTTCTCTTTCTCATTTACTCTTCGTCTTTTTTCATCTTTCTTTCTCCCTATCCACCTCTCCTCACCACCATCTCCACCTCACACTCACCGTCTCTCTCCCTCTGTCTGTGCCTCAGGTCCAACCGGTGGCGGAGCTGGTGGAGTTGTCCGTGCGGCAGTCTGTGGACGGTCGGGAGGTCACACTCAACGAGGAGCAGATCCAGAGCGGGACGTTGAAGCGGTCACCCTCCAAGCGACTGGCGCATCAAGTGGTGAGTGTTGACTTGACGTTAATGTTTTGTATAGGGAAGAAGAATGACTTGTGTGTTGAGGGGAGAAGGACCGTGGTGTTCAAGTTTGTTTATTTGTGCAGTGGAAATAAATGACTTTGGTATTGAGGGTTAAAGGTTCTTGGTGTTGAGAGTCATGCTTGTTTGTAAAGGGAAAAAAAGATCCTTGGTGTTGGAATTCATGTTTATTTGTAAAGGGAAAAAAGGGCTTTGGGTGCTGAAGGGAAAAGGTTCTTGGTGTTGAAGGGAAAAGGTTCTTGGTGTTGAAGGGAAAAGGTTCTTGGTATTGGAGGGAAAAGGTTCTTGGTGTTGAAGGGAAAAGGTTCTTGATGTTGAAGGGAAAAGGTTCTTGGTGTTGAAGGGAAAAGGTCCTTGATGTTGAAGGGAAAAGGTTCTTGGTGTTGAAGGGAAAATGTTCTTGGTGTTGAAGGGAAAAGGTTCTTGGTGTTGAAGGGAAAATGTTCTTGGTGTTGAAGGGAAAATGTTCTTGGTGTTGAAGGGAAAAGGTTCTTGGTGTTGAAGGGAAAATGTTCTTGGTGTTGAAGGGAAAAGGTTCTTGGTGTTGAAGGGAAAAGGTTCTTGGTGTTGAAGGGAAAAGGTTCTTGGTGTTGAAGGGAAAAGGTCCTTGGTGTTGAAGGGAAAAGGTTCTTGGTGTTGAAGGGAAAAGGTTCTTGGTGTTGAAGGGAAAAGGTTCTTGGTGTTGAAGGGAAAAGGTTCTTGGTGTTGAAGGGAAAAGGTTCTTGGTGTTGAAGGGAAAAGGTTCTTGGTGTTGAAGGGAAAATGTTCTTGGTGTTGAAGGAAAAGGTTCTTGGTGTTGAAGGAAAAGGTCCTTGGTGTTGCAGGGAAAAGTTTCTTGGTGTTGAAGGGAAAAGGTCCTTGGTGTTGAAGGAAAAGGTTCTTGGTGTTGAATGTAAAAGGTTCTTGGTGTTGAAGGGAAAAGGTTCTTGGTGTTGAAGGGAAAAGGTCCTTGGTGTTGAAGGGAAAAGGTTCTTGGTGTTGAAGGGAAAAGGTTCTGGGTGTGGAAGGGAAAAGGTTCTTGGTGTTGAAGGGAAAAGGTTCTTGGTGTTGAAGGGAAAAGGTCCTTGGTGTTGAAGGGAAAAGGTTCTTGGTGTTGAAGGGAAAAGGTTCTTGGTGTTGAAGGGAAAAGGTTCTTGGTGTTGAAGGGAAAAGGTTCTTGGTGTTGAAGGGAAAAGGTTCTTGGTGTTGAAGGGAAAAGGTTCTTGGTGTTGAAGGGAAAAGGTTCTTGGTGTTGAAGGGAAAAGGTTCTTGGTGTTGAAGGGAAAAGGTTCTTGGTGTTGAAGGGAAAAGGTTCTTGGTGTTGAAGGGAAAAGGTTCTTGGTGTTGAAGGGAAAAGGTCCTTGGTGTTGAAGGGAAAAGGTTCTTGGTGTTGAAGGGAAAAGGTTCTTGGTGTTGAAGGGAAAAGGTTCTTGGTGTTGAAGGGAAAAGGTTCTTGGTGTTGAAGGGAAAAGGTCCTTGGTTTTGAAGGGAAAAGGTCCTTGATGTTGAAGGGAAAAGGTTCTTGGTGTTGAAGGGAAAAGGTTCTTGGTGTTGAAGGGAAAAGGTTCTTGGTGTTGAAGGGAAAAGGTTCTTCGTGTTGAAGGGAAAAGGTTCTTGGTGTTGAAGGGAAAAGGTTCTTGGTGTTGAAGGGAAAAGGTTCTTGGTGTTGAAGGGAAAAGGTTCTTGGTGTTGAAGGGAAAAGGTCCTTGGTGTCGAAGGGAAAAGGTTCTAGGTATTGAAGGGAAAAGGTTCTTGGTATTGAAGGGAAAAGGTTCTTGGTGTTGAAGGGAAAAGGTTCTTGGTGTTGAAGGGAAAAGGTCCTTGGTGTTGAAGGGAAAAGGTTCTAGGTATTGAAGGGAAAAGGTTCTTGGTATTGAAGGGAAAAGGTTCTTGGTGTTGAAGGGAAAAGGTTCTTGGTATTGAAGGGAAAAGGTTCTAGGTATTGAAGGGAAAAGGTTCTTGGTATTGAAGGGAAAAGGTTCTTGGTGTTGAAGGGAAAAGGTTCTTGGTATTGAAGAGAAAAGGTTCTTGGTGTTGAAGGGAAAAGGTCCTTGATGTTGAAGGGAAAAGGTTCTTGGTGTTGAAGGGAAAAGTTTCTTGGTGTTGAAGGGAAAAGGTCCTTGGTGTTGAAGGGAAAAGGTCCTTGGTGTTGAAGGGAAAAGGTCCTTGGTGTTGAAAGTCCTGTTCATTCGTATACTTAAAAAAAAAGGACCTTGGTGACGAGGGAAAATGACCTTGGTGGAAAGTCCTGTATATTTGTTTTGGGAAAGAGGACAAAAAGGTTCTTGGTGTTGAAAGTCCTCTTCGTTTGTATAGAGAAAAAAGACCTTATTGTTGAAAGTCCTGTTTATTTGTATTGTGAAGAAGGACAAAGAGGGTCGTGGTGTTGAAAGTCCTCTTCGTTTGTATAGAGAAAAAAGACCTTATTGTTGAAAGTCCTGTTTATTTGTTTTGGGAAAGAGGACAAAGAGGGTCGTGGCGTTGAAAGTCCTCTTCGTTTGTATAGAGAAAAAAGACCTTATTGTTGAAAGTCCTTTTTATTTGTATTGTGAAGAAGGACAAAGACGGTCGTGGCGTTGAGAGTCCTCTTCGTTTGTTGAGAAAAAAAGACCTTATTGTTGAAAGTCCTGTATATTTGTATTGTGAAGAAGGACAAAGAGGGTCGTGGTGTTGAAAGTCCTCTTCGTTTGTATAGAGAAAAAAGACCTTATTGTTGAAAGTCCTGTTTATTTGTATTGTGAAGAAGGACAAAGAGGATCGTGGTGTTGAAAGTCCTCTTCGTTTGTATAGAGAAAAAAGACCTTATTGTTGAAAGTCCTGTATATTTGTTTTGGGAAAGAGGACAAAGAGGATCGTGGTGTTGAAAGTCCTCTTCGTTTGTTGAGAGAAAAGACCTTATCGCTGCAAGTCCTGTTCAAGGGAAAATTAACTCAACATCGGACATTTGTTAAGGGAATCTGACCTTACATTGAACGTTTGTGAAGGGAAAATTGACCTTATAAGTGACGGCGATAATTTTGGGGTAATTACGTAGATTAACAAACACTTTTTACTCGCCGACATAAATTAATGGAAACAAATTTTAAGACACTTATTTCCTATTCCTATTTCCTATTTCCTATTTCCTATTCCCATTCCTATTATCTACTTCCAGTTCCTGTTTCCTCTTTCCTATTTCCTATTCCCATTCCTATTTCCGAAACTGGGGGCCAGGGTTCGTCTACGGCCCGGGTGTAAAACTAGCCCTAGGTCCCGGAGTATCGGGTTCCTACCTATCACAATCTCAAGGGCCAAAGAGACAGAGATGAGCACCGAGGCAGTTTTACCTTTACCTGAATACCAAAAGTCCCGTTAAATGACACTAAAATAAGCCGTTCCGTTGTTTATGTATATCGGACCTGACGTTGAAAGTTCACGAAAATCCAGTTATTATTATTGTTGTTATTTGTAGACGTGGGAAAGGTTTTGTACTTTGGGGTCGGTCTGTTTTTGGTCTGTTTTATGATTAGATTTTGGTTTAGTTTAATGTTTGTTTATGTTTTGTGTTTGTTAGTGTTTGTTTACGTTGTGTTTTAAGGTTAGTGTTCCTGTGATGGGATAGTTGGTTCTGGTGATTATCTTTTGTTATATATAAGAGAGAGAGAGAGACCAGTGGGGGTTATCTGAGCTTCTCGTATCTCCTCCTCCTCCTCCTCTTCCTCCTCCTCCTCCTTCCTAGCCTGCCTTCCACACGTCACGCCCAGGGCAAGAAGTCGTGTGTGTGTGTGTGTGTGTGTGTGTGTGTGTGTGTGTGTGTGTTTGTGTGTGTGTGTTTTTCTGTTACCTCTGCCGTTCCATCTCAACCTTAAATGGCTACACCCGGCCTTTTTTTTTCCTCCTCCTCCTCCTCCTCCTCCGTTTCTCAATGCTTTCTTCTCCCACACCCCAAGCATCCTTCCACCTACTCTCTCTCTCTCTCTCTCTCTAACACACACACACACACACACACACACACACACACACACACACAAGCATCCTTCCTTCCTTCCTCCTCCTCCTCCTCCTCCTCCTCCTCCTTCTCCTCCTCCTTATTTGGTCACCTGGTCCCGTTTTGCCTGAGCCACCTGACGTGGGCGTGGGACCAGGTAAAGGAGAAGGAGGAGGAGGAGGAGGAGGGGTGCGTGTGTGTGCGCGCGCTTATGGAGTTGAGTGGTGATTTACCTTTGCCGTGTGTGTGTGTGTGTGTGTGTGTGTGTGTGTGTGTGTGTGTGTGTGTGTGTGTGTGTGTGTGTGTGTGTGTGTGTGTGTATTTCTTGTATGTATGTATTGCAACTATTACTTTTTCTACTTCTTCTTCTTCTTCTTCTTCGTCTTCTTCTTCTTCTTCTTCTTCCTCTTCTTTTTCTTCTTTTCTTCTTCTTTTTCTTCTTTTTCTCCTTCTTCTTGCTACTACTATCATCATCATCATCAGTAAGCTAAAAGAAAAGCAAAAAAAAGAAAGAATAAGGTCAAGAGGAGGAGGAGGAGGAGGAGGAGGATGGCGTCTTGCTGTCTGTTCTATCCTTCTGGTGAACAAAACAAAACAAAAAAGAAATCCTAATAAAATTTTGCCATATAAGGAATGATAGCGAGCCTCTTCCTTGCACCTGGTTAACCTGCCGATACCCGTAATTACTGTGTGTAGAGTCAAGGTATGCTCTCTCTCTCTCTCTCTCTCTCTCTCTCTCTCGCCTTTCTTAATCAACCAGCATCCTTTCAGCTTTTCTTTCTCCTCCTCCTCCTCCTCCTCCTCCTCCTCCTCCTCCTCCTCTTTCTCCTCTTCATCCACTCTTGGAGGTGAATTTGAAGGTCGCGAGTAGCAAGAGTTAATTCATGAGAGAGAGAGAGAGAGAGAGAGAGAGAGAGAGAGAGAGAGAGAGAGAGAGAGAGAGAGAGAGAGAGAGTATTTACCATAATCCACAATAACACTTCCTTTATGTCCTAAGTAAACACACACACACACACACACACACACACACACACATTAACTAACCATCCATATCGTTTACGTTTGACCAGCTGCGCACACACACACACACACACACACACACACACACACACACACACACACACGACCTTGACTCATCCTTCATCTCCTATATACATAACTACTACTACTACTACTACTACTACTGCTTCTACTACTGCTTCTACTACTACTTCTACTACTACTACTACTACTACTACTGATACTTTTTTCCTAACTTCTGTTTCATTATATAACCTCTCTTTCCCTCCTCCTCCTCCTCCTCCTATCTTTCCATATCACCTCCCTTCTTTTATTACTTCCTCCTTCTCTCATTCCTCTCTTATGCAATCTTCTTTTTCCTCCTCCTCCTCCTCCTCCCCCTCTTCCTCCTCCTCTCCCTCTTCCTTCCTCTCTTCCGTTTCTAATTTCTCCTTCCTTCCTTCCCCTTATCTTCATCCTTCCTCTTTTTCTCTCATGTTACTATCTTATTTTTTTACTTTTCTTTCTTTCTCTTCCACTTCTTCCCTTCTTCATCTTCTTCCCTTCCTCTGTCATCTTCCTTTTCTTCCTCTTTTTGTTCCTCTTATTTGCTTAGCTTCTGTCAATATTTTCTCGTGATAAGGAAGTTTCCATCTGGCTCTTCCGTTATCTCTCTCTCTCTCTCTCTCTCGCATAAGAAATGAATGAATAAGTAAAAGAAGAGGATAAAAGTAAATAAATAAATAATGAAAATCAATACATAGAAAAAAGAGAAGAAAAGAAAGAAAGAAAGAAGAAAAAGAAAGAAAGAATATGAATGAGAAGAGGAAGAAGAAAAAAAGTAAAGATATAATGAAAAGACAGACACAGAAAGAAAGAGGAAAAGAAAGAAAGAAAGAAAGAAAGTGAATTAATTAGTAAATGAATGATTGAAGGCAAAACCAATCTGGATAAGGAGAAGAGGAAGGAGGAGGAGGAGGAGGAGGAGGAGGAGGATTGCAGACAGAGAGGCAGACAGACAGGCAGACAGACAGACAGACACAGACACACATTTCAGCTTGCTGGCGCCAATGAGGGGAAGGGAAGGATTCAAGGAAAGGAGGAGGAGGAGGAGGAGGAGGAGGAGGAGAGTAAGAAAAAGGGAATGCAAGGAGGAGAGAGAGAGAGAGAGAGAGAGAGAGAGAGAGAGAGAGAGAGAGAGAGAGAGAGAGAGAGAGAGAGAGAGAGAGAGAGAGTAAAGCAAAATATAAGGAAAATAGGAAAATAAATTCATTAAGACAGAAAGGGAGAAAGAAAGAAGGAAAAAGCAAAAAAAAAAAAAAGTGAATTAGTAAATGAGAGAGAGAGAGAGAGAGAGAGAGAGAGAGAGAGAGAGAGAGAGAGAGAGAGAGAGAGAGAGAGTCTGTTCAAGTTTGGTATTGAACGGTGGAGTCTGAGGATGTGCTGGTGGTGGTATGGGGGAGGGGGCGGCTCTCCCTGTCTGTCTGTCTGTCTGTCTATCTGTCTGTCTGTCTGTATGTATATCTAAGTCTGTCTGTCTGTATGTATATCTAAGTCTGTCTGTCTGTATGTATATCTAAGTCTGTCTGTGTCTTATTTTACCGGCATGTGTGTATCTCTCTCTCTCTCTCTCTCTCTCTCTCTCTCTCTCTCTCTCTCTCTCATCTGGTTTGGCCGTGACCTTGGAAACGGAGTAAGATGGCCTCCCCTTCCCCCTTCCCTCCTCCTCTCCCCTCTTCCTACCATCCTTCCCTCCACCCTTCTCTCCCCTTATCTCCTCCCCTATCTACCTACACTGCTTCCTTTCCTTCCTTCCTTCCTTCCTTCCTTCGTTCCTTCCTTCCTTCCTTCCCTACCTTTCTTCCTTGCTTCCTTCCTTCCTTCCTTCCTCCCTTCTTCCCTACCATCCTTCCTTCCTTACTACTTTCCTTCCTTCCTTCCTTCCTTCCTTCCTTCCTTCCTTCCTACTTTCCTTTTTCCTTACTACTTTCCTTCCTTATTTTCGTCCTTCCTTTTTCTTTCTTTCCTTCCTTCCTTCATTATCTTCCATGCCTTCTCTCTCTCTCTCTCTCTCTCTCTCTCTCTCTCTCTCTCTCTCTCTCTCTCTCTCTCTCTCTCTTCCTTTAGGAGATGAAATTATTGGATTGGACTTATGTGTATGGAGGAGGAGGAGGAAGAGGAGGAGGAGGAGGAGGAGGAAGAGAAGGAGGAAGAGGAGGAGGAAAAGGTGAAGGGATGCTGCCTTGTCCAGTCCTTTACCCTCTATCCCCCTCCTCCTCCTCCTCCTCCCCCTCCTCCTCCTCCTCGACTATACATTCCTGAGATGGAGGAATGCGAATGGAGTATAGTTAAGAGAAGAGGAGGAGGAGGAGGAGGAAGAGGGAAGGAAGAGGAGAACGAGATGAGACAATAACGTAATTAGAGAAGCAGGAGGAGGAGGAGTAGGAGGAGGAGGAGGAGGAGGAGAGAATGAAGATGAAGTGATGATGAAAGGAAGAAAGAGAAATAGAAGAGAACGGAATTTTGAAATGGAGGAAGGAAGGGAAAGGGAGGAGGAAGAGAGATAGAGGATGAAGGGAAGGGAAGGAAAGAGGGAAGGAGGGAAAAGAAGGGAAGTAAGGGAGGGAAAGGAAGGAAGGAAAGAGGGAGAGGAAAACTAATAGGAAGGGGAACCAAGAGGAGGAGGAGGAGGAGGAGAAGGAGGAGGAGGAGGAGGAGGAGGAGGAGAACTAATTGGAGGTGGCACCATCCCCTTTGTCTCTTCTGTGCCATGAGAAGAGGAGGAGGAGGAGGAGGAGGAGGAGGGCCACTGTGACTCATCTCATCTCCCTTTTTACTTCCCTCCCCCCCCCTCTCTCTCTCTCTCTCTCTCTCTCTCTCTCTCCTGTATTCCATTAGCTTATTGTTCCTTCCTCTTCTTCTTCTTCTTCTTCTTCTTCTTCTTCTTCTTCTTCTTCTTCTTGTCCTTTTTTGTTACTCAGTTGCCGGTTAGTTTTATTTATATTTATTTTATTCTTTATTTATTCAATTATTTTTATTTATTTAATCTTGTGTTTGTGAAATATTATGAGAAACGAAAGACAATAAAAAAAGTGAAAACGTTAAGATTATCTGGAAAGAAATTACACACACACACACACACACACACACAGTCACGCGGTCACGCTTTGCACTTCCTGCGAGAAAATTGTGAAGAGAGAGAGAGAGAGAGAGAGAGAGAGAGAGAGAGAGAGAGAGAGAGAGAGAGAGAGAGAGTGCTATCTTTAGTGCTCTGTGATGTCAGTGTCACGTGATGAACGGACAGCGACATTGAACAAGGAGGAGGAGGAGGAACAGGAGGAGGATGAGGATTTGGGTAAGCAGATGGATTAGGTGGAGAAATAAGATTAAAAGGAGGATATAAGAAACTCGAATGATGAAGAAATAGAGGAGGAAGAGGAGGAGGAGGGGAAGAAGAAGGAGAAGGAGGAGGAGGAGGAGGAGGAGGAGGAGGAGGAGGAGGAGGATATGTGTAGGTGGTGCCAATCTTGATGTATTTGGTGAAAGTGAGAATTGAACCAAGAAGGGTCAGGAGGAGGAGGAGGAGGAGGAGGAGGGAGACTGTAGTTAAAGGAAGAAAAAAGGAACCCGTCACAAAGGATAATAAAATCTGTGACGTTCCATGTGTGTGTGTGTGTGTGTGTATGTGTGAGAGAGAACGTGTGTTAGTGTGTGTGTGTGTGTGTGTGTGTACCGGACAGCAACAGACCCGGACACTGATGATTGACACCAGGGCTTGTGTGTGTGAGAGAGAGAGAGAGAGAGAGAGAGAGAGAGAGAGAGAGAGAGAGAGAGAGAATAATAATAATAATAATAATAATAATAATAATAATAATAATAAGAGTAAGAAAAAAAAAACTCACTTCATGATACCAAACAAAGGGGAAGGTTGTAAAAATGATGATTGTGGTTACAGTAATGGTGGTGGTGGTGGTGGTGGTGGTAGCGTCGGTAAGGTGAAGGTTGGCTTTTATAGTGAATGTATATGGCACAGTGCCACTCTGTCTCTGTACATATGTGGCACTTCTTGTTGTCTGGCTCTTGTGGCACTGTTGATGTTGTTGCTACTTCTCCTCCTCCTCCTCCTACCACGACTACTACTACTACTACTACTACTACTACTACTACTACTACTACTACTACTACTACTACTACTACTGTTACTATGTGCATTCTTTGTTGCTAGCAGTCTCTCTCTCTCTCTCTCTCTCTCTCTCTCTCTCTCTCTCTCTCTCTCGGTCTATCCTGTTTTCTCTTCTTTCTCTTGCGTTCTTTTTGTTTTGCTTGTTTCTTTTCTCTGCAATTTGATCCATGTGTGTGTGTGTGTGTGTGTGTGTGTGTGTGTGTGTAGGACTGGTTGCGTGGGTGTTAGCTGTCGCTCCCACCTCCTCTCCCTCTTCCTCCTCTTCCTCCTCCTCCTCCTCCTCTTCTTCCCGTCCTGTCTTTCCTCCCCTGCTTCATCCTTCACCCTTTCCCCTTTCATGTTCTTCCCTCCTCCTCCTCCTCCTCCTCCTCCTCCTCCTCCTCTTCCTCGTCCTTCACCACCTGCTCGTTCACCAAGTTCTATGTCACCAGGAGGCAAACAGGGATGAAAACGAGGAAGAGAAGGAGGAGGAGGAGGAGGAGGAAGAGGAGGAGGAGGAGATGTTATATAAAGAAGCGAGGAGAGAATGTTGAGAGTAAGAGAAGGAATACGAGGAAGAAGGAAAGCAAAAGAAGATGGAAGAAGTAAATAAAGAAGCGTGGGAAGAAGGAGGAATGGAGAAAGAAGTAAAGAATAAGAAGCAGGATAAAGGAAGGAATAACGTAAGGAATGAAGGAAGGGAGGAAACGAAGATAAGGGAGGAGGAAGAGAGAGAGGAAAGAGGAGGAAAGAAGTAAAGAGTAAGGAAGGAATGAGGGAAGGGAGGAAACGAAGATAAGGGAGGAGGAGGGAGAGGAAAGAATGAAGCAGAAGGTAGAAAATTAAGGGAGGAGAGAAGACATAAGATAGAAGGAAAAAGGTTATAGTGAACGAGTTACTGAAGGGAAAAGAAAGGGAGGGATGAGCAATGGGAAAGGAAGGGAAGGAGGAGAGAAGAGAAATCAATACGAGGAGGAAGAGGAAAGAATGGAGGAAGAAAGGGGTATGGAGGGAGAGAAAAGGCAAAGTAAAGGAAAGAAAAGGGAGATATGAAATAAAATCGATTGTATTAGTGAGGGAAGAAAAGGAGAAGGGATAAGGAAGAGGAATTGAGAGGTAAAGCAATGAAAAGAGAAGATGAAAAGCGATACAAGGGAGGGAATGAAAGGTATATTAAGGGAAGGAGGAAGTAAGAACGAAGGAAAGAAAAGGGAAAGAATGTGAGGGGAAGATAAGGGAAGGAGGAGGAGGAGGAGGAGGTGTTATATTAAGAAGTGACGTGTGAAAGATAAGAGGAAGAGAAGGAAGAGGAGAAAGAAGGATTATAAAGGAAAGGAATAGGGAGGAAAGGAAGGAAAAAGGAAAGAAAAAGAAGAAAGGAGGATGATAGGAAGGTAAAGGAAGGTAAGGGATAGGAAGGGAAGGTAGGGGAATGAAACAGAGGAAGAGGAGAACTGATGAGCTAGAAAAGAAAGAAGAAAGAATGTTAAAGAGAATCAAGAGGAAAGGAAGGTAAAGGAAGGTAAGGTAAGGGAAGGGAAGGTAAGGGAGAAAGGGGTAAGGTAAGGTAAGGTAAGGTAAGGTAAGGTAAGGTAAGGGAAGGGAAGGGAAGGGGGAAAGGGGTAAGGTAAGGTAAGGTAAGGTAAGGTAAGGTAAGGTAAGGTGTGTGTTAAGTAAGGCCGTGTAAGCAAGGGACGTTGTTTGCACCTGTCGGAGAGGAAAGGTGAGGGAGTAACGGGACATCTCCTCCTCCTCCTCCTCCTCCTCCTCCTCCTCCTCCTCTTCTCCCTTCCCCACGTCCCCTCCTCCTCCTCATTTTCTTCCTACGCCTCTTCATCCTCTCTTTCCCTGCACTTTTTCTTTTACGGTTTTTACATGTTTTCTTTCTTTATTTACATCTTCCTCCTCCTCTTCTCCTCCTTCCCCTCCTCCTCCTCCTTCTCTCCTCCTTCTTCCCCTCCTCCTCCTCTTCTTACGCCTCTTCATCCTCTCTTTCCCTGCACTTTTTTTCTTTTACGGTTTTTACATGTTTTCTTTCTTTCTTTATTTACATCTTCCTCCTCCTCTTCTCCTCCTTCCCCTCCTCCTCCTCCTTCTCTCCTCCTTCTTCCCCTCCTCCTTCTCTTCTTTCGCCTCTTCATCCTCTTTTTCCCTGCACTTTTTTTCTTTTACGGTTTTTACATGTTTCTTTCTTTATTTACATCTTCCTCCTCCTCTTCTCCTCCTTCCCCTCCTCCTCCTCCTCCTTCTCTCCTCCTTCTTCCCCTCCTCCTTCTCTTCTTACGCCTCTTCATTCTTTCTTTCCCTGAACCTCTTTTTTTTTTTTTTTGATGTATTTACTTCTTCCTCCTCCGCCTTTTCTTCTCCTCCTCCTCCTCCTCCTCCTCTCCCTCTTCATCTTCCTACGCGTCTTCATCCTTTCTTTTATACTGTTATACTCATCTTCATTTATTTACTTCTTCCTCCTCCTCCTCCTCTTCCTTTGTGTGTGTGTGTGTGTGTGTGTGTGTGTTGAGGCAAAATCTAGCACGCGTTATATCAGCTACTGTGTGTGTGTGTGTGTGTGTGTGCACCCCGCGAAGCCGTACTGGAGCCCCATTATTATTGTCGGGTCATTATCACGAGGGAGGAGGTGGAGGAGGAAGGGGAGGAGGAGGAGGAGGAGGGGGTGATGGAGGAGGAGCCGCCCTCAGTCAGCTGTTTATGGGGTCGGTGGCGCCATCTGTTGAGCGCCGCGCGTGGTGGCGAGTAGGGTGAACGTAGCGTCACCGTTGCCATGGATACATTGCCCAGTGATGCCTCCCACTTACCAAAATCCTATTACTTGTTTACTCATTAGATTGGTTCGTGTGTGGATGGTTTATTGGTTATTTTTACTGGTGTTTGGTGTGTTTTGGTGTGTGTAGCCTCCGCGCATGTGCAGTAAGGCGGTGTGTGGTCATTCACAAAATTTACGGGACCTGCTCCGTTCTCTAGCGCTTGGTGGGGGAGAGAAAACGGGTGTCTTGGGGAGGCTTAAGAGGGTAACTTGGGGGTTTTATATTCTCCACCCTCATACATATTTATTCGTTTCATTATATATAGATGTGTGTGTGTACGAATAGAAGATATGTTAAGTTGGGAATGACGAGCCTGTACAGTGAATAAGTTAGGAAAAGGAGGAGGAATAGGAGGGTAAGGGAAGTAGCAGAGAAGAATAAGGAGTATGAGGAGGCTACTTCACTCTTCCTCCTCATATTCCTTATTAATTCTTCTCTCCTCTTTCCCTAACCTTCCAATTCCTCCTCCTTTCCCTAACGCTCCCTCTTCGCTCCGAACTAAACATCCTCCCTGTTCGTATACAAAGGAGTGTGTTAGAGGGACAGCCCAGGTTAGACAGTTTGGGGTCTGAGTGAGGGAGTCGAGAATCTGTCCGTCTGTCTAAGATTTGGCTCTCCGTGGGTGGACTACGGGTCGTATTTTAAAACATTTCGTCGCCCAAGTTCACATATTTGACATGGCTTTTGTAGGAGCTGTAGGCCTTTCCAGCGGTAGTTTTATGACCCTGGTGGTAGTTTGACCCTTCTTCTGTGCCATGAACCTTAAAAAAACACTCATGAACAACAGATTGATCCCCTCTTTGACCTTTAGAAATAGTTGATGTGAGAAGCGATGGTGTCTTAAAATACAACGCTATGAGCCTTGTGTGTGTCGAGAGCCCGTGACGAGGGTGCGGGGTAATCAGGAGGGAACATGTGTGGAGGGGAGATGCTGGGTATATCGGGAAAAGGATTCTGGAGATGGAGCTGCAAGGGAAGAGGAAAGGAGGAAGGCCGAAGATGTGGTTTATGGATATGGTGATGACGTTGGGGGGGGGGGGGGTGACTGAAGAAGATGCAGATGACGAGAAGAGAGGATGATTTACGGTTCGCTCATCCAACATCTAACGAGAACAGGTGAACAAAGAACGCACTTATTTATTTGAGTACTTCTTTAGTCATAGTCTCGTTTGTACTATCGTTGCAAATTACGTCAATACACACAACGTTAAATATTCAGAAATGAGCTTAAAAGGATAGCAAAGATACGTTAACATTGCCAGTCTGTCAGTCAGTTAATCAGTCAATCAGAAAGTCAGTTAATCATTCATATATTCATTTATTCGTTCAGTCAGTCACTCAGTCATTCAATCAGTTAATCATTCATTCATTTTTTCATTCATTCATTCAGTCAATCAATCATTAAATCAATCAGTCAGTCAAATAGTCAGTCAGTCAATCAGCCATTCAGTCAATCAGTACTTTAGTCAATCAGTCAGTTAGTCAGTCAGTCAACCAGCCATTCAGTCAATCAGTCAGTTAGTCAGTCAGTCAATCAGCCATTCAGTCAATCAGTACTTCAGTCAATCAGTCAGTTAGTCAGTCAGTCAACCAGCCATTCAGTCAATCAGTACTTTAGTCAATCAGTCAGTTAGTCAGTCAGTCAACCAGCCATTCAGTCAGTCAGTCAGTCAGTCAGTCAGTCAATCAGTACTTCAGTCAATCAGTCAGTCAATCAGTTCGCAGGTGAGTCACGCATTTAACCTACCACTCACCCAATCATCCACTCAAATCAATCACTCCGCCATCCTTTAATCCGCCCCTTCGTCTTCCAATCAGCCAGTCAGTCACTCAGTCAGTCGGTTAGCGAGGCGGCCACTGTGATTGCCATGTAGATAGCTCCAAGCCCTTAATAGACAGTCGATCAATTATTCTGAAGGCCAAGGAGAGAGAGAGAGAGAGAGAGAGAGAGAGAGAGAGAGAGAGGAGAGGAGAGGAGAGGAGAGGAGAGGAAAGAGGAAAGGAAAAAGGAAAGGAAAAAGGAAAAAGGAGAGGAAAGAATAGGACAGAAAAGAGAGAAAGAGAGAGAGAGAGAGAGAGAGAGAGAGAGAGAGAGAGAGAGAGAGAGAGAGAGAGAGAGAGAGAGATCCATACTAAATAAGAAAGGAGAGGAAGAAGGTGATGAGATGGAGAGAGGAGAGGTAAGAAGAAAGGAAGAAAGGAAGGAAGGAAGAAAGAAAGAAAGGAAGGAAAGACGAAAGGAAGGAAAGACGAAAGGAAGGAAAGGAAAGGAAGAAAAATTAAGGAAAGAAAAGAAGGAACGAAATAATAAAAGGAGAATGGAAAGGAGAATGAAAGGAAGGAAGGACGAAAAAAAAATAGTAATGGAAGAAAAGGAAGAAAAAGAGAATTGAAAAATGAAAAAAAAAGTAAAAAAAAAAAGAAAACTAGAAACACCACTTAACCTATTCCACCTGTAAACTAATTAACAAACCTCACTATGGCCACCTGAACACAAAAATGGCCAGGTGTGTTATTAGTGCCACTCTCCCTTTCATCCTCGTGGGCCAGGCATCCTTGTAGCCCTTATATTAGTGCCACCAAGGCCAAGGCTCTGAACACGTGGCCCTGGAGCCTTTTACCTTATATACTTACGCTATGTTGATTGGTATTTAGGCAGGTAATTGAATAGGTAGGTAGGTAGGACATGCTTCTACATTATATACTTACGCTATGTTGATTGGTATTTAGGCAGGTAGGTAGGTAGATTGGTAAGGACGTAGGTAGGTCATGCTTTTAAATTACTTACGCTGTTGATTGGTATTTATGTAGGTAGGTAAGGTAGGTAGGTAGGTAGTAGAAAGGTGAAAGTAGTGTTAGGTAGGAGTGAATATTGTGTTGGTGGGGAGGAAAAGGGAGAAGGGTGAAGGGAAGAGAAGGGGGTAGAGACAAGGGAGAGAGGAGGTTGATGCTATGAAGGGAAGAAGGAAAGGGAGGAAAGGGTGGGGGAAGATGCTCAGTGGGGGTAAGTAAGGGGAAGGAATGGGAAGAGAGAGGAAAGGGAGATGGGTGCTGTGAGGGAGAAGAGGGGAATAAGGAGAAGAAAGGAAGGGGAAGAAAAGGGAAGGGAAGGGAAGGGAAGGGAAGGGAAGGTAAGGTAAGGTAAGGTAAGGTAAGGTAAGGTAAGGTAAGGGAAGGGAAGGGAAGGGAAGGGAAGGGAAGGGAAGGGAGGGAAGGGGAAGGGAAAGGAAGGGAAAGGAAAGGAAAGGAAGGGAAAAGAAAGGAAAGGAAAGGAAAGGAAAGAAATGAATAGAAGGGAAAGGAAAGAAGAGAATAGAAAGGGAAAGGAAATGAAAGGAAAGAAATGAATAGAAGGGAAAGGAAAGAAGAGAATAGAAAGGGAAAGGAAATGAAAGGAAAGAAATGAATAGAAGGGAAAGGAAAGAAGAGAATGGGAAGGGAAAGGAAAGGTGAGGGAAGGGAAGGAAAGGAAAGGAAAGGAAAGGAAAGGAAAAAAACCCCGAAAAGAAGTTAAAGGAAAGAAATGAATAGAGAGGAATGGAAAAAAAAATGGGAAGGGGAAGGAAAGGGAAGGAAACAAAGAAATGGAAAGGAAAAGAAGAAAGGAAAGGAGAAGAAAATGGAGGGAAAATAAAGGAATGGAAAGGAAAATTGAGGCCATTATTTCCATTTTTTTTCAACCTTTCTTCATTATTTCTTCACAGGTGTTCACAAAAAAATATAATAGTAATAATGATAACAATAACAACAACAACAACAACAACATATCTATCTTAGGCGATGTGGGGCAAGGCTGGTGTAGCTTTTGGACATTCTCTCTCTCTCTCTCTCTCTCTCTCTCTCTCTCTCTCTCTCTCTCTCTCTCTCTCTTTCCTTCCTTCTTTCCTTTCTTTCTTCTCTTCTCTCTCTTCTTTTCTTCTCTTTTTTTCCTTCTCTTCTCTTTCCTCTCTCTCTCTCTCTCTCTCTCTCTCTCTCTCTCTCTCTCTCTCTCTCTCTCTCTCTCTCTGCTGGGTACGTAGGTGTGACGATGGATGGGGTGAAGGGGAAGATGGAGTGGGTGAGAAGAAGAAGGGAGTAGAAGGTGAAGAGAGAAGAGAAGGGGAGAAAAACTTAATATGGAAGAGGAGTTAGAAGAAGGAAGGGAAAGGGTTGATGGGAAATAGCGAATAATTTTGGAAATAGAAGATAGGGTGAAGGGGAGAAGAAGGGCTTTGTAGATGAAGAAAAAAGAGAATGGAAGAAGAAACAAGTGTAGATGGAGATGATGTAGAAGTTAAGAGAGAAAAGGGGATAATTTGGGACACAGAAAATGGATTGAAGAGTAAACAGTGAATTGGAGGTAAAGGGGGAAGAGAGGAGAGAGAAAAAAAAAAAAACATGTAGAAGAGTAAGAGGAAGGGAAAGTAGAGACAGTAGAAAAAAAAGGGAATAATCTGAGATATAAAAAAAATATACCTAGTGAAAGGGAAGAAGATAGAGGGGGGGGGGGGTGAAAAGAAGAAGGGAATAGAAAGTACAGAGGGAAGAGAAAGGGAGACAAAAAAAAACCTGATGTAGAAGAGAAATGAGAGGAAAGGGAAAAAAAATAATAGAGAAAAAAAAGGAATTACTGATAAACTGGAGTATAGAAAATGAAAACGAAGGAACGAAGATGGAATGGAAAAGAATGGGAAGGAGATAGATAATAGATGGAGGAGGGAAGAGAATAGGGAATAGATTGTGATATGGAAGACAGTTTGAAGGGAAGAAGATGAAATTGAAAAGGAGGGGAAAGGAAATAGAGGACAGTTTGAAGGGAAGAAGATGAAATTGAAAAGAAGGGGAAAGGAAATAGAAGACAATTTGAAGGGAAGAAGATGAAATTGAAAAGAAGGGGAAAGGAAATAGAAGACAGTTTGAAGGGAAGAAGATGAAATTGAAAAGAAGGGGAAAGGAAATAGAAGACAGTTTGAAGGGAAGAAGATGAAATTGAAAAGGATGGGAAAGGAAATAGAAGACAGTTTGAAGGGAAGAAGATGAAATTGAAAAGGAGGGGAAAGGAAATAGAAGACAGTTTGAAGGGAAGAAGATGAAATTGAAAAGGATCGGAAAGGAAATAGAATACAGTTTGAAGGGAAGAAGATGAAATTGAAATTTGAAGGGAGAAGATGAAATTGAAAAGGAGGAAAGGAAATAGAAGACAGTTTGAAGGAAGAAGATGAAATTGAAAAGGGAAAGGAAATAGAAGACAGTTTGAAGGGAAGAAGATGAAATTGAAAAGAAGGGGAAAGGAAATAGAAGACAGTTTGAAGGGAAGAAGATGAAATTGAAAAGGATGGGAAAGGAAATAGAAGACAGTTTGAAGGGAAGAAGATGAAATTGAAAAGGAGGGAAAAGGAAATAGAAGACAGTTTGAAGGGAAGAAGATGAAATTGAAAAGGATCGGAAAGGAAATAGAATACAGTTTGAAGGGAAGAAGATGAAATTGAAAAGGATGGGAAAGGAAATAGAAGACAGTTTGAAGGGAAGAAGATGAAATTGAAAAGGAGGGGAAAGGAAATAGAAGACAGTTTGAAGGGAAGAAGATGAAATTGAAAAGGATGGGAAAGGAAATAGAAGACAGTTTGAAGGGAAGAAGATGAAATTGAAAAGGAGGGGAAAGGAAATAGAAGACAGTTTGAAGGGAAGAAGATGAAATTGAAAAGAAGGGGAAAGGAAAGTACAATAAACGAAGGAGAGGAGAAACGTCAATAAAAACTGCGATAAAGAGCAGAAATAAATAAAGACAAATAAAAGAGTAGAGAAGAAAATGAATGAAATAAAAGTTGAAATAAATAAATAATGAAAATAGAGGATTGAATGAATGACAGACAAGTACAGATGAAATAAATGGGATAAATTGGATACATACACAGATATCTATAGATGCATCAGGCTATGGGTGAAATGGGTGGAGTTAATGGTATGGGTGGAGCTGTAATGGGTTAGTGGAGTGGGCTAATGGGAGAGGTGGAGGCTAGGTGGAGGAGGAAGAGGGTGGAGGAAAGAAGGAAGAAATGGAAGAAAAATGGGAGGGAGGAGAGAAAAACAAGGAAGAAGGAAAGGAAGAAGGTAGGAAGGAAAGGAAGGGAAAGGAAAGGAAAGGAGGAAAGAAGGAAGGAAGGAAGGAAGGAAAGGTGGTGAGAGAGAGAGAGAGAGAGAGAGAGAGAGAGAGAGAGAGAGAGAGAGAGAGAGAGAGAGAGAGAGAGAGAGAGAGAGAATTGAAAGAACGAAACCATTATAATCGTAACAAAATAAACTCTCTCTCTCTCTCTCTCTCTCACAGGAGCAACACTTTCATTCATTGCAAGGTGGTGATGGTGGTGGTGGTGGTGGTGTCAAGGGCAGTCCTCCTCCTCCTCCTCCTCCTCCTCCTCCTCCTCCTCCTCCTTTCACCTCCCCTTTTGGCTATGGTGACCCTTCCCGAAGAACGTTTCATACAGGAAGCTTCTTATCTCCTCCTCCTCTTCTTCCTCCTCCTCCTGCTCCTCTTCTCTTCTCTTCCTCTCTTCTTCTTTCTCTTCTTTTTTTCATCACCTTGTTATTGTTGTTGTTCTTCTTCTTCTTCTTCTTCTTCTTCTTCTTCTTCTTCTCATTATAATTCTGTTCCTTTACTGTTTTTTTAATGTTTTTGTTATTGTTATTCCCTATTTATATATGTGAAGGTTAAGGAGGAATAAAAAGAGGAGGAGGAAGAGGAGGAGGAGGAGGAGGAGGAGGAGGAGGACCTAAGGTGACAGTGGTTATGACAGTAATTACGAGGTACGAAAATGTGTGTGTGTGTGTGTGTGTGTGTGTGTGTGTGAGTCACGCTTACTCACACGGGCGTTGGCGTTCACTCATGCCATTGCTAAAACCTCCCCACCCCCTTCTCTCTCTCTCTCTCTCTCTCTCAAGTTATATTCTATCACATTTAAACTCTTCCTCCCTTTCCTCTTTTTTTTTCCTTTCTCCTTCCCTTCTTTTCTTGTTCTTCTTTCCTTCCCTCTTTTCTCCTCTCCTTCCCTCTTCTCTCCTTCCCTTTCCTTCTCTCCTTTTTCTCTTCCTACCTCCTTTTCCGTTTCTCTTCCTCTTTTGTTCTCATATTTCCTCATTTCACTTCCTCTATTATTCCTATTTCGAGAGAGAGAGAGAGAGAGAGAGAGAGAGAGAGAGAGAGAGAGAGAGAGAGAGAGAGAGAGAGAGAGTAACCCTTTCATTCATTCATTCCGACTTTCTTTTTTTTCTTCCATTCATTTCACGCCTTATTAGTACACACACACACACACACACACACACACACACACACACACACACACACACACACACACACACACACACACACACACACACACACAGCTGGGGTTCATCTTGCGTCACCAGCACCTGAACTTGTGTGTGTGCGTGTGTAGGTGTGTTTTTGCGTGCATGTACGTGTGTGTGTGTGTGTGTGTGTGTGTGTGTGTGTGTGTACGTAAGGGCGGGGTGGGCGTTGCCGAGGTGGTTACCGTATTGGGTGCGGTCAAGAGGATCACCACCACCACCACCACTACCACCACCACCACCACCACCACCACCAATAGTATCTACATCACCACCACTATCACCACCACTTTCACCACCACTACCACTACTATTACTTACATCCACTTCTACTACTACTACTACTACTACTACTACTACTACTACTTCTACTACGACAACTATAATCAAATGCAAAATAATTGGCTTTTACTCTTGAAGCGATGCAATCTTATTCGTATGTTTGCCCCTGTGTGTGTGTGTGTGTGTGTGTGTGTGTGTGTGTGTGTGTGTGTGTGTGTGTGTGAAGGTTGCTTGACAGGAAGAGAACGGACGCACTTGAATATATGAAAGGAAAAGAGAGAGGGAGGGAGGTGAAGGAAGGGGAGGGGGAGAGAAGGGAGGGGAGGAAGAGAGAAGCTTTCACTGTTGCTACCAATCCCTGTGGGCATTTGATTCCCCTCCCTTCCCCTCCCCACCTTCCCTTCTTCTCCCCCCTCCCTTCCCTTTATCCATTTCCTTCATATACCCCCTCTTCACCATCTCAGTGTAAGTGGTTGAAGATAAATGTATTGTTGTTATTGTTATTATTATTATTATTTTTTTTTTTTGGTCAATTCTATTATCTAAAACATCTTAGGAAGGGAGGGAGGGAGGGAGGGAAGAAAGGAGGAAAAGGAAAAGCTAGGAAGAAAGGAAGGAAAGAATAAAAGAGGAAGAAGGAAGAGAAGGAAAGAAGGAAGGAAGGGTAAATGCCAGGAAGTATGGGAGGAAAAAAGAAGAGGAAGAAGGGAGAGAATGAATAAATGAAGGTAGGAAAGTGAGAAAGAAGTATTTAAAGAATGAAGGAATGAAGTAAAAAAAAAAGGGGGGAAAGGGGTATTGAAATGATGCTAAGTAAGGGGATGGAAAGGGGAGAGATAGGGGAGATGGATGAGGTGAGGGGAGGGGAAGGGGAGGGGTGATGGAGGAGGGGAAGGGCTCGTTGGCTGTGGAAGGAAAGAAGATAAATCGCGTGTGGGAAGAGGAGGGGAGGTAGGGAGAGAAGGGAACTATAGGGAAAAGTGGAGGAGGGGGAGGAGGAGGAGGAGGAGGAAGATAGTGGGAGGAGGAGAAGGAGGAGGAGGAGGAGGAAAAATGGAGGTGTGTGTGTTTGGGGTATGGAAACAGAGGGGGGCTTGTGTGTGTGTGTGTGTGTGTGTGTGTGTGTGTGTGTGTGTGTGTGCAAAGTGACCGGCCTTGGAATACTATTAACAAATTTGCCGTTTCATGGTGGAGGGTAAGTGGACGGTGTGTGTGTGTGTGTGTGTGTGTGTGTGTGTGTGTGTGTGTGTGTGTGTGTGTGTGTGTGCTCCCTGTCTACTCGTATGTTATTAAGGAAGGGGAGTGAAGGGGAAGGAATGTGTTGGGGAGGGAGAGAAGGGGAGAAGGGGTGTATGTTTAGGGAAGCTTGAGTGCCTTGGTTGGGGAGGGGAAGGGGTGTAGGGGAGGGGAAGGGGTGTAGGGGAGGGGAAGGGGTGGGGGGAGGGAAGGGGTAGGGGGGAAGTGTAGTGAAAGATAGATAAGGGCAAGGAAGGGGTGTAGGGGAGGGGAAGGGGTGTAGGGGAGGGGAAGGGGTGTAGGGTGACGGGTGTTGGGCGTGTGGCGAGTCAGTATGTCAAGGTAACGAAGAATGACCCGCCGGGTAATTACTGCCGCCCACCTCTCGTCACCCCCGCCCACACGTGCCCCGCGCCCCCCCTGGTCCACTCACTCACCATGTCCACACCTGCACCGCCAGCTTGCCCCTCAGAGCCCCCCACAGCTGTCCCGCGCCCCGCCCCGCCCCTGACAGGCGTTCTCGTGCCCCAGGTGGCCGGGGACGCGACAGGTGAAGGAGATTCATCGAGCCATTACCTGCCGGGCTGCTGCTGCTGCTAGCCCCCCCTCGCTCCCCTGATCCCTGTGTAATCACCCCCAACCACTGCCCCTCACCACGGGGGCTCCGCCGCTGCCCAGAAAGCCATGCTTCACCCAGGGGCCGCCGCCCCAGCCTCCCCATGGCCGGACTTAAGGTATGTGGCGGCGGCGGGTGTGGGTGAGCCGCCCAATAACAGGCAAGACAGCGTTGAGGACGTGCGTGGGGCGGGAGGGAGGGTGGCCCCGGCGGGCGGGCTCCGGGCAGGTGCGTGGCGGGGGGCGGGGGGCCGGGCAGGAGGACTGATGGAGGGCTGAGGGCAGGCCAGTCAGTCGCCTGGCTGGCCCCGCAGTGAACACACGGCGGCACAGCGCGCCGCGTCCGGGAGATTTTGACGCCCACTCGGTAGTGAGAGTGTGAGTGCCTGGTGGCCGCCCGCCGCCCGCCCGTCGCGCACATGTCCGCCCCAGTGTAGTGCCGCCCCGCCTCGGCACCATGCCCAGTGCCTTCGACCTCTTCGGTCCGTTCGAGAACTCGCTGCGTAACTACCACAAGCCGCGGGGGCGCCCGTGCCCCCACGGCGTCCACGTGCCCGAGCTGTGCACCTGCGACCCAAACCATGAGTGCCAGCGGCCCCACTGTGCCAACGACGTGCCCCTCGACCCCCTGTGCCGCCTCACCAATGGCATGCCCTTCGGCCAGATGGTGTCCATCACCGACACGTCGCCGTCGCCGCCCTCACACAAATGTCACTCCAATGGCTGCGGCCCCGCGGGGAGCACCGCCCCCACCGCGCCCGCCAAGTCCCCGAGCACCTGCTCCGTGGTGGCGCGCCTCTACTCCACCCCCACCCACGCCTCCGCCGCTAAGATGCGGTCCAGCGGCTCGGCGGGGCGCGGCGAGGCCGGCGACGAGGGCCCCGGCGAGGGCAAGGCGGGGACGCGGCTCATCTCGCAGCTGATCGGTGACCAGGCGGTGAGCGGCCACGACCGTACGCGGCGGGACGGGGCCTCGCCGTCCCCCACGCGGCGGGCGCAGAGCACCGGGGGTCGCCGTGCCCCTACGGCCCCGGTCACTCCCCCTGACACCCTGCCGCTGCAGCTCAACCCGCCCCGCCGCTCACAGTCCTCACACGCCGCCGTCAAAACGCCCGCCAAGGCGCCCGCCGCCAAGCGGCTGCGGACCAGCGAGAGCGACGCCTCCAGCAGCGAGATGTCCTCCTCGCCGGAGACGTCCCCGGCAGCCTCGCCCGCCGCCACGCCCGCCACTACGCCTTCCGCCACGCCGCGGAAGTTCCTGTCGCCCAAGAACAGCGGCAACCAGCTGCTGCCGGCCAAGGCGGCGGCCAGCAAGGGCAAGGCGGACAAAGGCAAGGCAGCCCCAGCCCCAGCCCCAGCCCAACCCCTCAATGGGCGGCCCTCGGCGGTGTTCTGCGGCGGCCGGGGCCCCTCGCGGCCCTTGCCCCTCAACAAGAGTGCCAGCGACGGCGTGGAGCGACAGAGGGGCAAGGCGGGGCTGAAGTCCGCCAAGACTAAGGGCGCGCCGCCCCCTAGCGAGGTACACAGGGTGGCCCAGCGGGGGCCAGGGCCCGGCGAGCCCCCGAGCAGCAAGCTGTCCCGCGTGTCCTCGGACTCCCGCGTGGACGAGCTCCTGGCGCAGGCGTACATGGCCCTGGAGAGCCTGACGCCCGAGCACCCCGGCGGCGGCGGCGGCGGCGTGGTGGTGCCCCCGGAGAGGCCCGCCAGCCCCTCCTCGACCCACAACGCCCACGACCAATTGCGGCGCCTGGCCTTCGCCCACGCCCGCAAGGAGAATGGCAAGAGCTACAAGGACCTGACGCACATCCTGCAGGAGAAGATGGAGGAACTGGATGAGGCCATGGTGAGTGGGGAGGGGGGGGGGACGTGGGGGGCAGCAGGTGCGAGAAGGGGGCCAAATGTGGCAAATGGGAGGGAGGAGGGAGGGGGGGCGCAAAAAGTGGAGGGGCAGAAGGGGGGGCATGGCGTAGAAGGGAGGTGTTGGTTAGTGGCTGAGCGGAGTATTGCGTCAACACGGTAAAAAAGGAGAACAAATCTTCTTCTTCTTCTTCTTCTTCTTCTTCTTCTTCTTCTTCTTCTTCTTCTTCTTCTTCTTCTTCTTCTTCTTCTTCTTCTTCTTCTTCTTCTTCTTCTTCTTCTTCTTCTTCTTATTATTATTATTATTATTATCATTATCATTATCATTATTATTGCTGAATTTATTCGTAACTTTTCATTATTATTTTGAAAATTTGTTGCTGCTACTGGGAGACAAATATAACCCTGTGTGTGTGTGTGTGTGTGTGTGTGTGTGTGTGTAAACAGGACTTCATATGGAACACGAAGCAACACACACACACACACACACACACACACACACACACACACACACACACACAGCTGGACCCCTGCCATGCCCCGGGGTAAGGCAGTGCCGTGTCCTTGCTCCCACTCAGTTAACTCGCTCAGGTCACGCCCATGGCAGGGACGAGTGGGAGGGAGAGGGAGTGCGCTGTGGGGGAAGGGAGTGGGAGGGAAGGGGAGTGGGAGGGAGGAAGAGTGGGAGTGAGTGTGGAGTGAGTGCATTGTTAAGTGGGAATAGGGCAGAGTGGAATTAAGATTGATAACATTGATTGTGATAGGAAATGAAAATGAGCGCCCTAAGTGAGAGGGATTGAGTGGGAGTGAGTGAGAGGGAGTTTGCACGGTGATGAGGATTGAGTGGGAGTGAGTGAGAGGGAGTTTGCACTGTGATAAGGATTGAGTGGGAGTGAGTGAGAGGGAGTTTGCACGGTGATAAGGATTGAGTGGGAGTGAGTGAGAGGGAGTTTGCACGGTGATAAGGATTGAGTGGGAGTGAGTGAGAGGGAGTTTGCACGGTGATAAGGATTGAGTGGGAGTGAGCGAGAGGGAGTTTGCGCTGTGATAAGGATCGAGTGGGTTTGATTAGCCGGCTCTTTCACATCCTTTTTCTTCTTTACCTTGCACTACCTCCATTACTGCAAAAAAAAAAAAAAAGGTGTTGTAGAGTGTCTCCCTTACCCTAAAAGTCCTCATAGGGAGACTAATATAAATGACCTAAGCGATTTTATATTATTTAACCCATTTTTTCATTTTTCAGCGTTTTTCTACACCTTATCATCAATAGTAGTAGTGGTAGTAGTAGTAGTAGTAGTAGTAATAGTAGTAATAGTAGTAGTAGGAGTAAGAGAGTGAGTTTTAAATATAAGGACCTTTAATTAAACCTTCAAAATAGATAAGGGTGATTTTTAAAGGTCCCTCGATACTAAAAATAGATAAACACATCGTATATTTTAGAACATGCGATAAATACCATAGCAAAAACGATGATGTGTGTGTGTGTGTGTGTGTGTGTGTGTGTGTGTGTGTGTGTGTGTGTGTGTGTGTGTGTTTACATGCTCCACCTTCTTCCTTCCTCTCTGCTTCGCCTTCTAATCGCCTCCTTGAAGTGCGTATCGCCCTCCTACACGTCCCTGAAGAGGAGGAGGAGGAGGAGGAGGAGAGGAGGAGGAGGAGGAGGAGGAGGAGATGATGCTTAAGTTAGAGGTAGGAAGGTCTTGGTGAAGGAAGAGTAGGAGGAGGAGGTATTGCTCGAGGAGGAGGAGGAGAAGGAGGAGGACGAGGACGAGGAGGATGAGGATGAGGAGGAAGAGGAGGAGGAGGAGGAGGAGGACGACGACGACGAGGAGGAGGAGGAGGAGGAGGAGGATTTGGTTTAGTTGCACAGGTGGAAGAGGAGGAGGTGGAGGAAGAGTGAGGACGTTGTGTGTGTGTGTGTGTGTGTGTGTGTGTGTGTGTGTGTGTGTGTGTGTGTGTGCGGGCGCGTAAGGTGAATACAGCTTAAGGAAAGAGTGGTGGAGGGTGGAAAGAAGAAGAAGAAGAAGAAGAAGAAGAAGAAGAAGAAGAAGAAGAAGAAGAAAGAAGAAAAATGATTGAGTAATGAAGAGAAGGAAGGGAGGAAAGAGAGGAGAGAGGGAAAGAGGAGCAGAAACAAGGGAAGGAAGGAGGATAAGAAGGAAAGAAAAGAAGAGAGAGGAGAAAAGAATCAAAGGAAAGAAGGAAGGGAAGTAGAAGAGAGGAAAGTAGGAGGGAAGAAGTGAAAAAATAGAATGGTCGAAGGGAAGGGAGTGAAGCAGGGAGGAAGGGAGAATAAGGAAGGTAAGGCAGGGTGTGGGAGGGTACTGAAAGGTAAGGGAGGGTGAGGAAGGGAGGATAAGGATAAGGAATGGATAATGAAGGGAAGGAAACGGGAAGGGAGAAAAAAGAAAAAAAGGAAGGAGAGGAAGGATGGAAGAAAGGAAGAAAGGAAATTAAAAAGAAAGAAAGTGAAGACAAAACGAAGGGAGGAAAGAAGGAAAGGGAGGAAAGAGAAGATGAGAGGTATAGTAAGGATGTGAAGGAAGGAAGGAAGGAAGGAAGGCACTGAGGGAGGAAAGAAAAGATGAGAGGTAGAGTAAGGATGTGAAGGAAGGAAGGAAGGAAGGAAGGAAGGCACTGAGGGAGGAAAGAAAAGATGAAAGGTAGAGTAAGGATGTGAAGGAAGGAAGGAAGGAAGGAAGGAAGGAAGGAAGGCACTGAGGGAGGAAAGGAGGGTGAAGGAGTGAGTCAGCCTAGCCCAGCCTCACCCTGCTAATGACCTTGAGGAGCCTACCTGCCTGCTGTCCTCACCCTGCTTCACCCTGCCTCATCCTCCCTTACTCACCCTTATCCTCATCCTTATCCTCATTCTCCTTCACCCTGCCTCGTTTTCACTCTTATCCTCATCCTTATCCTCCTCCTACACCCTGATTCACCCTGCCTTCCTCACTCTCACCTTTATCCTCACCCTTATCCTTATCCTTATCCTCATTCTCCTTCACCCTGCCTCATCCTCCCTTCCTCACCCTCATCCTTATCCTTATTCTCCTTCACCCTGCCTCATCCTCCCTTCCTCACCCTCATCCTTATCCTTATCCTTATTCTCCTTCACCCTGCCTCGTTCTCACTATCTTCCTTAATCACCCTTATTCATTTCTCCCTTCCTCATACTCCCTTTCTAATTATCCTTTCCTTATCTTTATCCTCCCTTCATTATCCATTCCTTATCCTTATCCTCCCTTCATTATCCAT
>NC_066519.1:19600809-19605809 GCF_024679095.1 Eriocheir sinensis
AAGAAATAGTGATATATGATGTATAGTGTTATTGCATGTAGTGGGAGAAGGAAGGAAAGAATAGAAGGAAGAAAGAAAGAAAGGAAGGAAGAAAGAAAGGAAGAAGGAAAGAAAGGAAGAAATTGGAAAACAGGAAGGAAGATACTATGAAAGGCAGAGATAAAATTTAAATGGATTGGAAAGATGAATTTTGATGAAGGAAGAAAGGGAGGGAGAGAGGGAGAGAAGGGGAGGAAGGGAAGGAGGAACATACAAGAGCAAAGGGAGGGAAGGAAGGAGGGATGGATGGACACTAGAGGGAGAAGGAGATTGAAAGGGAGAGAGAGGGAGGTAGGGAGAGAGAGGGTGAGGAGGAGGTAGGGAGAGAGGGAGAGAAATCTTTATATGGGGTTTAATGAAAGGTAGGTTTTGGAGGTAAAATGATGTCCTGAGGGAGGTAAGGAAGAAGAGGAGGAGGAGGAGGAGAAGGGAGAGAGGTAAGGGAATGAGTACTTCTATATGTTCCTCCTTCTCCTTTTCCTTTTCCTCCTCCTCCAAATACTCCTCCATGTTCCTCCCTTTCCTCCAGATTCTCCTCCATGATCCTCCCTTTCCTCCAAATACTCCTCCATGTTCCTCCCTTTCCTCCAGATTCTCCTCCATGATCCTCCCTTTCCTCCAAATACTCCTCCCTTTCCTCCAAATACTCCATGTTACTCCCTTTCCTCCAAATACCCCTCCATGTTCCTCCCTTTCCTCCAAATGCTCCTTCATGTTCCTCCCTTTCCTCCAAATCCTCCTTCATGTTCCTCCCTTTCCTCCTTCATGTTCCTCCCTTTCCTCCAAATGCTCCTCCATGTTCCTCCCTTTCCTCCAAATGCTCCTTCATGTTCCTCCCTTTCCTCCCTTTCCTCCTCCATTTTCCTCCCTTTCCTCCGTATCCTTCTCCATGTTCCTCCCTTTCCTTTTCTTCGACAGGTAAAAAATTAGAACACAGGTGGACAACTTTTAATTAATTACGGAAGATATAAAAGAGAAGAAAAAGAAAAGAAGAGAAGAAAAGAAGAAAAAAGAAGAGAAGAAAAAATGATAGTCTCCCTTTTTAATTTCCTCTTTATTTATTTCTCTTTATTGCATTACTTTATTCCTTCTTCTATTTATGTCTGGAATGTCATTTTTGGTGATTTGTGACGAAGGAAGGAGGGAGGGAGGGAGAGGAAGGAAGGGAGGGAAGGGTGTGTAGGAATTTAGTATGTAGCAAGGTTGGTGAAGGAAGGAGAGAGAGAGAGAGAGAGAGAGAGAGAGAGAGAGAGAGAGAGAGAGAGAGAGAGAGAGAGAGAGAGAGAGAGAGAGAGAGAGAGAGAGAGAGAATGTCCAAGCACCTCATACCTCCTCCTCCTCCTCCTCCTCCACCTCCTCCTCCTCCTCCTCCTCCTCCTCCTCCTTTGAATATGTGACACCTGGTTGTAGGGGTTATGTAAAAGAGAAAGAGAGAGAGAGAGAGAGAGAGAGAGAGAGAGAGAGAGAGAGAGAGAGAGAGAGAGAGAGAGAGAGAGAGAGAGAGAGAGAGAGAGAGAGAGAGGTGAATGGGATGGGCCTGGAAATTCAATCTGTTTTTGCCTGGATTATGGAATTCTTAAAAAAAAAAACCCAAAATATATTAAGATTGAAGATTTAAAGCCCTTAGTTTATACGCCTTTTATTTTGACAACAACAACAACAACAGTAAAAACAACAATAATAGCAACAAAAACTACACTACTACTTCTACTACTTCTACTACTACTACTACTACTACTACTAAAGTGAAAGAGAAAGTAGACAAGAAAAAAGTAATAGTAATAGTAGAAGAAAAGAAAAAGAAAAAGAAAAGGAAAAAGAAGAAGAAAAAGAAGAAAAGGAGAACTAGAGGAAGAAGGAAAAGAAGATAAGGAGAAAAAATCAAAAAAAGAAAGAAAAAGGAAAATAGAAAAGGAGAAGGAATAATAAAGAAAAATATGAGATGAAAAAAAATCAGTATAAGTGTAGTAGTGGTAGTATTAGTAGTGGTAGTAGTAGTAGTAGTAGTAGTAGTAGTAGTAGTAGTAGCCTTGTCATAACTCACCTGCACTCCTTAATAAGCTTAACCTCTACCTGCCTATCTCTACCTGTCCGTCCGGCTCTTTACCTGTCCATAGCCTTGCCTGAGTACCTGTGGCGGGGTGTGGGCGCCTAATGACCCTCCCTAGGTAGTCCAGGTAAACAGTACAAATTAGGCGTGAAGGCGTAACAAGGTGTGGCCAGGTGTTAGAAGTGGTGTCATGTGTGTGTGTGTGTGTGTGTGTGTGTGTGTGTGTGTGAGTGTGTGTGTGTGTGTGTGTGTGTGTGTGTGTGTGTGTGTGTGTGTGAGTGTGTGTGTGTGTTATGTTTGCAACTTTCATTGCCATTTTTCATTTTTTTTTCTTTTCCTATTTTTTTTGCTTTGTTCTTTTCCTTCACTTTCCCCGTTCTTGTTTTCTTTCTTGTCTCTTGTCATTGTTGTTTGCTCTTTCTTCTTCTTTTTTTTTTCCCACTCTCTTTACTTTGCGTGTTTCCTTCTCTTCGTATTTTTCTTGGCTTATTTCCATTCATTTCCTTTTATTTCCCTTTCCCATCTTTCTTAACTCCCTCTCCCTCTCATTTCCTTTCTCTTCCTTTTCCTTCTTTTTCATTCCCTTCCCTTCCCTTCCCTTCCCTACCCTTGCCTTCCCTTCCCTCCCTTTCCTCTCCCTTCCTTTATCTTCTTTTCTGTTCCTTATCCCTCCCTTGCCTTCCCTTCCCTCCCTTTCCTCTCCCTTCCTTTATCTTCTTTTCTGTTCCTTATCCTTCCCTTGCCTTCCCTTCCCTCCCTTTCCTTTCCCTTCCTTTATCTTCTTTTCTGTTCCTTATCCTTCCCTTCCTTTCCCTTCCCTCCCTTTCCTTTCCCTTCCTTTATCTTCTTTTCTGTTCCTTATCCCTCCCTTCCCTTCCCTTCCCTTCCATTCCTCTCCCTTCCCTTCCCTTCTTTACCATTCCTTTTCCTTCCCTTCCCTTCTCTCTTGTCCTTTTTTTTCCCATTTCCTCCGTTCCTTTTCCCTTCCCTTCCTTCTCATCTTCCTATCCTCCCCATCTCTCATCTCCTTAGATTCTCCTTCCTTCTCCACCCCTTCCTTCTTTTCCTTCCTTCCTTCCTTCCTTACCTTCTGTGTCTAATATCTTACTTGTAGCTAATTCATGGGAGGTGTGTGTGTGTGTGTGTGTGTGTGTGTGTGTGTGTGTGTGTGTGCCGCGCCTATGCGACCTTGCAGAACACCCACGCCCGTCCTCGCTTCTACAGGACTGCTCTGGACTCCACCTGCTTGTCTTCCTCCTCCTCCTCCTCCTCCTCCTCCTCCTATTCTCGTACATCATCATCGTCATCCTGCTCTTTTTATCGTCATCATTAATATTTGCATTATTATCTTGTTTTTTTTTTCTGCATCTTCATCATCATCATCATCATCATCCCATTTTTTTATCGTCATTATTATTATTATCATTTTTATCATTATTTTGTCTTGTTCTTGTTCTTTTTTTTTATTCGGCATCTTCTTCACCTTTATCATCTGTGTTTTATCTTTTCCTTCCCTTCCTCTTTCTTCCTCCTCCTCCTCCTCCTCCTCCTCCTCCTCCTCCTCCTCCTCCATCGCAGTTGCTTCCGTCTTCTCTTTCTCCCATAACCTTGCACACACACACACACACACACAAACACACACACACACACACACACACACACACCTGTATATACCCTCTTCTCCCTTCTCTTCTTACATTTCTTCCTCTTCCTCCCCTCCCCCCCTTCTCTCTCTCTCTCTCTCACCTGTGTTTACCTGTGTGCATTGTGAAGTAACTTCCGTATACTTAACACCTTTCCCTTTCTTTACTTTATTTGACTTTCTCTTTTATCCTTCTTTCCTCTATATTTTCTTTGTTTCTTTGATTTTTTTCCACTTTTCTTTATTTTTCTTGTTTTATTTCCCTTTTCTCTTTCGTTTTCTTGACCTTTTCTTTTCTAATTCCTCTTTTTTATGTGCGCCCTCATTTTTCTCCCTTTCTTTTCTTTTCCTATCCTTTCCTCTCCTTTCCTTTTTTCCCCTCTTTCTTTCTTTCCCTTCCCTTCCCTTCCCTTCCCTTCCCTTCCCTTCCCTTCCTTTTTTTTACCTTAATTAACTTACCTATAGCGGCTTCCTCTTACCTTACCTTACCTTACCTTACCTTACCATATGGCCGACCTTGATTACTCTTACGTTACCTGTGCGTTTTGTTTACCTTGCCCACCTGAGAGAGAGAGAGAGAGAGAGAGAGAGAGAGAGAGAGAGAGAGAGAGAGAGAGAGAGAGAGAGAGAGAGAGAGAGAGAGAGAGAGGAGGTTGGGGTCATGTAAGCTTTTGTAAGGTTGAAAATGAAAGGATTGAAAAAGGTTGGTGGTGGAAGAGAAGGAGGAGGAGGAGGAGGAGGAGGAGGAGGAGGAGGAGGAGGAGGTGGAGAGATAAACCTGTGTGACTAAAGCGGATTTGGGCGTGGTGGGTAAGGGAGGGGAAGGGAGAGGAGGAAGAGGAAGGGAGAGAGTAGTAGAGAAGGGATGGGAAAAGAATAGGGAATGGGAGGGAGGAGGATAGTGGAGTGTAAGGGAGGGGTGTGGTAGGGTATTGAAGGTATGGGAAGGGGAAGGAGGAATAGGGAGTGTGTATAGGGGAAGATGGGGAGGGATGGGGAAGTTAAGGAGAAGGGAGAAGAAAGCAAGGGAAAGAAGGAGAAGGCAGGAATGGGTGATGGGGACGATAGGGAGAAAGGGGAAGGGTAGGGGAAGGAAGGGAAGGGAGAAGAAAGCAAAGGAAGGGAAGAGAGAGGAGAGCAAAAGGAAGGAGGAGGAAGGGTAGGGAGTGGAAGGCAGGTGTGGGGAGGAAGGGTGATGGGGAAGGGTGGGGAAGGGAGGGAAGAGGAAGAGAGAGGAAAGCAGAAAGAAGGAAGGAGGAAGGGTGGGGA
>NC_066519.1:19613309-19623309 GCF_024679095.1 Eriocheir sinensis
TCATACTCGTCATTATAACTTCCATTCATTATGTTTCTTCTTTCTATCAAGTTCTAATCTCTTCATACATTATATTTCTCTTATCTATGGAATCTGTAATCGTATAGTATTGGATCTTGTTTATAGAATTCTACCTACTCTGATGTTTTGCCTCTTAACTATCTCTAGATTATTTTTTTTCTTGTTCTTTACTTTTTTTTCCTCAACTAAAGTCTTTCTCCAATCCTTCAAGTCCTTCCTTCATTCCTTCCTTCCTTCGTTTCTTTCTTTTTTTCTTTCTTTCTTTTTTTCTTTCTGTCTTTCTTTCTTTCTTTCTCCTTCCTTCCATCCATTCTTCCTTCCTATCTTCCTTCCTTCCTTCCTTCCTTCCTATCTTCCTTCCTTCCTTCCTTCATTCCTTCCTTCGTTTCTTTCTTTCTTTCTTTCTTTCTCCTTCCTTCCTTCCTTCCTTCCTATCTTCCTTCCTTCCTTCCTTCCTTCCTTCGTTTCTTTCTTTCTCCTTCCTTCCTTCCTTCCTTCCTTCCTTCCTTCCTTCCTTCCTATCTTCCTTCCCTCCTTCCCTCATTCCTTCCTTCGTTTCTTTCTTTCTTTCTTTCTTTCTTTCTTTCTTTCTCCTTCCTTCCTTCCTTCCTTCCTATCTTCCTTCCTTCCTTCCTTCCTTCCTTCTTATCACATTCTATCCTCTTCCATATTTCATCTCTTCCCTGTCGAACTCTAACCTTCTCAAGCATTTTCTTTCATCTACCGAATTCAACCTTCTTCATGCATTCCAATTCCTTTCTCGACCCTTCCCGGAGCTGTTTGGATAAGTGCACCGCGTCCTAAGCTAATAATGATGACGGGGCCTGTTCTAAATATACCAACACACTGACGCACACACACACACACACACACACACACACACACACACACACACACACACACGCTTCCTTCCTTGCTTCCTTCCTTCCTTCCTCTTTTTCTTTCATTCTTTATTTTCTTTATTCTCTTTCTTCCTTCCTTCCTTCCTTCCTTCCTCTTTCTTTCTTTGTTTCCTTTTTTTCTGTCCGTCTTTCTTTCTTGCCTTCCTTCCTTCCTTCCTTCATTTCTTTCCTTTCTTTCCATACACACACACACACACACACACACACACACACACACACACACACACACACACACACACACACACACACACACACACCTGACCTTATATTTGTTTTGAATGAAAGAGGAAAAAAAATCGATGACCTTCTCCTTGGTTAACACGAAGATCGATCCGTCTTATTTTTTTTATCATATTCTGAGCTGTGATTTTTTTTCTTATCCTTTCATCCAGTCAACGAAAACAAACAAACAAACTTCTCCTTATGTGGATGATCTTGTATATTATTATTCTGCCGCCCTATATATTTTTGGGTTATCTGTTTTACCTTTGCCTAGAAATAATTTTATGAGTCTCCCTTAAAGTCACACAAGGTCGGATGCTCAAAATAAGACAAAATATGAGACTACCGGAGAAAAATGTTCTTTCAAGTCTTTTCTGTAAAGTTAGAGGATGACTAAACGAAATATTGTGATCGAAAGGCTAAAAAAACTACTACTACTACTACTACTACTACTACTACCACTACTACTTTTACTTCTACTACTACTACGAGTACTGATACTAATATATGTAATAAAAGGGTTACCACCTCAACGTTTGTTCTCCACCTTGACAAACCAGTTCCTCCTCCTCCTCCTCCTCCTCCTCCTCCTCTAGATGCTAATAATATTAATAATGTGTAAAAAAAATAAGACAGACGGGAACGCGATTAAGAAGTAGAATCCAATACCAAATAGAGCCAATGGAGTACAATCAAGCCTAGTATTTATTTATTTGTTTATGAGGGAACGAGTCTATTGAGAGAGAGAGAGAGAGAGAGAGAGAGAGAGAGAGAGAGAGAGAGAGAGAGAGAGAGAGAGAGAGAGAGAGAGAGAGAGAGAGAGAGAGTAAAATTAATAGAGCCAAATGTTTAAAATCACTAGTTGAATAGTTGAATAGTTAAAAAAAAGTGGATGACGTAGTTGAATTTTGATGCTGTTGATATGGACTAGATTTTTGTTTTGTTTATATCTACCTGCGTACATACCTGTCTACCTGTTTGTCTGTCCTTACCTGTTTACCTACCTGAGTTCTTAGTTATTTGCCTATTACCTGTTCACTTGTATTTACCGTTATTTTTTATCTGTATTCCCACACCTGCTTTTTTTTTTTTTCCTAATTACCTTTGCCCCTGTACCTGCCTTCTTACCTTACTTTCTTCTCATCCAGTTATTCTTTTTTTCTTAATTTATTTACCTCCTCATATCTACTCACCCATTATCTACCTCCTTCTACTTGCATACTTACATATATTCGCCCTTTACTTCCCAACGTACCTGTGTGTTTGTTTGTTTGTCTGTGTCTGTCTGTCTGTCTGTCTGTCTGTCTATACCCTTTAGCTACCAACCTACCTATCTACTTTTTTGACAGGCAAGGTAATGCACAAACAACGTAGATACACACACACACACACACACACACACACACACACACACACACACACACACACACACACACACACACACACACATATGGGAGAGTGATTTCCCTTCCCCCCACCGCCTTTTATATTCTGTGTGTGTGTGTGTGTGTGTGTGTGTGTGTGTGTGTGTGTGTGTGTGGAATGATAAACGGCAAGGGAATGTATCGTCTCTTTATGGAGTGAGAGGATGAGGCTGAATTTTTTTATGCATTTAGAGAGAGAGAGAGAGAGAGAGAGAGAGAGAGAGAGAGAGAGAGAGAGAGAGAGAGAGAGAGAGAGAGAGAGAGAGAGAGCAATAAAAAAGTGTTACAATGACTTTTTCTTAAGGAGGAGGAGGAGGAGGAGGAGGAGGAGGAAGGAGGAGGAGGAGGAGGAGGAGGAGGAGGAGGAGGAGGAACAATAATGATATGATAATGATGCTAATGATGATGATAGTGAGGAGGAGGAAGAAAAAAAAGGTAGCGATATAAGGCGTGGGTCAAAGATGATGATGATGATGATGACGATGATGATGATGAGGAGGAGGAGGAGGTCACTTAGCTTCCTATTGACCGAGCAAAGTGACCAGACCTTCCTCTCCTCCACTTTGACCTTCCCTTTCCTCCCCTCCTCCTCCTCCTCCTCCTCCTCTTCCTCCTTCTTTCTTTAATCACTCTTTGCATCCCATTTTCTTTCGTTTATTTCGTCTTCTATTTTTCTAACTTTCATGCTCTTTATTTCCATCATCTTTTTTTTCCTTTAATTCTTTTTCCTTCTTTCTAATTTTTACCCTCATTCCTCAATCGTTCTTTTCCTCCCTTCTTCCCTCTTTCTTCCTCTCTCTTTTCTCTCCTTCCCTTCCTTCTTCCCTTTCTTTCATATCCTTACTCTTCATTCTCTTACACTTTCTTCTTTTCTTTCGTCTTTCATTACTTTTATCTCCTTCTTCTTCGTTCATCTTCTTCCTCTTCTTCCTCCCTTCCTTCCTTCCTTCCTTCCTTCCATGCTTAATTATATTCTCTCCACATTCCTCCGTGTTCTCCTGGCCTACCATCCTTCCCTCCCTCTCTCCCTTCCTTCTCTCCTCTCCTCTCCTCTCCTCTCTTCTCCTCTCCTCTCCTCTCCTCTCCTCTCCTCTCTCCTCCTCTTCCTTCCCTCTCATATTACCTACACTAAATATTGCAAGTCACACACACACACACACACACACACACACACACACACACACACACACACACACACACACACACACACACACACCTGTTCGTCTATAATTAAGGTTTTGGGTCAGTTCGGCGTGTATGGATTTAATGGTTCCTCTTGATATCGTTTTTTTGTTGTTGTTTCGTCCTTGTTTTTGTGTGAAGGTGAACGGGAGGTGGTGGTGTGGTGGTGGTGGTGGTGGTGATGGTGGTGGTGGTGTTTGGAATGAGGGGAGAGAAGAGGAAGAATGGATGAAGATAAAGAGGAAAATTGAAAAAGAAGAGGGTGATGAAAAGAACGAAGAAGATAAGGAAGAAAAGGAGGAAGAAGAGGAGGAGAAGAAAACGAAGAAGAAGAATGAACATGAAAATAATTTGACGTTTTTTTTCTATTTTTTATGACAATTATTTTTAACTAGTTTTTCTTTCTCGTTTTTCTTTCATCTACTTTTACTTTTACTCCCAATTTCTTAGGTGGATGTTTTTTTGTTGGTCATTGTATTCACTCACTCACTCACTCACTCACATACTCATTTACTCAGTCAGTCAGTCACTCACTCACTCATTCAATCTACCAAACACTTATTTATTCATCCATCCATTCATTCAATCACTCATTCATTCACTCATTCATTCACTAACTGTCTCTCTCTTTTCCTGCAGGTGAGTGTTATACCCGCGAGTAATGAATGAAGGACGCACGTGGAAGGAGGAAAGTGAGTACACCTTTCTCTCTCTCTCTCTCTCTCTCTCTGGTTCCGTCTCTTGTTAGGGCGGGCGGAGAATTTTATGGCCCTGCTCAGGTATAATGAAGGCGTGATAATTTTAAGTCGTTTTCTATGTTGTATTAATTTGCGCCAAGATAATTTTTTTTTTCAGGGGGAGCTTAAGTAAAAAGTGTATTGCGTTTGTTTGTTACGTACTGGTTTTCGTTTTCTTTTTGTTTTTTTTAATCTTTTTTGGGGGGACTTGAAGGTATCGCCGTTGTCTCTACTACTACTACTACTACTACTACTACTATTAAAATATTGGTATTTTGAACCGTTTGTCTTTGTATAATTTATTAAATCATTGTAGAAAATAAAGAAGGAAAGAAAGAAAGAAAGGAAGGAAGAAAAGAAGGCAGGAAAGAAAAAAGAGAAAAGAAAAAAAGAAAAAAAGAAAGAAAGAAAGAAAAATAAATAAATAAAGAAAGAAAGAAAAAAAGAAAGGAAGGAAGGAAGGAAGAAAGAAAAAGAAAGAAAGAAAGAAAGAAAAAGAAAGAAGAAATGAAGATAGGAAGCTTGGTAGGAATGAATGACTGGAAAAATGACGAAATGAAGAACGAAAAGTAAGAAAGAGAAGAAGAAAGAAATAAGATAAAAGAGATAAACAGTAAAAAGAAAGAAAACTCGACTCCATTATTCCCTGCAATGTTCTCCTTCTCTTAACTTTTACATATATATTTTTTTTTCCTTGCTTAAGAATACCAATGTTTAGCTTTTTATGTTTATTGGTGTGGGTGTTTATGTGTAGGTAAGGAATGCAGGCGTGTGTGTGTGTGTGTGTGTGTGTGTGTGTGTGTGTGTGTGTGTGTGTGTGTGTGTGTGGTAATAAGCTGCCCAGGTGTGCTTTGTTACCTCTACCCTCTACCCTCCTCCTCCTCCTCCTCCTCCTCCTCTTCCGTGCCCACCATCTGCCCACCAACCTTCACCCCCTTCTTCTCCCTCCTCTTCCTCCTCCTTCTCTCCCTCTCTCTCTCCCTCTCCTCCGTTCCCTCCCAGCCCTACCTACATCTAAAACTGACTCTCTCCCCCTTGCACTCCTCTCCCCTCCTCCCCTCTCCTCTCCCCCTCCCTCCCTCTCTCCCTTCCCCCTTCACTTGCTAAAATCTGAAGGTTATTGAACAGTACATAACCTTCGCGCCACCTGGTCCTCCTCCCACCTGTAAATCGCGCACCTGTGCCTTAAATCACCTGTGCGAGGCTTTAATGAGATGATAAAGGCGCGTAAATTGTCCCAGGTAAACTTTATGCCCGTGTTGAAGTTCGTGTGTGGTGGTGTCAGCGTGGTGATGGTGGTCATGGTGGTGGTGGCGGTGGCGGTGGTGGTGGTGGTGGTATGCTAAGTGATTGTTCGTGTATGTATGTATGGTGGTGGTGGTGGTGGTGATAGTGGTGGTGGTGTTGGTATGCGTTGTGGTGGTTTGGTGTATGGGTGATTGTGTGTGTGTGTGTGTGTGGTGCGTGGGAAAGGGAAGGACAGATGTGGGAATGCGTAGCAGGTGTGTGTGTGTGTGTGTGTGTGTGTGTATGTGTGTGTGTGTGGAGGTCAGAGAAAGAAACGAATGAATGAATGAATGAATGAATGAATGAAGGGAAAGAGAGAAATCAGAGTGGGAGAAGGAAGGGTAGGTAGGGTAAGGAAGCGAAGGGAAGAGAAGAGAGAAGGGAAGGGAAGTGAAGGGAAGGAAAGTAAAGGAAAGGGAAGGGAGGGAAGAGAAAAGAAAAGAAAGGAAGTGAAAGGAAAGCGTAGCAGATGTGTAGAAGAGAGTTAGAAAGAAACAGATGAATGAATGAATGGAAAAAAAAGAGACAGAAAAATAAAAGTGGGAAAAGGAAGAAACAGGTCTGTGAAAGAAAGCTAAAAGGATGCATGCGTTGAGGTGAAAGAAACGGATGAAAAATAAATGAATGAAAAAATGAGAGAGGAAAAAAAAATAGCCATCAGATTTAAGGGCTATAAATTAAGAGGCGAGGAGCTTGAGGAGGTGATAAAACGAGAGATGGGATAAAGAAGGAAAACCAGGGAGATGGTGAGAGGTGAGAACAGATAAAAGAAGATGCGAGGAGTTGAAGGAGATGATAAAAAGTGAGATGGAACAGAGGAGGCAACGCAGGCAGATGGTGAGAGGGGAGAACAGATGCGTTGGAAGATAAAAAAAAAGGAAGTGGAGAAAGAAAAAAAAGACAGAATGCTAGAAATTTAAGTACAGGTAAGTAATGATGAAGAACAGAGAGAGATTGATGTCAGATAAAGTGTTGATGAAGAATTGTAAAGATGAAGAACCGGAGATGATAAGAGATGAGACTGAAGAGGAAAACAGGAAATAAGATACCGTAAAAATAAACGAAGAAAAATAAAGAAAGAGAGATAAAGAAACTGTCAGATAAAGTGTTAGAGGAGATGATAAGAAGATGAGATAGAGAAGCAAAACAGGTAATATGATACAATTAAAATTAACGCTCAAAGAAAAAAGAGAAAAAGAGAGAAAAAATGTGTCATGAAGTGCTCGAATTATGAAGAGGAAAAACTGGAGATGATAAAAGAAGATGAGATTGAGAAGGGAAATAAGACAGGTAACAAAATAAAATAAAAATAAACGCCCAAAAGAAAGCAAGGAAGAAAAAATGTGTCAGAAAATGTTAGAATTATAAAGGTACAGAACCGGAGATGATAAGAGATGACGTAGATAAGGAAAACAGGTGCGGGATGAACTTAAAAATAAACTCTGAGAGGAAAGAAAGAGAGAAAAAAATGGTGGCAAATTTAGAAGACCGAATGAAAGGTAGAAGAGGAAAATTAGGTGATAAAAGAGAGATAAGATAAGGAAAGAAAAAGCAAGATACCAAATTTAAAAGACCAAATAAAAAGTAGAAGAGCAGAATTAGGTGATAAGAGAAAGATCAGATAAGGAAAGAAAAAGCAAGATACCAAATTTAAAAGACCAAATAGAAAGTAGAAGAACAGAATTAGGTGATAAAAGAGAGATAAGAAGAGAAGAAGAAAGAAAAAAAACACAGGTATAATAGTTAACGGCTTGTATATAATAAAAACAAACAACAACAAAAAGAAAACCAAATATATAAGGAAGAGTGTTAGGTTAGGAAAACGTTCGGGAAGGCCTTAGTTATGCAGTGGACTATAGTAACAACCGATGATGATGATGATGATGATGATGTAAGTTGACCAGGTGTAAGTGATGACAGGTAGCTATGTAAGTGGTTGTATAAGTAGACAGGTATACGTGTAAGAGCTAAGACAGGTGTGTGTGTGCGTGCGTGTGTTGGTGAGCCAGGTGGACAGGTGTAGCCCGTTTACCTGGTGGAGCGTAAGGGGGGGGAGGGGGGGCAAGGTAACTGGGAATGACAGGTGTGTGTGTGTGTGTGTGTGTGTGTGTGTGTGTGTGTGTGTGTGTGTGTGTGTGTGTGTGTGTGTGTGTGTGTGTTTGCTTCAGGGGTTCTTTAGCTTGTTCTTTGCTCTCCCCTCCACCACCACCACCACCTACTGTCAACACCATTACCATACAAGAGAAGGGGAGTTGTATGTGCGTTTGTGTGTGGTGGTGATGGTGGTGTGGAGTTAAAAGGTTAGGGTAATAAAAAGCTGGTGATGTTTTTCTGTGGTAATGGTGGTGATGATGGTGATGATGGTGAGGCGTTTTTAGTGGTGTTGGCTTGATAATAATGGTGATGGGAATGGTGATGATGTTAATGATGGTGACGTTTTGGGTGGTGATTGTGTTCCTAGTGATGATAAAAGTAATGAGATGATGATGAAGGTAAAGTTTTAGTGGTGATGGTGTGTTGGTGATGATTATAGTGATGACGAAGGTGATGTTTTTGTTTTTAGTGGTGTTGATGTTGGTGGTGGTGATTACAGTGGTGATTAAGGGAGTGTTTTAGCTGGTGATGGCGTGGTGGTGATGATTATAGTGATGACGAAGGTGATGTTTTTGTTTTTAGTGGTGTTGATGTTGGTGGTGGTGATTAAGGGAGTGTTTTAGCTGGTGATGGCGTGGTGGTGATGATTATAGCGATGATTATAGTGATGACGAAGGTGATGTTTTGTTTTTTAGTGGTGTTGATGTTGGTGGTGGTGATTAAGGGAGTGTTTTAGCTGGTGATGGCGTGGTGGTGATGATTATAGTGATGATGGTGGTGATGAAAGTGATGTTTTTGTTTTTAGTGATGGTGGTGGTGGTGATGGTGGAGGAGGCGTCGAGGTCACCTGTCTAGATTAATGGCCCCACACCTGACCTTGGCCGTATCACTGCACACATACCTGGCCCTCCCACACACCTGTCCACCTCTGATTACCTTTCCCTCGCTCACCTGGACCTCCTACACCTGCTTCGGCCTCCTCCTCTTCCTCCTCTTTATTCTTTTTTTTTGCCTCCTCCTCCTCCTCCTCCTCCTCCTACTCCTTATTCTTTTCCTTTTCTGATAGCGATTCTCATTTTCCCTTCTTCTCCCTCGACCTCCTGCTCCTTCTTCTCTTCTTCCTCCTCCTCCTCCTCCTCCTATTGTTTTTTTATGCCTCCATCTCCTCCTCCTTCTCTTTATCATCATCATTCTTTCTCATTTCCTCCCACACTCATGATAGCGTATCTTCTCTTCTACTTGTTCCTTCTCTTCCTTCTCCTCCTCTTCTTCGTGTTCCTCCTCCTCCACCTTTTTCTCTTTTCTTTCTCACGTTTTACTTTTTCTTTTAAAATTTTGTTGTTCCTGTCATTGTTCTTGTTTTGCTCTTTATCATTTATCTTCTTCTCGTTCTTGTTCTTCTTGTTCTTCTTCTTGTTCTTGTTCTTCTTCTTCTTCTTCTTCTTCTTCTTCTTCTTCTTCTTCTTCTTCCTACACACACACACACCTCACACCTACACTCATGATAAAAAATGCCTTCCTCCTCCTCCTCCTCCTCCTCCTCCTCCTCCTCCTCCTCCTCCTCCTCCAGATGGATTTATTGTTTGTTTGTTAATCTCACTTTGGGCCGCAGTATAAACACGACTTTGTGGCAAAAACTTGTGAATGGAGGGAAGGGAGGGAAGGGAGGGGAAGGGAAGGGAAGGAAGAGGGGGGAACAGAAGAAAAAAAGAAGGGGAGATTGGAGGGAAGGAAGGGTAGCGTAGGGTAGGGTATGTTATGTTAGGTTAAGGAAAAGAAGAGAAGGGAAGGGAAAGGAAAGGAAAGGAAAGGTAAGGTAAGGTAAGGTAAGGAAAGGAAAGGAAGGAAGGAAGGGAAGGAAGGAAGGGGAAGGAAGGAAGGAAGAGAAGAGAAGAGAAGAGAAGAGAAGAGAAGAAGGGGAAAAGAATGATGATGAAGGAAGGGAAGGAAGGGAGGGAAGGAATGGGAAGAATGGGAACGAAAAGGAAAGGGACGGAGGAGAGGGAGGGAAGGACGTGATGTGAATGGGAGGTAAGAAAGAAAGGAGGAGGAGGAGGAGGAGGAGGGGGAGGAGGAGGAGGAGGAGGAGGAGGAGGAGGAGGCGGCTGAATGGCAAAGGGAAAGAAACGGA
>NC_066519.1:19628309-19658309 GCF_024679095.1 Eriocheir sinensis
GGAGGTTGGGAGAAGGAGGGAAAGGGAAGGGAAGGAGGTAGGGTGAGCTGGAGAGGGAGGGAAAGGGAAGGGAAGGGGATAGGGAAGGAGGTAGGTATAGGGTGAGAGGGAGAGAGAGGGAAAGGGAAGGTGAATGGGAGAGGGAGAGGGAGGGAAAGGGTAGGGGAAGGGAAGGGAAGAGAGGGTAGGGAAGGGTAAGGGAGGGAAAGGGAAGGGAAGGGAAGAGAGGGAAGGAAGGGAAGAGAGGGTAGGGAAGGGTAAGGGAGGGAAAGGGTATGGGAAGGGAAGGGAAGAGAGGGTAGGGAAGGGTAAGGGAGGGAAAGGGAGGGAAAGGGAAGGGAAGAGGGGGTAGGGAAGGGTAAGGGAGGGAAAGGGTATGGGAAGGGAAGGGAAGAGAGGGTAGGGAAGGGTATGGGAAGGGAAGGGAAGAGAGGGTAGGGAAGGGTAAGGGAGGGGAAAGGGAAGGGAAGGAAGAGGGGTAGGGAAGGGTAAGGGAGGAAAGGGTATGGGAAGGAAGGGGAAGGGTAAGGTAGGGAAGGGTATGGGAAGGGAAGGGAAGAGGGGGTAGGGAAGGGTAAGGGAGGGAAAGGGTAGGGGAAGGGAAGGGAAGAGAGGGTAGGGAAGGGTAAGGGAGGGAAAGGGTATGGGAAGGGAAGGGAAGAGGGGGTAGGAAAGGGTAAGGGAGAGGGAAAGGGTATGGGAAGGGAAGGGAAGAGGGGGTAGGGAAGGGTAAGGGAGAGGGAGGGTAAGGGAGGGGAAGGGAAGGGGTTATACGTCCTATCATTTGCATACATAATTAAACACTCAACTACCCTCTTCTAACGTTCCCTCTCTTGTATAACGGCGGAGAACACAACCTCCCTTCCTACCTCTCTTCCCTTCATACCCTCATACACTTTGCATATCTTCATCATCATTAAGTGAGGAAAGAAGGAAATAGAGAAGGAACGAAAAACTTAAATAGATAGACAGTGAATGAGGGAATTAAAGGAATGAGAGAAAGAAAGAAAGAGGAAAGAGGTTGAGAAAAGGAAGTAGAGAAAGAACGAAAAACTTAAATAAAAATACAGTGAATAAGGGAATCAGAGAAGTAATGAGAGAATGAGACGAAGAGAGAAGGAAAGAAGAATGGAAATTAGAAAAGGAAATAGACTAAGAACGAAAAACTTAAATAAAAATACAGTGAATAAGGGAATCAGAGAAGTAATGAGAGAATGAGACGAAGAGAGAAGGAAAGAAGAATGGAAATTAGAAAAGGAAATAGACTAAGAACGAAAAACTTAAATATATAGAGAGTGAAGGAGAGAATCAGTAAAGGAATGAGAGACAGAAAGAGGGGAAGAAAGAAAGAGAGGAAAGGAAATAGACGAAAAAACGAAAAACTGAAATATAAAAACAGTGAATAAGGGAATCAAAGAAGGAATGAGAGAAAGAGAGGAAGAAAGAAGGAAAGAAGAAAGGGGTTGAGAAAAGGAAATAAACAAAGGACGAAAAACTGAAATATAAAGACAGTGAGTAAGAGAATCAGAGAAGGAAGGAGAAAAAGAAAGAGAGGAAGAAAGAAAGGGATTGAGGAAGGACGTAACGAGAGCAGGAAAGAAATGGAAAAGAAAAACAACAAGAAATGAAGAAAAAAGACAATAAATGAGAGAATGGGAAAAAAGGAACGACAAAAGAAGGAAAAAAAAGAAGAAAAAGGGAGAAAAGGAGTAAGAAAGGATGTAAGTAAAGAAATAGCGAAGAAAGAAAGAAAACAAGAAATATAGATAAAGACAATTAATGAAAGAATAGAGAAATGAATAAAGAAAGCAAACTGTATAAGGAGAAAAGATAAGAAAAAGAAAAGAAAAGAAAAGAGAAAGAAAAAGAAAGAGAAAGAAAGATAAGAGAAGAGAGAGAGAGAGAGAGAGAGAGAGAGAGAGAGAGAGAGAGAGTTTAGCATAGTTTATGGGTTTGAAATTATAACACGCGCAAAGAAAGTTGATTTAAGAAAAAAAAAAGTTAAGAAAAAGTTGTATCAGGCATGTGCTTCCTGTTGCTTTACCATAATTTCCTCCTCCTCCTCCTCCTCCTCCTCCTCCTCCTCCTCCTCCTTCTCGTTGTGGGTGTGGCAGGTAAGGTTAGGGCGGGACAGGTATGCTAGTGACCACTGTGCTAAATTAGTTTGACCAGGTGTGTGTGTGTGTGTGTGTGTGTGTGTGTGTGTTAATAAGTGTGGCTGTATATGGAAATTCTCTCTCTCTCTCTTCTTTCTTCCTTTCTTCTTTTCATTCATCTCTAATAATAATAGTAATAATAATGAAGATAAAAAAAATAAGTTGAAAAAATAATAAAAAAACAAGTATGATGATGATGATGATGATGATGATAAGACAAAAAACAATAAATAAAAAACAAAACAAAGTGAAGATGAAGGAGATAGTGAGTAAAAGTGACACCCATTGACAAAAATAATGAGACTGAAGGTGAGAATGGGAACCCAGGTGATAAAAAAGCTACCTGTAATTAGGAAGATCAACACAATCATTAACAGCCGGGCCTTAACGGCGGTAACGAGGCGATGCTTATGATAACTAATTGACTCTGCCAGGTAAGGACATTTTAGGGGAGGGAAAGGTAAGGTAGAAAGGCCTCAGGGAAAGTGAAAGCAATTACCGGCCTTTTTACCTCCCAGCTAGATAGGTTAGGGAGGGAGGGAGGGAGGAGGAAAGGGTAGGAGAGAGAGAGAGAGAGAGAGAGAGAGAGAGAGAGAGAGAGAGAGAGAGAGAGAGAGAGAGAGAGAGAGAGAGAGAGAGAGAGAGAAGGTAGGGAAGGGGAGAAGAGAAGAAGAAGGAAAGGAGAAAGGGAGAGATTAGGAGAGAAGAAAAAAGAGAAAGAAGAAGGGAGGGAGGGAGGAAGGGAAAGGAGAGAGAGAGGGAGAGAAGGAGGAAGGGAGGAATAGTGTCATAGGCCTTGTGTGTGTGTGTGTGTGTCAGAGAGAGAGAGAGAGAGAGAGAGAGAGAGAGAGAGAGAGAGAGAGAGAGAGAGAGAGAGAGAGAGAGAGAGAGAGAGAGAGAGAGAGAGTTCATTTGGCACTGTCCCTCTCCTTTCATCTTTTCTTTTCTTTTTAATGAAGAGAAACAAAAGATTGACGAGTCCGAGAGAAGAAAAGGAATGAAGGAAGGAAAGAAGGAAGAAAGAAAAGGAAAAAAAGATTGAAAAGGAAATAAAATGGAGAAATTAATGAATGAAAATATAGAGGAATGAATGAAGGAAAGAAATAAGGGGAAGTAGGAAGGAAAAAAGTTAGGAAAAAGAAAAGGAATCTACAAAATATTTTAAAAGACGAAATTGAAAAAGAGAAGGAGGAGGAGGAGGAGGAGGAGTGAAGGAGACTAATGAAGGAAGTGTGAAAGAAGAGTCTGAAGGAAGCAGTGTTGGGTCAGGTGTGCTCCTCCTCCTCCTCCTCCTCCTCCTCCAGCTACTACTCCTTCACGTCAATCAAAGTCGTATAGAGTGGTTTACCCTTTCTCTCTCTCTCTCTCTCTCTCTCTCTCTCTCTCTCTCTCTCATATATTTTTGGCATGTGAAAGTGTGGTGCATTGAGAGAGAGAGAGAGAGAGAGAGACAAACAAACAAGACAATATATAACAACCAACGTCTCTCTCTCTCTCTCTCTCTGCGTGTCTGTCTGTCTGTCTGTTTATTCATTCGTCTGTCTGTTACTGTCCATTCATCTATTCATCTTTGTGGTTGTCTGTCTCCTTATCGACTTATTCATCGGAGGAGGAGGAGGAGGAGGAGGAGGAGGAGGCAAGAAGACAAATAATAGTAGTGGAAGATAGATGGAAAGGGAGAAGAGGAGAAGAGGAGAGGATGAAGAAGAAGAAGAAGAAGAAGAGGAGGAGGACGAGGACGACGACGAGGAGGAGGAGGAGGAGGAGGAGGAGGTTATGATGTCTTTAATTTATAGTATGCAGGAAGATTACTTAGCCAGTCACACCTGTTCTTCCTCCTCCTCCTCCTCTTCTTTCTCCTCCTTCTCCTCTTCCTCCTCCTCTTCCTCCTCTTGATTACCATTTATTCTCGTAGTCTATCTTAATACTAATTGGAAAATCAGTATAATTTACGTTGGGTATATTAAGTTTATTTTCTCTTTCTTCATCAAGTCTCGAGCATCTTAGCAACACGTATTGGTATAAATATTGACTCCATTACCTCAAATATAGAATCGAATCGTGTTCACATGTAGACATCTTCACATCATATTATCGTGTGTCATTTAGTCTAAAGCATCTGTTTGTCTCTTAGCGCGGTATTACAAGAAACTTTCGCTCCACACATCAACTATTTCTAAAGGTCAAAGAGGGGGTCAGTCGGGTTCTAATGAGTGTTTCTTCAGGTTCATGGTACAGAGGAAGGGTCAAACTACCACCAGGGTCATAAAACTACTCCCGGAAATGCCTACAACTCCTACGAAAGCCTTGTCAAATATGTGTTCTTGGGCGGCGAAATGTCTTGCAATACGATTCTTTTTAGCAAAATTGAATATGGGATCGAATTGCACTAATATACAGTGAAGGGCGATCTGAAACTCTACCTTACGTCTAAATTTCATATCCTCTTGCATCATTTCGTCTCCAGCATCTTAGCAACGCGTATTGTTGATAGTATAAGATCGAATCGTGTTAATTTACAGTGGAAGAAGAGTATCTGAAACTGCTTTACGTCATCTTCACTTTATATTCTTCCATGTCATCTCATCTCATCTCCAGCATCACTGATTCGTTTGTTATTAGTATAAACTCCATTACCGCAACATAACATCAACAGTAAGATAGAATCGATCCGTGGTAATACACAGTGGAGGAAGAAGAAGAAAAAAACAACAACTGTACCTTCCCCTGTCTTCCCCTTCCCTGTCCTCCCCTCGCCTCGTCTCCAGCATCTCATTGACACGTCGAGCCCTGCGTTGACGTGCGTGCGTAAGGAATGACTCACTGCGCTCACCTTGCCTACCTGCTTGTCACCTGTCGCACGTAGATCTATTGGGGACGCTCTGGTTGCTTCTCGTTCTGCCTCAATACCAGCGTTCCAAATTATCGTACGCATCACACTGCCTTTCCGTAGTTTCTGACATATAAGTAAAATTGAAAGAAAACCATCACCATTTAACATTTTCAGCGGTAACTTTAATTTTCGATCGTTACTTGTAAAGGTACGAGAGTTTTAGGATTGAAAATGATAAAAATATGATGTTCAGAGTACGATAATTTGGCATCGCTGCTCAATACCCTGATTCTCCTTTTCTGAGGCTAAGGTTGAGGTCCTTTTCTTCTCTGCCTTTATGTTCTTCCTCACTCTCCTGTTTGATGGTTAGAAATGCCCCCTCTTCTTTTTTTTCTTTTTCCTCTTCTTTCTTCTTTGTGTTCTCCTCTTCTTCCCTTTCTTTGTTCTGTCTTCTCGTCCTCGTCCTCTTTCTCCTTATCCTCCTCGCCCTCTTCCTCCTCTTCTTCCTTTGCCTCCTTCTCCTCCTTTTTTATGCTCTTGATATATGTGTAATGCTGAGAAAGGAAGGAAGGAAGGAAGGAAGGAATGAAGGAAGGAAATAAGAAAGAAAATAAGAAAGGGAAGAAACAAAAGAGGATGAAAAGAGGAAAAAAAGGAAAGAAAAAAAATGAATGAATGAATGAAAGACGTAAAGAAATAAACGAGTGAGTGCACTAATGAATGAATGAATGAATGAAGAAAGAGAGGAAAAAAGGAAGGAAGGAAAGGAAGAGAGAGAGAAGCTGGAGGCAATATTTATGGAGGAGGAAAGTGAGTGATGTGAGATGGAGAGGTGAGGAGAGACGGGAAGGACTGCAAGGAGGGAAAAAGAGGCAATTTAGGAGCACGAAGGAGAAGAGAAAACAAGAGAACGAGAGTGTGAACGTGGGTGAGAAGAGGAAGAAGAGGAAGAGGAGGAAGAGGAAGCAAAAACGAGGTGTGAAGGGAGGTGAAGAGGGAGGAAAAAGAAGAGTGAATGGAGGATTAAAAAGTGTAAGATGAGATAAAACAAGAGAAATTTCGGGTGATTGAGAAGAGAATGAAAGAAGAAAAAAATATTAAAATGGGCATGTGAAGAGAACGGAGATGAAAAGAAGAAATGGAGGAGAGGGAAATAAAAAAGAAAAGGAGAAATGCACAACACGGATGAAAATGAAGAAAAGAATGGCTGGAAAATTTAGAAGAAAAGGAAGGAAAAAACTTGAAAATGATAAAGAGGAAGAAAGGGAGGGGAAGAAACAGGACCAGAGGAAAAAGGACTTAGCTAGAAGGAAAAAGAGAGAAAATGGAAGACACGTAGAAGATGATAGAAGAGAAGGAATAAGGAGGAAAGAAAGAAAGGAAGGAAAAAAAATAACAGGATTGAAAAGAGAGAAGAGAGGGAAAGGAATAAAGTTCACATCAGAAGCAAAAGAACTGAGGTGGATAGGAAAGGAAAAGAAAGGAAGAGAAGGAAGGAAAAAGAAAACAAACAAACAAACAAAAAAAAAACTGAATAGAATTTAAAAGAAGGTACAGAGGGAAAGGATGTTAAAGAGAGGCAAAATTTTGTAACCAGGATATAAAAAAGAAAGAAATAGGAAGAAAAGCAAGATAGAAAAACATTAAGTATATAACAGGTATGAGATGCACCCTCCTCCTCCTCCTCTGCCTCCTCCTCTTCCTCCTCTTCCTCCTCCTCCTCCTCCTCTTAAGTCTCTCCGGTGATGTGTTTTATGTATTTCAAGAACTCGTAAATTTTCTTCAACCTAAAATTTATTCGCATTCTTTTGCCACGCGTATTAATTCTTCCTTTTTTATTTATTTTATTTTATTTTAATTTATTTTATACACCTCATTCTTATTCTTGCTCCTTTACCTCACCTTCGCATAAATAGATAAATAAATAAATAAAGTAGCTCACAAGTATTTCCCCTCCTCCTTTTCTTCCTCCTCCTCCTGCTCCTCTTCTTCCTTGTATAAATATTTTACATTAGTTTTTCCTTTCTTAATCTCTCTCTCTCTCTCTCTCTCTCTCTCTCTCTCTCTCTCTCTCTTCCTGTCTTCTGCCTCCTCCTCCTCCTCCTCCTCCTGTTCTTCTTTTTGTTCTTGTACTTTTTGTTGTAGTTGATGTTGTTGTTCTTTGATTTTTCCTTCTCTTGGTGATGATGATGATGATGATGATGGTGGTGGTGGTGGTGGTGGTGGGTATGGCCTTGGGCAAGTACCTAACCGTTTAAATCTTCTTGATCACCACCAATTATAGTTTTCAGAAGCTGTGTGTTCGCGCGCGTGTGTAAGTAGGTCTTTGTCAGTGATAGATAAATAGAAAAAATGATAGACACTTAGAGATATATAGATGGAGTGAATGATATATGTTGGTAGACAGATACCCAGATAGATAGAGATAAAAGAACCCCCAACACCTATTTACAAAGGGAATAGAAAGAGTGATAGATAGTTAGAGTTATAAGAGTATAGAGATAGATAGATGTAGTGAATGATAGATGAGTTAGACAGATACAGATAGATAGAGATAAAAGAACTCCCAACACCTATTTAAAAAGAGAATAGAAAGAATGATAGATAGTTAGAGTTATAAGAGAATAGAGGTAGATAGATGTAGTGAATGATAGATGAGTTAGACAGATACAGATAGATAGAGATAAAAGAACTCCCAATACCTATTTACAAAGGGAATAGAAAGAATGATAGATAGTTAGAGATATAAGAGAATAGAGATAGATAGATGGAGTGAATGATAGATATAGATATTCAGACAGATTAGATAGATAGAGATAAAATAACCCCCAATACATGTTTACAAAGGGAATGCAAAGAAAGAAGAAATTATTAAGAAAACAGACCAATAATGAAAAAAAAAATGGTTGACACTAATGAGAAAAACTAAAAAAATGTTGTCAGGTAATGAAAAAAAAAGACTCGGAGAAAATATCTAAGACAAAAAGACTAAACGCAAACACAGAAAACGGGAAAGAAAATTATGAAAACCAGAAAACAAAATACAAAAACAACAACAAAAAACTAACAAGAGAAAATATTTAGAAAAACTCCCGACATGAGAAAATACAGCGTAACAAAAAAATGGAATAAAACCAAAATACGACCAAGAAAATAACAAATAATACAAGGGAAAAAAAAGAAGAAAGAAGCAAATTGAACTAGACTGAATAGGTTAGCCGTAGACAGGGAGGGGAGGGGAGGGGGAGGAGGGGGATAAGGGAGGGGGGTTCGAAAGGGGGAGGGGGTTAGTGTCTTGTGAGTTGGCATCTCCCTCAGCCAGTGACGTCATCAAGAGTGCCAGCCAGGGTAAAGGGGGAAGGGAAGGGGAACGGGGAGGGGGAGGGGGAGGAAGGGTCTGCGCGTGACGGTGTGTGTGTGTGTGTGTGTGTGTGTGTGTGTGTGTGTGTGTGTGTATGATTTTTGTAGTTCTTATTTTTTTCTTTTTTTCTTATTTTCTTCATTTTCTTCTTCTTCTTCTTCTTCTTCTTCTTTTTTATTATCTGCATTCCAAGGGTAAGAGATGAATCATTTGCACCCCTCCTCCTCCTCCTCCTCCTTCTCCTCCTCCTCCTCCTCCTCCTCCTCCTATGCACCTGTTGCGCCAAACATTCCTACTTGCTTGTGTTTGCTGGGTCTCTCTCTCTCTCTCTCTCTCTCTCTCTCTCTCTCTCTCTCTCTCTCTCTCTCTCTCTCTCTCTCTCTCTCTCTCTCTCGTTTTATTTGTGAATGAGTTATTTTTATTTTTTTTTCCTTTTCGTCAACACTTTTTTTTTTGCTCGTTTTGTTTTCTTTGTCGTTCTCGTTTTTTTTTTCTTGTCGTGTCGTTCTCGTAATAATGATGATGATGATGATGATGAAAGAGACGCTGATACTACTTCCATTCTCTTCATTTTCCTCCACCTGCTCCCATTCTCTCTCTCCCACCCTCCCTCCCTCCCTCCCTTCCTCCTCCCTCCTCCTCCTCCTCCTCCTCCTCCTCTCGGTGCGGCACAACCTGTCATATTGCAGGTATTTGGGGACATTAATAACCTTCAAATAGGCTGCGAGTCACCTCCTCCTCCTCCTCCTCCTCCTCCTCCTCCTCTTCGTCTCCCTCCTCCTTTCCCTTTTACTCATCCATAGATTCTCCTCGTTTCCTCTTTTATTTTTTCCTCTTACCTGTCCTCTCCTTCCCTCTTTATTTGCTCATCAAAAAAGGGAACTCAGATGTGATAATGATGGTGGTGATGGTGATGCTGATGGTGGTGGTGATGATAGTGGTGATGGTGGTGATGGTGTACTGGAGTAGTCGCAGAGGTGTTGGCGCCGCCCGTGTGGTTGTGCTGGCAGCGTAGTAGTCGTAGTGGTGGTGTGGTGGCGGCGGTGGTGAACTATTGTGGTGGTATGGTGGGGGGAGGAGGGAGGGGGCACGGCGGCGGGGTGAGCCAGCGCCAGCACACCCCGCCGGGCCGCCAGTCTCACGTACCCTCCTGCACCTTACACGCCACGCCGCGCCCCGCCACACACACGCACACACACACACACACACACACGCACGCACACACACGCAGACTCGTACAGCCGTGCCTCCATTCACGCACACACACACGCCCCTCGCCGGTGTGCGCGTGCAGGGGCGCCGCGTGCCCGGAGTGCCATGTCGGCGCGGCAGGGGCTGAGTGTTCCGCGGGAGGCGTGGCAAGGCTCGGCGGACGCCCTGCTCACCGCCTTCGAGTCGCTGCTGCAGGAGGGGGGGACGGAGGGCGGCGCCGGGCATCAGGCGGCGCGCCCCAAGTGGTCCTCCGAGGAGCTGCTGGCGTCCTGTCAGGCGCTGTTGGACGACGCCCGGGAAGTTGTGCTGCCCCGGGGGGCGCCCATCGGCCCCGCCGCCCCCGCCACCCCACCTCCCCTGGCGGCCGCACCCCCGGCGCCCTGCCCCGCCTTGTGTGCCGCCTCCCCGTCCACAAGTAGGGCAGGTGTCGGTCATTTGTCAGAGCCCGGCGCCTGCCCAGCCCCTGCCCCGGTACCTGCCCTGACACCTGCCCCGGCGCCTTCTCCGCCGTGTGTGGCGTGTGTGGTGCGCCGCGGGTATGGCCACGAGTGTGACTGTTACACTGACCTGCCCGGGGCACAGGCGCCATACGGCGCCTCCCCTGCCCCCTCGCTGCCCCCTGCGTCCCCCAGCACATTATTGGCCGCGGGTCCGGGCGGCGCGGCCCAGCTGGAGGGTCAGTGTGGCGGGGGGGCGGCGTGGGGCCAACATTGGCCAGGCACAGGCATGTCCACGGTCAGTGAGGCCGCGGCCACCTGCGGCGGCGGGGCGGCGCGAGAGGAGGACGAAGAGTCTGTGATCAGCTTCAGGACGTGCAGCTCCGGGGACCTGGAGAGCCTGGGCTGGTGCTCCGCCTCGGACGGGGAGGCGGACAGCGACGTGGAGGGTGAGTGTAGCCTGGGCAGGTTCACGCCCACCACAGAGGACCTGTGGCAGTGGAACCCCAGCTATGAGGAGGGGCGGCGGGGCTGGGGCGGGGGCAAGGTGCCCACGGATGACGAGAGCGACGACGGGACTCAGGCGACCCTGGCCCCGCGGGGACACTGGCAGCGGGAGGCGTCCGAGGAGCCGCCGCCGCCTCCCCACCCGGTGATTGACATCCAGGCGTTGGGGTGGCTGGCGGGGACCCTGACGCAGCAGGGCACCAGCCGCGGGGGCGGGATCGTGGCGGCGGGCGGTGGTGGAGGCCGTGCGGGGGCCGGGCAGGAAGGCACCGCCTCACCCTCCGCGGGGCCGCCAGTGCCCGATGAGCCGTGCCGCCACCAAGTGCCACGAGGGTCCGCTGAGCGCCGCGCGCCGCCCGATGCTCGCTCTAACGGCCCCTGCGAGCAGCCCACGGCGGCGGCTATCCTCGGCGGCAGCACCCCGCCGGAGCAGCAGCAGCAGCAAGCAGCCATCACCGCCACAGAGGGCGTGGGGGCCGTGACACCGCCGCCAGTAGTCACCAACAACACACCACCGCCTCCAGCAACACCCTCCCCGCGCCCCGCCCCGTCCCCGCCACTTGGGGGCCTCGGGGGAACCGCCACGACCAGCTGCGTCACGCGCCCTCGGCAGGAGACACAGGGCCGCAGTGCTCTGTGTGCTGTGCCCGCCACGCCGCCCCTTCAGGCAGGCGCTGACGGGAGTGTGTGTGGTGAGGGCGTGGGCGGGGAGGCGTGGCGAGGCTCCGGCAGCCCCGAGGCATCAGACATCTGGTGTTCGTATCAGTCGGAGGCGTTGCAGGCCACCCTACCTGTCACCTATTCCTGTCCCGCTGCTGCTGCGGCCTTGCCCTCCCCTCCTCCTGCTCCTCCTCCTCCTCCACCTTCGTTGCCTCCTCCCTCGCTTTGTTCCATTCCTCATGCTGCATCCCAATCTCCTGTAGTGCCTCCTCCTCCTCCCTCTGTCATACCACCTCCTTCCCCTTTTGTCCTCACTCCTCCTCCTCCTCCTCCTCCGCCACATCTCCATCCTGCTCTTTCCCATCCATCGCCTTCTTCCTCTCCACCTGCGTCTCCATCTCCATCTGATACTTCACTTCCTTCTCCTCCCTCCTCTCCGCCCCCTTCCTCCCCCACCGTCACAACACCTCCTTCCACTCCTCCTCCTCCAACTCCTCCACCGTCTTTCCCTTCGCTGCCTCCTTTCCCTTCTCCCTCTCCTTCCCCAACCCCTCCCCTCCCATCACCTCCTACTTCCCCACCTCCATCTCCTCCATCCTCCTACCCATCTCCTCCTGCTACTCCTCCTCCTCCTCCTCTTCCTCCTCAAGCTTCTGCTACTCTTTATTCTCCTCCTGTCACTCCTCCTTCTGACAGTCCTACTCCTGTTCCTGCTGACCCTTCTCCCCATTCTCCTCCCTTCTCCTCCTCCTCCTCCTCCTCCTCCTCCTCCTCCTCTATTCCGTTAAGTGAGTTGTGTATGGAGTCATCCCAGCAATTCCTCTCCTCTCCTTCTCTTCCCTCCGCACTTCCTTTATCCGCTCCTCCGTTCTCTCCTCCTCCACCTCCGCCTCCTCCGCCGCCTCCTCCCGCCAAGACTGAACAGCTGCCTCGCCTATCACCGCCCCCCACTCCATTAAGGGCGGAATTCCAATGTGTGATAGACGGGAGAACAGACTCTATGACGCCACTCCCTGCCTCTGGGGCTAAACTGTTCACCCCGACGCACTCCTCTCCCCCCAGCGCCTCCCCCCGCCCCTCCAGCCGCTCCTCGCCCCGTTCCTCGTCTCCGTCTTCACCCCACTCCTCCTCTCCTGCTCCTGCCGGCCCTGGACAGCATCTAAGTCTCATGGCGGCTCCTCCTCCACCTCGTCTCCTCCAGTACCTGTCCGAGGGGTCCTGCGGCGCCCCGGAGCTCGTCATTCTGGAGGAGGACGAGGAGGAGGTCTTGGAGGAGGAAGGGAAGGAGGCGAACGCTACGGTGAAGGATAGGGAGGGTGTGGGTGAGGGGGAGGCTGGGGAGGGTGGCGGTGGTGAGTGTATAAGGATGGGGTGCCCGCTGGGTGACGCACGGTGCCCGCCAGCGAGGGAGGCGGCGGGTGAAGTGGCCGGCCGCGCCCTTCCTCGCCGCCCCGCCCTCCTGCCTTCCCCTGGAGTCCCAAGCACCATACGTCACCTCCAGAGTCCTGCAGGCGGGGACCTTCTGGGAGTGGAGTGTCACGCCGAGGGGGGGGCGGGGCCGGCGGGTGGCGGGCAGGACAGTGCGGGTGCTTGTCGCCGCTGTGGGCGCCCCGCCCCGCCCGTCACCGGCAAGGCCGCGGTGTTATGTGAAGTGCCTGGAGGTGGCATGCAGGGGCCAGGGCGGAACGACCTGGTCTGTTGGCAGTGTGGGCAGGAGTGCCAAGTGCCGCAGCGGGTTGGCAGCAGCGGCGGGCAGGCGGGCAGTCGTTGCCATGGCACGGTGGGGGAGGCACACGCGGCGCGCTGCCCGGGGGAGGCGGTGGTAGGCTCGCTGCAGGTGCTTGTGGGGGAGGCGCTGTGGCAGTACCCGGTGCTGGGCCCCGCCGAGCAGGGCCTCCACCATGCCGGCGAGGAGTGGGCCCTCGTGTTGTCCGGACGCGGCTGGCGCGCGGCTATAAATAGTTGTGGTGGTGCTGGTGAACTGGTGACCATGAGCAGTGACAACATGGCGGGTGGCGCGGCGCCCTCGCCCGCCGCCCTCCGGCCGGAGCCGCCCTGCCCGTCGAGCCGCTGCGCCTCTGTGTACGGCTTCAGGATGGCCGGCGGGGACTGTTCCAAGGTGCGGCACCTGCTGCCGGTGTTCGCCAGCAGCAGGGGTAACGCGCGCGATGTACCGAGCGGCGTGAACTTCAGGGTAAAGGGGGACGCCTCCTGGCAGATCCACCGGCCCAACAGGAACTCTGACAAGTGTGACCTACGGATGTACCGCGGCGACGAGTGCGGGCGGGAGGGTGCGGTCGGGGCCCCGGAGGCCGAGGACAAGGACGAGAGTGCCTTCATCAAGCTGTGTGGCGTCAACCTGGGCTCCCGCCCCCCCTCGCCTGAGTCCTACCCGCTGTTCAGGTGCAACACACTGCCGCGTAGGCTGCCCTCCTACAGGCTCTCTCCCCTCCCCCCCTGGCCCCAGGGCTCCGCAACCTCCCTAGACCCTGACGCCCTGGGCTCGGAGCCCGGCTCACGTCGCCTTTCGCTGGTCGAGCCCGACGAGGGGCAGCCAGGCGGCGACGCGGGCGGCGGCCGAGGGTGCGGGACAACCCTTCCTCGGCCGCCGCCACACTGTGAATCGAGCAGCAGCACCGTTGCCAGTCACACGTGGGGGTCGTCCTCCCCGGCGCCGCCCCGGGGGACGCCTGGCTCGGCGCCACCTGACACTTCTCGGAGTTGTTACGTTAACAGCATTCCACGGCCATACCGCGGCAGCAGCAGCAGCCCCGTGACCCCGCCCGCAGCCCCGCCCGTGCCACAGCTGCACCGCCCCAGAGACTTCCTGCCCGTCGCTGCGGAGCATGGCGAGGCGGGCGAGGAGGAAGCCGCCCAGCCGCCCCCCGAGGACGAACGTGACCCCTGCTTCCCGTACGAGCTGCAGCCCCCCGCGACGCTCCTCACCACGCGCCGCCCCGCGACACGGAGCACTGCTGCAGGCCAAGCAGGCTCCGGCGGACGTGCCCCCGGGGGCACCTCTGAGCGAGGCTCTGCGGGCCGGGCACAGACGACTTCACCAGACACACTTCCACCTGCCACTAACCCGGCGGCGCCTTGTGCCGCCATGCCTGCCTCTGGTGACGGCAGAAGGACGGACAGTGCCCCAGGAGCCGCGGGTGAGGGTGTGGCAGCGGCACTACCATCGGCCTTGACTCAGGCTTCATGGCACGCCCGGGGACGACCCTCGCAGGACTCTGCCCCGGCCGCGATCAGCCTCCCCGGAACAAGTATCTTAAGACTTCATCGACCCAAACCTTTGAGGGTGTCGGTGGCGACGGACGTCGAGGCGGAGGCCGCCACCACGCAGGGCTCGGCAGCCCCATCTTGTGGGACGTCGCCCGGGCAGGACACTCAGCAGGCCGCGGACACGGTGCTGCCCACGACACCCGCCGCTGACGAGGAGGAGGCCACGCCCCCTGCGTCCAGGGAGGCCACACCACGACCCTCCTCTCCAGCCCCTGTCACGGAGGAGCAGGATGAGGCCACACCCCAAGCATCTAAAGAGGCCACACCCCTGCCCTCATCCTCCCCTGCATCCAAAGAAGCCACACCTCAGCCCATTTCCTTCTCCCCAGCCTCTGAGGGGGCCGCGCCCCCTCTCTCCCTTGCTGAAGAAGTCACACTTCAGCTCACATCTGTGTCAAAGGAGGCCACACCCCCTCCCTCCTCTCCCTCCCCTCCTTCCTCACCTTTCCCCCAGTTAAGGGAGACCACCCCTTCCCCTTCCCCACCACTGGAGCACCCTCCCCCTCCCTCCCCACCAGAGGAGCACACACACCCTCCCTCCCCACCAGAGGAGCACACCCCCCCTCCCTCTCCACCGGAGGAGCACACCCCACCTCCCTCCCCTCCAGAGGAGCACTCACCCCCTCCCTCCCCCTCAGAAGAAGTCACACCTTCCTCCCCAGCTCAAGAAGTGACTCAGCCCTTGTCATTGGAGGCCACACTCCCTCCCCTCCCCTCTCCCCGGCCCGTGTTAGAAGACGCCACATCCCTTCCCCCTCCTGGCTCACCGTCCAAGGCCACGCCTCGTTCCTCTTCTCCATCCCCACCGCGAGAAAACCCTCCTCCTCCCTTCCTCCTTGGCTCTCCGGAGACCACGCCCCCTTCCTCCCCTCTTGGCCCTCCTCAGGCCTCAACCCCTCACTCCTCTGTTCCGGAAGTAGCCGTTCCTCATCCTTCCCCATCACCTCCCGCTTCCCCGGCTGCCGAACAGGCCTCACCCACCCCACCCATGACCTGCCAAGGGGCCACACTCACGTCCCCCGTCGCCTCCTCGTCTCCTGCCGCTGCCCCGCACGTGGTGACAGCTCCTCTTGTGGCCTCCAGAGAAGCCTTGCTCCCTCAGCCTCTTCCCTCCACCGCCTCCAAGGAGGCCACACCTCCTCCCTCCAGAACCCCAATCGTTCCATCCATTACCTTCGGGGAGGTTCCTCCCCTTGCCTCTGCCTCGTGCACCGGCATGGTGGTCGAGGAGGGTGTGGCCGCTATGAGGAGCCTGGAGGGTGCTGCGGGCGTCCTGCCGTCAGGCATCAGCCAGCGCGCGGCGTTGCTCACCCGTCAGCAGCAGATTGACGGTCCGGCCTGCTCCCGCCCCACACGCTTTCCGCTGGACATCATCTGCGGCAGCAAGGTGTCCGGGGAACTGTCCCCCGTGGCGGGCACCAGGCAGCGGCTCGCCTCCCTGGGCCAGGTGCTGCCGCCCCCTACACATACCTCCGCTAGGTCCAAATCTGCCTCCAGAGTGGGCAGCAGCAGCAACACCACCAGTGGCGGCAGCGGCGCAGCCCCTCAGCAGGCCCCAGATCGCCGTGAGTCGGACGCGGGGCCTCAGAGTGGTCCGGGGCGGGGCCTGGGCCAGATAGAGGCTGAGGCCACCCCGCGCCCCGTCGTGTTGCCCCTGGACGCCTCACTTAAGGACAAAATACGACAAACCATAGATTCGTTCGCAGGGCTGGAGGCCACCCCGGCCCCTGCCCCGACACTTGTCCCTGCCGTCGTTGATCAGGGTGAAGCGGCACAAGACAAAAAGGAGTCAGAAGCCGTCCCTCTGGTGCTTGCCTCCCCATTGGTTGTCGAAGAGACTCCTGTATTGAAGGAATCTCTGACCCTTGCTGGCGGCGGCCCTGGGGACGGCCAGGGCGCTGCTGACAGCCACGGGGGAAGGAATGCGCCGAGGCAGCATCTATGGGCCGGGAAGAGAGTCTCCAGCAAGGATAATGACATCGGGCCCACCGCCACTCTCACAGCCCCGCCCTGCCCAGGAAGTCGGCAGGGCGACGTAGCTGTGGGGGTAGAGGACGCATCAGAGTTGCACCGCCAAGCCCCCCAGACGGAACACACAAGCCCCTTGCCTCTCGGGGACTCCCTTAGAGATGTGCAAGAGTGTCAGTCAGAGCCTGAAATGGCCCCAACCTTGGGAACTTGCGGTAGCCTGCTGGAGGCGGCATCACTACCTGTCGGCCTCCAATCGTCACCCAGTGGTTCCCGAAGTCCCTCTCGGCAACAGGATTTAGAGGCTCAGCTGTTGTTTATAGACGAGGGGGAGCGCGACGACCACCCTACCTCCATTGAAACCTCTGGGAGCTTCAAGTCGCCCGCCGCAGACCCTGACCACCACAGGATCAAGAGTCTCGCCTCGCCGCACCTGGGGAAGGAAGGCTCAGTGGCGGAGCACAGCATCGCACGTCACCCTCCAGCCAAGCAGTTGTCAGAAGAGGACGAAGGGACCTTTGCCGCCGTCCGGGTCGTCGTAACTGAGGCGCGCGAGTCGTCACCGGAGAGCTGGGGTCGTGTGGACAGCCTGTCGAGGGAAGAATCCCTGGAGGAGTACGAGGCCGCCCTGGAGGTGGTGACGCCCGAGCCTGGCCTCACGTCCAGCCACAGCTCGGCCAGCGTGGCCACCGTCGTGACTCTGGACAGCCCCGGCCACACCCCTGAGCCGCCCAGGCCAGACGAGGACGCTGAGGAGGAGTTTGTGGACGCCACGGACGGCATCGAGGCAGCGCCGGACCTGAAGCCTGTCAGCGGCCTGGCCCCGTCCCTGTCGAGGGTGCACGGGGCCGCGGCGCCAGCCAGGGACACGCTGCGGGTGGAGTGCGAAGCTCCCGAGGAGGGTTCTCCTGGCTCTGGTTCTTCCGGAGGCCAAGCCACAGACCCTGACTTACCGGCCTCGGCCTCTGCTTCCTCGACCTCGACGGGGTCAGAAACATGGTGGACTTCGGGCGGCGGCCCCGTGGCGCGGCGAGACCTACTTCCTCTAGACGAGGACGAGGACGAGGCACGGTGGCGCGCCTCCTTGGGTCCCGCCCGCTTGGACAGCGACGACGAACCCCTCGGCTACGAGAGTGAGGAAGACTTTGAGGCCATGGACGCCGACATGCAGCGCCTCGAGGAGAAATTGAAAAAGTTCGAGATGGAGCTGGGCGGCCAGGACGACGGGACCGTGGCTGAGGGGGGCGAGGACAAGGGCGCCCCTCTGACCTCGCCTCCCCGCCTCTCCTTGGGTGAAGAGTCACTGCAGCGTATCGCCATCCCGAAGGTCTTCCCGGCGCGACGCTCCACCCAGACCAAGCACCTCAGCCTCATGACGCGCCTCGAGGTGCACCAGTACGGCGACTCAGCCACCGAGTCTGAGGACGAGTCTGAGGTGGCCTCGTCCAGCGACTCGGCGGACTTCCTGTTCGTGAAGACCAGGGTGAAGATGAAGCCCGGCCAGCGCATCAGCCGCTCCTTGGACCACCGCCGTCCCGATAAGCACAGCGTGCTGGGCAAGGCCTCCGAGGCGGCCGCCAAGCAGGCCAAGAAGGCGGAGGCGTGCCTCTTCGAAGAGCGGGTGGACCTCAGCAGCCTCAACCTGCCCGTGGAGACACCGGGCGAAGAGTTGACGCCGGAGCTCGGTGCTGAGATTGTCAGCAGAGACAAGATTGACGCAGACGTTAGCGATGCCCAGGCGAGGGAAGAGCCGCTGCCGTGTGAGGAGGAGGTGGCGGAGGCCGTGCCCGCAGAGACATATGAGGCCATTCCTGAGGAGCCCGAGGATGACGTGCTGTGGGGCGGCGAGGACCACTTTCTGCTGGGCTACATCTGGCATGAGGACGACATGGCGGCCGTCGACTTCGAGGGTCTGGAGGACTTCCAGAGCTTTGAGGGGCAGGAGGCCCTCATGTTCATGTTCGAGGACGACGACGACGACGAGGACGACGAGATAGTGAGCGAGGAGGAGAGTGAGTGTGAGGCGCTACCAGAGTGCCTCGATGAAGCTGACCTCTCCCCCGGCGAGTACCTGGCCGACGAGAGCGAGGGGGAGGGTGACGGCCGTCGCGGCCCCGCCCCGCCCGCCGCCAAGGGGCCAGACAACACCTTCGTGGCTGCCTTCAAGAACGGCCTCAGGAAAGCCTCCAAGTACTTTGGGCCGAAGAAGGGCAGCGGCGGCGGCAGGAGCGACGCCTCGTCCCCCGCCCCGTCCCCCGCCCCGACAGGCTCCTCGGGGCTGGAGGACGACACCAGCGCCGGCGTGTACAATGTGCAGAGTGGTCGCCTGGGGGGCCCCGGCTCCCTCCACGCCCCCTTCAGCGACTCTGATGGCACCGACATTTACTCGTGCAGCTCCGGCGAGTACTACGCCGTGCCGGCCATGTGCGTCAACACGTCAGACGAGGACCCGAGCCTCGCCATCGCCAGAAACCTCGCCGCCCCCGCGGAGGCGCCCAGCCAGCCGCCGGTGCCGCCGCGACGCTGGGCCAACCGCAAGTCCCGCACGCCCCAGGAAGCCGAGGTGTCTCCGCGAGGCCGCGGCGGGGCAGCTCGCCAGGCCGTGGCTGCCGCGTCCCCCGCGCTGCTGCCATCAGGGGCCGCCACACGCATGTACCTTCCGACCACTGACGACCACACTAACGGCGCCAGGGAGACGCTGCCGGGCCTGGCCGCGGTGCCGCCACACCTGTGCGGCCCTCCAGGGCCCCCCGCCTGGGAGGGGTTTCGGCCCCCCGTCGTGGCCTTCCCGTGCCCTCCCCTGCTGCCCCAGTCGTGCGTGCCCGGCGTCCCCTGGGCTGTTGACCCGTACTCACGTGTGCCTGAGGCCGCCCTCCCTCATCACGCTGCTCCCAACCACAGACTGGCGTTTGCCGCCCCCGCCTACTCCTGCGCCGTCCCTGACACTGTCCTCGCCCACACCTGTGCCGCTCCCTACCCCTGTGCTGCCCCCATCGCCTCCCCCCTTGCCCCACCCCCAGTCACCCACTCCCACAAACCCACCTCTGTCAAGCAGCTCAAGCGTAAACAGCAGGAAAAGATCCTTCGCCAAGAGGCGGAAGAGGGCCTGGAGGCCGCCGCCTGTGCCTTTTGCATGGGCATGCCCCAGGCGCGGCCCCGCCCCCCGGAACACGCCGTCCACTGGCGCCAGTCCAGCCCCCACCCTCGAGCCTCCAGTGACCGGCGCTCCTGGCCGCCCCGCGTAAGTTGTCTCGTGACACTCAGACGCCGGAGTCTCCCTTCCCTTCCCTCCACTAACGGCACCCCGCTGACCACAGGACGGTCTGGCCCGCCCCCCCTGCACCCCGCTGCCGCCCCCTTCCTCACTCCCAGGACCCCCAGTAACCCCCTGTGTGTGTGCCTGTTTACCGCCTCGCCCGCCCCCGCCCCTCACGCGCCCCAAAGTGGAGACTCACTATTTAGTGAGGGCTGGGGGCGGCGCTCCCTAGACACCCCCTATACCACCCCCGCCACCTCTTCCCCTGGCTCTGACAGTGACCCCTACTGGACCCCCGTCACGCGCCCGCCTGCCGCCCCCACCCCCCATTCATCCTGCAGCGCCCCGCCTCCCCCGTCGCCAGCTGGCCCCTGGACGGCCCCAGCACACACCCCACACACTCCCTCACACCCTGACGCCTGGATGCACGCCGCAGGCCACCCCCAGCCCTACATACCCCAGGACCTGTCTCCCTCTGACCCCGCCGAGCCTAGGACACTCCCGGAAGGCAGCCCACACCACCCCTTTCCGGAGCAGGCCGCCCCCTACACCCCACGACCCTTGCCCACCGCCAGCAGCGCCTCCGCCGTTAACTGGCCGGCCTGCGTCAGCTCCCTAACCCCCCTGCTCGCCGCGGCGCTTGCCTGCTATAGCTGCCCGCTACTAATCTTCCTCAGTGCCCCGGACCTACCCACGGGGCACGGCATGGGCAGCCCCCACTACCACAGCCCCCTCCCGTCCCCCACCCCCCGCCCCGCCCCCTGGCCCAGCTCCAGCCCCGCCTCGTCGGGGGAGCGCTGGCCCTTCCTCAAGTACAGTGCCTCTGAGAGTGACCTGGACAGTGGGTAGCCTAGTCATCCTCCTCGTCCTCGTCATCCTGGTCCTCGTCTTCGCCCCGCGACCATTCCCGCCTCAGTTCTCTCATGATTCCTTCCTCTGTGATACTAGTAGTGTAGGCCCCGACGCAGAGATATATGACAGACGCAGCTCTCCCCGACAACAGCAGCAGCAGCATTGTTGTTGTTGTTGTTGTTGATGTTGTTGTTATTATTGACCTTTCCCCCTCCTGTTGTGCCAGTACACTTCTTCATTCATTCCTGTTGTCACGATTTTCATGGTTATTCCCGTTTTTCTTCATTGCTTTCATTGGTATTCCCAGTTTCTTCATTATTATTCCTGTTTGCTATTCTTATCAATATTATTCCTGTTTATCACTGAATTCCCATTGTCTTCTATCATTATCATTATTAACCCTATTTTCTTCTATATTTATCATTGTTGTTCCCGTTTTCTTTATTATTATCTATTATTCCCATTTTCTTTTAGCGTTATAATTATTCCTCTATTATCCTCTTATTATCTTCCCTCTTCCTCTGCCTGTGTACTATCATCATCATCATTATAACTTTCCCCCTTTACTATATCATGACTATTTTCCTCCTGGTGTCATTATAATCATTTTCATTATCATATATATTACTACTTTGCATATTTACTTCACTGTGTCTCTCATTAATACCTCCCTTTTTTCCTTCCTTCTCTTAATTGTGACTCTGCTTCTCCATCATTATAATTATCCTCGTCATCATTATCACTTTTTCTCTCCTTTCCCTTGATTTATAGTGATGCTTCTTAAGGGTTGAGTGTCTCTTTACTAACCTAATTATTATTGTTATCATCTTCACTGTTTTCCTCTCTGTCAGTCCATTATTTTTCCCATCATCCTCTTCCTTTATTAATTTATAGTGATGCTTCTTGTCTGCTTGTTTTTTTTTTTCTTAAGGGTTGAGTGTCTCTTTACTAACCTAATTATTATTGTTATCATCTTCACTGTTTTTCTCTTTGTCAGTCCATTATTTTTCCCATCATCCTCTTCCTTTATTAATTTATAGTGATGCTTCTTGTCTACCTGTTTTTCTTTTCAAGGGTTGGCTGTCTTTTTACTAACATATTATTACTATTATTATCACCTTCATCATTTTCCTCTTTGTCAGTCCATTATTTTTCCCATCATCCTCTTCCTTTATTAATTTATAGTGATGCTTCTTGTCTACTTGTTTTTCTTCTCATCTCATTACTAAGATTATTATTATTACTATCATTATCAACTCCACCATCTTCCTCCTCGCCATGCCATCATCCCGCTTCTCCTTCCTGTTTTTCTTCCTAACTGTGGCTCTTTTACTCGTTTCAGAAGTGATGCAGGAGTGAAAGAAAGAAAACTTTGTCCACCGTGAGACTTGAGGGGAAAATACTTTATAGATTTATGGCAAACTTTTCTCTCGTATCTTTTATCTCTTCTCTTTTTTTGGAATAAATGTATTTATGTAGATAACTCGTGTTTTTCTCACCCTTTTGGAATGTGTGAAATATATAAAGGAGTTAATAAATATAAAAGTAAAAAGGTGAATGAGGGAAGTTAACCCGTCTGCTGCGATTGCCACGGATTTGGTTTTCCCTGGTAGCCTGGTAACACATACTTCGAGGTCTTTCTCTGCCTCTGTGGTGGATAGTGGAGTGTTTCCCATGTGGTATTGGTGTGCTGGATATCCCTTCACTGGTAGCCTGGTAACACATACTTCCAGGTCTTTCTCTGCCTCTGTGGTGGATAGTGGAGTGTTTCCCATGTGGTATTGGTGTGCTGGATATCCCTTCACTGGTAGCCTGGCAACACATACTTCCAGGTCTTTCTCTGCCTCTGTGGTGGATAGTGGAGTGTTTCCCATGTGGTATTGGTGTGCTGGATATCCCTTCACTGGTAGCCTGGTAACACATACTTCCAGGTCTTTCTCTGCCTCTGTGGTGGATAGTGCAGTGTTTCCCATGTGGTATTGGTGTGCTGGATATCCCTTCACTGGTAGCCTGGTAACACATACTTCCAGGTCTTTCTCTGCCTCTGTGGTGGATAGTGGAGTGTTTCCCATGTGGTATTGGTGTGCTGGATATCCCTTCACTGGTAGCCTGGTAACACATACTTCCAGGTCTTTCTCTGCCTCTGTGGTGGATAGTGGAGTGTTTCCCATGTGGTATTGGTGTGCTGGATATCCCTTCACTGGTAGCCTGGTAACACATACTTCCAGGTCTTTCTCTGCCTCTGTGGTGGATAGTGCAGTGTTTCCCATGTGGTATTGGTGTGCTGGATATCCCCTCACTGGTAGCCTGGTAACACATACTTCCAGGTCTTTCTCTGCCTCTGTGGTGGATAGTGCAGTGTTTCCCATGTGGTATTGGTGTGCTGGATATCCCTTCACTGGTAGCCTGGTAACACATACTTCGAGGTCTTTCTCTGCCTCTGTGGTGGATAGTGGAGTGTTTCCCATGTGGTATTGGTGTGCTGGATATCCCTTCACTGGTAGACTGGTAACACATACTTCCAGGTCTTTCTCTGCCTCTGTGGTGGATAGTGGAGTGTTTCCCATGTGGTATTGGTGTGCTGGCTATCCCTTCACTGGTAGCCTGGTAACACATACTTCCAGGTCTTTCTCTGTCTCTGTGGTGGATAGTGGAGTGTTTCCCATGTGGTATTGGTGTGCTGGATATCCCTTCACTGGTAGCCTGATAACATATACTTCCAGGTCTTTCTCTGTCTCTGTGGTGGATAGTGGAGTGTTTCCCATGTGGTATTGGTGTGCTGGATATCCCTTCACTGGTAGCCTGGTAACACATACTTCCAGGTCTTTCTCTGTCTCTGTGGTGGATAGTGGAGTGTTTCCCATGTGGTATTGGTGTGCTGGATATCCCTTCACTGGTAGCCTGGTAACACATACTTCGAGGTCTTTCTCTGTCTCTGTGGTGGATAGTGGAGTGTTTCCCATGTGGTATTGGTGTGCTGGATATCCCTTCACTGGTAGCCTGATAACATATACTTCCAGGTCTTTCTCTGTCTCTGTGGTGGATAGTGGAGTGTTTCCCATGTGGTATTGGTGTGCTGGATATCCCTTCACTGGTAGCCTGGTAACACATACTTCGAGGTCTTTCTCTGCCTCTGTGGTGGATAGTGGAGTGTTTCCCATATGGTATTGGTGTGCTGGATATCCCCTCCCAAGGTACATGACTTTACGTTTTTCTTCATTGAATTGTAGCAGCCACTTTTTGTTCCATTCCTGTAGCTTGATGAGGTCTTCTTGTTGGAAATCCACACTCAAGGGGTTAAGACAACTCTCGTTTTACGCGTAGGTGGAGAAAAAAAAACCAACCTGCATGAAGTCACTCTCGTAATTTACACCTAACTGCTATATAAGGGTGCCAGGTGAGTCCAGGTGTTCGGCTCGTGTAATTGTGAGCCGGACGTGTAAGGTAGGAACAAAATATTGGCTTTCCTGCATCACGCTCTCCCATGAAATCGCGTAACTTGAATTCGCATATAACGAAGTTTTACCTGTACAGAAATTAAGATGAGATGAAAGGGGAAAAGAAGAAAAGGTTAGGAAAGGGAAAAGGAGAAAAATGAAAGGTTAGAAAAAGATAAGGAAATGGCTGACGAAAGGGGGAAAAAACTCAGAGAAAGGAAGAAAAAAAAGCCAGGAAAGGGAAAAGGAGAAAAAGAAAGGTTAGGAAAAGAAAAAAAAGGAAAATAGGTAATGAAAAAAAAAATGAAAAAAGCTCAGAGTAAGGAAGAAAAAAAAAACGTGAGAAAAAAAAGTTAGGAAAGGGAAAAGGAGAAAAAAGAAAAGTTAGGAAAAAGAAAAAAAATAATAGCTAACAAAAAAAACAAAAAAAAGGCTCAGAAAGGAAGAAAAAAACCCCGTAAGAAGGAAAGTTTACCATAAGAGAAAAAAAGAAAACCTACAAAACAACAAAAAATTCAAACTGTAATGAAAGTTGTCCAGGTGTAATTAAAGGGGAAAAAAAGGCGGTACGTTTTTATTTATTAAGTGAAAAGGAAAGGAATGAAAATGGAAGAAAACGAATACAATTTAACGTAACTCCACCTCAGTAAATACCACCACCATCACCACCACCACCAGGGAGCCATTTGCCGAGGAGGAGGAGGAGGAGGAGGAGGAGGTGGAGGTGTGGGTCTCTCAAGGTCCGTGAGTCAATAGCGGATCTCGGGAATTGAGTGATTGGTTACGTCACAGGAGGAGGAGGAGGAGGAGGAGGAGGAGGAGGAGGAGGAGGAAACGAAGAAGAAGAAGAGGAGGAAGAGAAGTAAACACCATGAGAAGTGAGATAAAAATGGAGAAGAAAACGAAATAAAATAACAGGAGGAGGAGGAGGAGGAGGAAGAGGAGGAGGAAGAGGAGGAAGAGGAGGAGGAGGAGGAAAGGAAGAAGAAGAGGAGGAAGAGAAGTAAACACAATGAGAAGTGAGACGAAAATGGGGAAGAAAACGAAATAAAATAACAGGAGGAGAAGAAGAAGAAGAAGAAGAAGAAGAAGAAGAAGAAGAAGAAGAAGAAGAAGAGAGAAGTAAACACCATGAGAAGTGAAACGGAAATGGGGAAGAAAAGGAAATAAAATAACAGGAGGAGGAGGAGGAGGAGGAGGTCAGGCGTGTTGCATTACCTTCCCCCCCTCCCCCCCCACCACCACCACCAGCACGTCGTGACCTCATAACAGGCGGGGTCATGGAGGTCAAAGGTCAGATGTCACGGGTGAAGAGTCTGCCCTTTGTCCCTCTTGACACACACACACACACACACACACACACACACACACACACACACACACACACACACACACACACACACACACACACATATCCATCCTTGACCCTCTTCCTCCTCCTCGTCCCTTTCATCACCATCATCATCATCATCATCAAAATTTTCTTCTTTTTTTTTCTTCGTTTTCTTCTTCTTCTTCTTCTTTCCCTTTTGCTTCTTGTTTTTATCTTTTCTTTATCAGTTTCCTTTACTCCTTTCCTTCCTTCCTCCTCCTCTTCCTCCTCCTCCTCCTCCTCCTCCTCCATGTCGTTGTAATAAATGGAGGGAAAAAATGACAGGTAAGTACACAAAACAACAGAGAGAGAGAGAGAGAGAGAGAGAGAGAGAGAGAGAGAGAGAGAGAGAGAGAGAGAGAGAGAGAGAGAGAGAGAGAGAGAGAGAGAGAGAGAGAGAGAGAGAGAGAGAGAGAGAGAGAGAGAGAGAGAGAGAGAGAGAGAGAGAGAGAGAGAGAGAGAGAGAGAGAGAGAGAGAGAGAGAGAGAGAGAGAGAGAGAGAGAGAGAGAGAGAAGGTATGTTAGTAGAAGGAGAGGGAGAAAAAGGAAAGGAATAGAGGGGACAGGAAAGGAGAAGAGAGGTATAAAGGAAGATAGGAGGAGAGGAAGGGAGAGGAAGAAAGGGAATGAGAGAAAAAGAGAAAGGAATATATAGTAAGAGAGAAAGGAGATAAAAAACGAAGACTAAAGGAAATGGAGAGAGAGAGAAGGTAGGAAAGGGAGGTAGGAGGGGAGAACCGAGGGAAAGATAAGGGAGAGGAAGTGAAAGATAAGGGGAGGGAAATGAGAGGAGGGTAGGGAGGGAAGGAAAGAGGTCAGGGAGTGTAGAGGAGGAAAGGCAGAACGACGCAGTAGAGGAAGAGGAGGAAGAGGAAGAAGAGGAGGAGGAGGAGGAGGAGGAGGGAGGGAGAAATCTGAGTGAAATATTAGTGTGAATCATTATTTAGATTTTCAGGCGCAAGATAATGTGAGAAAATAAAGAAACTGTGAGAGAGAGGCCTTTGTGGTGCCAACGAGAGAGAGAGAGAGAGAGAGAGAGAGAGAGAGAGAGAGAGAGAGAGAGAGAGAGAGAGAGAGAGAGAGAGAGATGCGGGCGGAATATTCTTCGCTTGAGTATTGGATTGAAACATATGGGAAGTGGGATTGGATACGCCCTCACCTTACCCAACCCCCTCCTCCCCTCCCCACCCTTCCCACCCATTCCCCTCCCTTCCCTACCCTTCCCTACCCTTCCCACCCATTCCCCTCCCTTCCCTACCCTTCCCACCCATTCCCCTCCCTTCCCTCCCCTCCCCTACCCTTCCCCACCCTACCCCAACCCTTCCCTACACTTCCCCACCCATCCCTAGCCTTCCCCACCCTCCCTTCCCTCCCCTACCCTTCCTTACCCAACCCATTCCTCCCCTTCCCCACCCTTTCCTACACTTCCTCACCCATTCCCACTCTTTCCTACCCTTCCCCATCCCATACTCACCCTCTTTCACCCTTCCCCTCCTATCCCCGCCCCTCCCCACCCTCTTTCACCCTTCCCCACCCTTCCCTACAGTTCCTCACCCATTCCTACCCTTTCCTACCCTTCCCCATCCCTTACTCACCCTCTTTCACCCTTCCCCACCCATCCCCTCCTGTCCCCACCCTTCCCCACCCTTCCCTTCCCTACCCTTCCATACCCTTCCCTACACTTCCCCACCCATTTCCACCCTTCCCCACCCTTTCTCACCCTCCTTCACCATTCCCCACCCATCCCTCCTATCCTCCCTTCATCCCCACCCATCCCCACCCTTCCCCATCCTTCCCTACACTTCCCCACCCATTCCCACCCTTCCCTACGCGTCCCCATCCTTAACTCACCCTCCTTCACTTCCCCACCCATCCCTCCTATCCCCACCCTTCCCCACCCTTCCCTATACCCTTCCATACCCTTCCCTACACTTTCTCACCCATTTCCACCCTTCCTAACCCTTACTCACCCTCTTTCACCCATTCCCTCCCTTCCCACCCATTCCCACCCTTCCCACTCTTCCCTCCCATCCCCACCCCCTACTCACCCTCCCTCGCTCTTCCCTATCCTCCTCCACCATTCCCCCCCATCCCCACCCTTCCCCACCCAGTCCTAACCCTCAGTACACCCACACCACACCCACGCCACACCCTCACCACGCCCACGCCACGCCCTTTAAGTTTAATACACCATAACCTTACTTCATACAAATTTTCGTCCTTTGAAGCCTTAAGAAAAACAAAAATCAATAGGAGGAGGTAAGCAGTGACAGAGAGGAGGAGGAGGAGGAGGAGGAGGAGGAGGAGGAGGAGGAGGAGGAGGAGGAAAGGGGAAACAATTAACTATTTCAAGAACCAACACCTCTGATAATACTAATGATAAGGTGTCTCCTCCTTCTCCTCTTCCTCCTCTTCCTCTTCCTCTCCCTCCTACTCCTCTTCCAAGAAACCAACAGAATCATTAACAAGAATACAACCACAACCACCACAACCATCACCACCAATACCACTAACATCTCTCCTCTACCTCCTCCCCCTCCTCCTCCTCCTCCTCCTCCTCCTCCTCCTTTTCCTCTCCCTCCCAACACAAACACAGAAACGTCACAGTTCTTTTTCATTTCTTATATTCAACACCTCCTAAGTGAGATAAAGGAGGAGAATGAGAAATATAAAGAGGAAGAGAAGAGGAGGAGGAGGAGGAGAAGGAGGAGGAGGAGGAGGTGGAGGAGGAAAGGGGAAACAGACATGCAGGGAGAAGAAGGTAAGAAGAAACAGGGAGGTAGGAAGGAGGTGATGAAATAGGTTAAGAAAGAGGTGGAGGAAAACGAGAGCCCAGATTGCAACAGGACTCGAACCCGGGACTTCAGGATCACCACGTCGACAGCGCTGAACCACTTTGCCATCGCCCCCCATCAAACCATACCTGTAATCACCATGTCTTACCTGTGTACCGTAACCATACCTTGAAATTTGCTTTATTGCACTTCACATAACAGACCACATTGCGTCACACAGGAGGAGGAGGAAGAGGAGGAGGAGGAGGAGGAGGAGGAGGGAAGCTCGTGAATGATTAAATTACAGGTATCAAGTGGAACAGGATTGTCTTGTATACCACACACACACACACACACACACACACACACACACATGGGGAAATACTGCACGTGAGAAAAACAAAGGAGAGCAACAAGGTGGTGACTCACAGAGAGAGAGAGAGAGAGAGAGAGAGAGAGAGAGGGAGAGAGGGAGAGGGAGAGAGGGAGTTGACTTCATTCTTAAAAAAAATACTTATTGGAAAGGAGAAAAGAAACCAGCAATAACAGAAATAATTGTAAGTTTGTGTGTGTGAAAATTTTATAGGTATCATATATAATTAAGGTGATGTAATTTATTTTATGCTAATGATTACTTTCTTTATCTTTTCAGGTGAGTGGCGGGCGGCTGTAAGTGAGTGAGAGTGAGTGAGTGAGTGAGGTTGGGAGAAAGTTAGGCAAGGTGAGTCACAAAGAGAGAGAGAGAGAGAGAGAGAGAGAGAGAGAGAGAGAGAGAGAGAGAGAGAGAGAGAGAGAGAGAGAGAGAGAGAGAGAGAGAATGTGTCGTAGGAGGAAAATCACGAAAAAAATAGCAGAAGAAGAAGAAGAAGAAGAAGAAGAAGACGGAGGAGAAGAAATACAATAGGAAGAGGAACAGAAAAGGAAAGAGGAAAGAAAAATGAAAAGGAATTCGAGATGGAGGAGGAGGAGGAGGAGGAGGAGGAGGAAGGAAAGAAAAAAAAGTCGTGAGTGTCGTGACTGTAACCCACAAATTTGAGAGAGAGAGAGAGAGAGAGAGAGAGAGAGAGAGAGAGAGAGAGAGAGAGAGAGAGAGAGAGAGAGAGAGAGAGAGAGAGAGAGAGAGAGAGAGAGAGAGAGGGGTGAAAGTGAAGGAACGTTACCGGCCTTTCCCAAGCCTTACCTGTTGACGAGTTAACACCTGAGAAAGGAAGGAGAGAAGGTATGTAAATGTGTACGTGTGTATATGTGTATGTATGTATGTATGTATGTATGTATGTATGTATGTATGTATATGGGTCGGTGGGTAAGGAAGGAGGGGCGGAGAGAGGGAAGGAGGGTGGCAGGAAGAAAGGAAGGAAGGAAGGAAGGAAGGAAGGAAGGATGAAAGGATGGATGGATGGATGGATGGATAGAAAGATACATAGATAGATAGATAGATAGATAGATAGATAGATAGATAGATAGATAGATAGATAGATAGATAGATAGATAGATAGATAGATAGATAGAAGGAAGGAATAAAAATAAAAATAAGAAGAGAAGGAAGACCGAAGGAAAGGAAAAAAGGAAAAAGAAAAGAAAAAATAGAATGAAAAAAAATGAAGGAAGGAAGGAAATGAAGGAAAAAAAAAGAAAATGAAAGAAAGGAAAGAAAAACAGTTAGAAAAAAGAAGAGAGAAAGAAAATAGGGAAGGAAGAAACAATGCAACGGAGTGAAGAAGAGAAACAAACAAAAAAAACTCCCAAAAAAAAAGAAACAAACTCACAAACACACAGACACACACAGACAGAGATGCAGCCCAACAAACAGACAAACCGACCAACAGCCAGAAGGGAGATAAAAATGATTCCCTTCAAGATGCTGCCAATCCAACACACCCATTACTT
>NC_066519.1:19663309-19713309 GCF_024679095.1 Eriocheir sinensis
CCTTATGTCTTGTCATCAATATATCACTTTTCCATACCTTTCCTTCACCTTTTTCATCGGGCACATGTCTGTTCTTACTTTACCTTCCTTCCTTCTATCTCTTCTGTTCCTTCCTTCCTTCTGTACCTTCCTTCTATCTCTTCTGTTCCTTCCTTCCTTCTGTACCTTCCTTCTATCTCTTCTGTTCCTTCCTTCCTTCTGTACCTTCCTTCTATCTCTTCTGTTCCTTCCTTCCTTCTATACCTTCCTTCTATCTCTTCTGTTCCTTCCTTCTATACCTTCCTTCTATCTCTTCTGTTCCTTCCTTCCTTCTATTCCTTATTCCTTCTTCCCTACATATACTGCTATCGTCTATTTTTTCTTTTTTCTTCGCTTCAAAATATCTTGTCTTCGTCTACTCCACTTCCTTTCCTTTAACTCACTAACACATAATTATTTTCACCTATCTATCCTCGTACCTTCATCCACAAGGGCGCAATATTCAACGACGTAAAAATATATAAAAAAAAAAAAAAAACCCGAGCACACACCTCTTCGCCTCTTTGCAATTTACGACTTTGCTTAGCTACTCATTATCATTATTATCATCATCATCAGATTCTACTCTACTCTCCCAAGCTTTTCCGTTCGTTTCTGTCCTGTCTCATCTTCCAATTTCGATGTGTCCTAAATCTCATTAATTAGACTCTATAACGTTATTTTTTCATCTTTTCACCATTTTTCTTTACCCTTAAATCACCTATTTCTCATTTTTCTCATTAATATACCTCGATTTATTTGTTTATCTCCATTCCCTCTTCCCACTTCTGTTTACTTCCCACTTCTGTTTACTTCCCACTTCTGTTTACTTCCTACTTCTGTTTACTTCCCACTTCTGTTTACTTCCCACTTCTGTTTACTTCCCACTTCTGTTTACTTCCCACTTCTGTTTACTTCCCACTTCTGTTTACTTCCCACTTCTGTTTACTTCCCACTTCTGTTTACTTCCCACTTCTGTTTACTTCCCACTTCTGTTTACTTCCCACTTCTGTTTACTTCCCACTTCTGTTTACTTCCCACTTCTGTTTACTTCCCACTTCTGTTTACCTCCCACTTCTGTTTACTTCCCACTTCTGTTTACTTCCCACTTCTGTTTACTCACAGTCACCAGTATTATCTCCTATACACCTTTGTTTTTACTCTGAAACTAACTATTCCTTCTCTACCTCACTCATACAAACACATTTACTCATCAGTCCTCTTATTCTCCTCTATTAAACAACCTTTTCCTGTTTCCCTTTACTTTACTCAATCACCACAATATAAATAGGATCCCTTATTCACCTTTTTCTTCACTCTAAAATCACCTATTCCCTCATTTCTTTACCGCTTCATCTATCTCCTTTTCCTTCTCCCAAGAAACACCTGTCCTATTTTTCATTTTTCTTGAACTATCTATTCCTTCATATCTTCAACAATTTTTTCCTTCTCACACTTCCCTTTCACCCCAAAACCGCTACTTATCATCACCTATTCACACCATTTATTCCCTTTCCTCGCAGGCACGGTCGGAGGAGCAGGTGGCGGCGGCGCGGGCGTGGCTGGACGCTGAGCGGGTATGGCTGGTGCACCGAGGAGGGTTCTGCGCCGCGCGGCAGCTCCGGGAGACCGACGCGGGGGTGGCGCTGCCGGAGGGGCGCGTCAGGCTCAAGCTGGAACACAACGGGGACGTCATAGAGGTGGACGAGGACGATGTGGAGAAGGTGAGTGGATGGGGAGGTAGTGGAGGAGGAGGAGGAGGAGGAAGAAGAAATATTGTAAGTGAATGAAGGTGAGAGTACCGTGGATTGATAGGTTTGGATACTGTTATTTTTTTATAGTAAGATTAATACAGCGATCATAGAAGACATTTTTTTTTACAGCAAAGGAGTCAGTTCAAGGGCATAAAAAAAGGTAACAAATGCGGAAAAAAAAGCCGGCTACTCATATCATGGTATAAAATATATCATAAAATACTCATATCATTTCAGGGTATAAAATAAATAGATTCAGATACGGAGGAGTTAAGTTCGTGTGATATGTGTTTGTGAAAAGGAGTGGTGCGGAGTCATGGAGAGAAAAGGAAGAGGATGTGGAGGTGGCAAAGATGAAGTTACGATTGTGAAGAAGGTGAAGACGATTATGAAGATGAATGAGAGTGATAGAGCAACGTGGGATGAGGAAGTGGGGGCGGGAAGTAGATAAATGAGGGTGAGAGAGAAATGTGGAATGAAAGAAGGAAGGAAGGAGATGAGATGGTGAGGATGCTGGTTTTGTAAGAAGGGGATGGAAGGGAGTGAATGAAGGGATGAGGACAACATGAAGGAGATGAATGAGAGATAGCAATGTAGAATGAAAGAAGGAAGGAAGGAGATGAGATGGTGAGGATGCTGGTTTTGTAAGAAGGGGATGGAAGGGAGTGAATGAAGAGATGAGGACAACATGAAGGAGATGAATGAGAGAGAGATAGCAATGTGGAATGAAAGAAGGAAGGAAGGAGATGAGATGGTGAGGATGCTGGTTTTGTAAGAAGGGGATGGAAGGAAATGAATGAAGAGATGAGAACAACATGAAGGAGATGAATGAGGGTGAGATAGCAATGTGGAATGAAAGAAGGAAGGAAGGAGATGAGATGGTGAGGATGCTGGTTTTGTAAGAAGGCGATTGAAAGAAAAGAATGAAGAGATGAGAACAACATGAAGGAGATGAATGAGAGAGAGATAGCAATATAGAATGAAGGAAGGAAGGAAGGAGATGAGATGGTGAGGATGCTGGTTTTGTAAGAAGGGGATGGATGGAAAAGAATGAAGAGATGAGAACAGTATGAAGGATGAGCGTGAGAGAGCAACTTGGAAATAGGAAGAAGAGGAAAGAAAGGAGATGAGAGAGTGAGAGGGTGAAAAAAAAAGTAACAATGAGGAAAAAAACCCCGCTAATCACTGTCCCTATAAAAAAAATAATTAAATAAAGTTGCCAAAAGAGAGAAAATGTAACAAATGGAGTGGAGCTTATGGGGAATCTCATATATCTTGTTTCGTTTTGTCTAAGTTGAAGAAATAGTATGGTTCCCCCTCGGCCAGTCAGTCTTTCAATCCTCAGCAGCCACTTTGAATATATATAAAAACTCTGATGATATTTACTTGAGGGGTATTTTTGGGCATCTTTACCTACGTTCCCCCTATTCCCAGAACCACGCTTTTCTCCCCTCCTTTCTCTTTCCCCTCCCCTCCCCACGCATTCCCTCCCCTCCCTCCTCATTCCTCCCCCCCTCTTTTCTTTAGTTCTCTCTCTCTCTCTCTCTCTCTCTTATTCCTTCTTTTATCTTTCTCTCCGTCTCCCTTTCATGTATCTCCCTCCATTCCCCTCCCTCCTCCCATCCTCCTCTTCCTCTTCCTTCTTTCCTCCCCTATTCTCAGAAGCGGTCTTTGCTCCACTTCTCTCCCCTTCTTCTTCCTCATTCCTCTCTTACCTTCAGTTCTCTCTCCTCTCATCTCCTATCTACTTCCTCTCTCTCCTTTAGTCCCCCTTTCCTTCCTTTAATACAGTCTTCCATCTCCTCTTCCTCCTCCTCTTGTCCCCTCGCCCCCTCTGAAATTTAAGAAGAGATACCGATAGATAGATAGATAGATAGATAGATGGATAGACAGATTTACATATACTAACTCAACTTCTCCCCTCTCAACCTCACCCTTCTCATCTTTATGTAAATGGCTAGATAGATAAATAGGGACACGTTGGTAGATAAATAAGCTGACTTGTAGAGAGATAGATAGGAAAGAGAGATAGATAGATAGATAGATATATTGATTGATAGACATATTGAAGCAGATAAATAGACCGTCATAAAAAAGTTAGGTAGATAAAATAAACGAATAGATAGATAACACACAATTTCAACCTCATTTTATCAACCTCACATTATCAACCTCACCTTTCTCATAAATAGACTGACATATAAAAAGGTAGGTAGATAAGATGAATTAATAGATAGATAACACACTTTCAACTTCATTTTATCAACCTCACCTTATCAAAACCTCACCTTTCTCAACCTCACACCTTCTCTCCCCTCCAGGCCAACCCTCCTCCTTACGATAGATATAGATATACTGACATAGAGAGAGGGCGGTAAATAAGATAGATAGATACATTAACGCACACTAATTCAACCTCACCTTATCAACCTCTCCCCTCTCTCCCTTCCAGGCCAACCCTCCTCCCTACGATCGCTGTGAGGACCTGGCGCAGCTGAGGTACCTGAACGAGTCCTCGGTCCTACATACCCTTCGTCAGCGCTACGGCTCCAATCTCATCCACACCTACGCCGGGGCAGCCATGGTCATCATCAACCCCACAACCCCGCTCGCCATATACTCCGAGAAGGTGAGATGCTGGGATGGGAAGGAAGGGAGGGGGGGAGATAAGGAAGTAAGGATGCTGGGGTATGATTATGAAGGGAGGGAAGGAGGGAGATGAGAAGGTAAGGATGCTGGGATTGGGGTTTTGAAGGAAGGGAGATAAGGAAGTAAAGATTAAGGAAGGAAGGGAGCCTAGAGGATAAGGATGCTGAGGTATGGGAAGATATGTTTAAAGAGATGAAGGAAGGGAGATGAAGTAGGAAAAGATGCTGAGGTTTGGGGAGGTTATGTTTGGGGTTGAGATAGATAAGGAGGGAGATAAAGAGGTTATAAGAAAGAAAGAGGGTGATAAGAAAGTAAGGATGCTGGGTAGGATAAGGAAGGGAGGGAAAGGGAAAGATAGGGAGGGAGATTAAAAGGCAAGGATGCTGGGCCGTAGTAAGAAAGAGAGAGAGAGGGTGGGAGATAAGGAAGTAATGATGCTGGGGTAGGATAAGGGAGGGAGGGAAGGGGAAAGAGAGGGAGATTAGAAGGCAAGGATTGTGGGTTAGGCAAGGAAGGAAGGGAGAGAAATGAGGAAGGATGCTGGGATGGGGTAATGAAGAAAGGAAGGGAGGGAGAGAGAGGGAGATTACAAGGCAAGGATGCTGGGCGAGGTAAGGAGGGAAGGGAGAGAAATGAAGAAGGATGCTTGGATGGGGTAATGAAAGGGAGGGAGGGATGGAGGGAGATATAAGGTAAGGATGCTGAGGGTGGGTTATGAAGGAAAGGAGGGGAGATAAGAACGTAAAGGATGCTGGGGTTAGGGAGGTTAGGTTTGGGGTTACAGAGATGCAGGGATGGAGATGAGAAGGTAAGGATGCTGAGGTTGGGGTGAGAGGTTGTGGATGGGGTTGGAATACTTATTAGTGATGGTGGTGGTGATAGTGGTGATGGTGGTGATAGTGGTGATGGTGGTGGTGTTTATCTTGTTTTATTCTTCTTCCATTCTTCGTTTATTCTTCGTATTTGTTTTTCCTTGTTCATTTTTTTTATTATTACTATTTCCATCATCATCTAAATCAATATTCTTCTTCTTCTTCTTCTTCTTCTTCTTCTTCTTCTTCTTCTTCTTCACTCTTCCTTTCTTCAAGGGGTCACTGACTTTACCAAGACAATCTCTCTCTCTCTCTCTCTCTCTCTCTCTCTCTCTCTCTCTCTCTCTCTCTCTCTCTCTCTCTCTCTCTCTCTCTCTCTCTCTCTCTCTCTCTCTCTCTCTCTCTCTCTCTCTCGTATAAGATGCATAGATAGAATAAATGAATAGATAAGTAACTGATATAAGGGTTCTCAAGTGATAGGTTACAACGTCTTACTTACCTTACTCAACCTCATTAACGTGCTTACCTTACCTTACCTTACCTTACCTTACCTTACCTTACCTTACCTTACCTTACCTTACTACTACTACTACTACTACTACTACTACTACTACTACTACTACTACTACTTTTTCCTTATACCGTCCACGTGCAATCCTCGTGTGTGTGTGTGTGTGTGTGTGTGTGTGTGTGTGTGTGTGTGTGTGTGTATTGATTAATAATAAATAAATCTTGGCTAGCCAGTGTCTCCTCCTCCTCCTCCTCCTCCTTATCTTCCTCCTCCTAATCCTTCTCGTGTTTGTTTACTATATATTAATCTTACCCGAGTTTTGTTTTTCATTAATTTTGTTTTATCTTTATATTGTTTTCTTATATACTATTTGCGTCCCTCTCTCTCTCTCTCTCTCTCTCTCTCTCTCTCTCTCTATCTCTCTCTCTCTCTCTCTCTCTCTCTCTCCCTCTCTCTCTCTCTGTGCTTGCTCACTTTCGTTTTCTTGCAGAGATCAGAGAGAGAGAGATGGGAAATTAGCATCCTTTTTTAGTCTGGAAATTCGTCTCTCTCTCTCTCTCTCTCTCTCTCTAGCTATCAATCTATCTCTTTTTGTTATGTTTCCCTTCCTCCTGTTTCCCCCTCACTCTCCTCCTCCTCCTCCTCCTCCTCCTCCTCCTCCTCCTCCTGTTCCTCCTCCTCCTCCTCCTCCTCCTGTTCCTCCTCCTCCTCCTCCTCCTCCTCCTCCTCCTCCTCCTCCTCCAACAGACAGCCAATAAACACGAGACAGTGATAGGGTGAATGAGACCGCGTTTTACCCTTCCCTCACCTCCTCCTCCTCCTCCTCCTCTTCCTCCTCCTCCTCCTCGTTTTCTTTTTTTCCATTCCTCAGCTTCATTACTCTTTCTGCTTCTGTTCTTTTATTCTCCTTGCTGTCATTCTCTCTCTCTCTCTCTCTCTCTCTCTCTCTCTCTCTCTCTCTCTCGTTCTTTTAGGCATAATAAACAATCGAATTTAGACTCGTTCCACTGGTTTGGGAGTTGATGTTACTTCTATTAGGCTATACATTTTACATTAGGGTTCTCTCTCTCTCTCTCTCTCTCTCTCTCTCTCTCTCTCTCTCTCTCTCTCTCTCTCTCTCTCTCTCTCTTTTTTTTTACGTTTCGTCTTGCACCAGTAGGCTATTGCTGTCTTGATGGGTCCAGCTTCTCTTTACAACCTCCTTTCCTTTATTCTCCATTATTCCACTCCTGTCTAAATCCTTTCTCTGCATTGCGCATTCTTCAATTACATTATGACCATTTTTCCTTTATTTTCCATTTATCTCTTTGTATCTATCTCTATATGATCTATTCTTTCATCACTAATCAACCCTCTTTTTTCCTCCTTATTCCATAGGTCATGAGCGTTTTCGTAGATTCATACCACAGAAGAAGGGTCAAACTACCACCAGGTCATAAAACTACCCCTGGAAACACCCACAACTCCTATGACAGCTTGGACGACGAACTCTTTAATAATATGGCTCACATAGGGACTATTACACTGGGCAAATTTTCCGTGGATCTTCAGTCAAACCACGATTTCCGGTGGCGTGGTTCTCATATTTCCGTGCTTATCTGACGTGTCCACGATCTTCCAAAGCTACGGTAGATTTCACCAAAGGACGACGGTATTACTCACCATCATCATCAGCAGCAATAACAGGAAACAAATGAGAACCAACCCAGCGGAAATCGTGGTTTGACTGAAGATCCACGGAAAATTTGCTCAGTGTAAAAGCCCCTTAGCCTCCCTATGGCTACACAAAACACTGCACACGCCTTAAAGACTCGTACATATGTTTAATGGATGCAGAGTGAACAGATTTGACCTCAGACACAATGCATTTCAGTTACCTTTATCCTACCATATGATTTTCCTGTATCCTTTCACTACACCTTTTTATCTCACAATCCACTAGTTATTCAATTGTTTAAGGGATGCAAACTCGAACACACAGATTTGAACCGCCACATAAACCATTTCAGTTACTTTATCTATCCATGTGATCTTCCTGTATCCCTTCACTGCACCTTTTTCTCTCTCTCAATCCATTAGCTCAGTTGTTTAAGGGATGCAAACTCGAACACACAGATTTGAACCGCCACACAATGCATTTCAGTTACCTTTATCCTTCCATGTGATCTTTCAATTATCCCTTTTTTTCCCTCGTCAGGTCATACAAATGTTCAAGGGATGCAAGCTGGAGGACATGCCCCCACACATCTACTCAGCCGCCCAGGCCTCCTACCGCGACCTCTTGGCTACGCGGCGGGACCAGAGCGTCGTGTTCCTGGGCCGTTCGGGGGCGGGCAAGACCACCAACTTCAGACATGTCCTACACTACCTCGCGCTGGCTGCCGGGACCACTAATAAGATTCTGACAGGTAGGAGATAGAGTTAGGAATAGAGGTACTAGTGGAAGGGATAGCAGTTGGTATGGTAGAGTGGTGGTACATTGGGTAGGGTAATTTTATATCCAAATTCATACTGTGTTCTCTGTAGTTGTGTTGGATGCCTCAGATATGCACACTCACTCTTAGGCACTTTTCTTTCAACTGAGAAGTTACATGATATGGCAAAAAAAAAAAAAAAAACAAAAAAACCTGAGCAGTTATTTTTACAATTTATACCTACATTAAAAGTCCTTTAATTCAGAATGCAGGGGCCAAGGACACTCCTGATTAGCAAATTTTGTGGATTACCAGGAGGGGAACTCAAAATGCTCAAAACACACCATGCAAACACACATGAAATCTTTCCCTATGTATTTAGATATCCAATAATATTTTGTTTCTTTCAGTTGAGAAGCTGAATGCCATATCCACCCTGCTTGAAGCCTTCGGGAACAGCCGGACGGTGATGAACACCAACGCCACGCGCTTCACACAGATCTTCAGCCTCGACTTCGACCACTCGGGACAGATTGCCTCCGCCTCGGTCCAGGTGAGGGGGGGGAGAGGGAGTTGAGGCACTTTTATGTAGGAGTTAAACAGATATCAAAAATAGTGTGTGTGGTGGAGGGAGAGAGTAAGTTGCTTTTTGGCAGGCATTAAACATGTATTGAAACTTTCTGTCAGGGTTGCGGGAAAGAAAGTTTATGTAGGAAGTAAACTGGCATTGAAACTTATTGTGAGAGGAGGAGATTTATACATATTTTTGTAGAAACTAAACATTTACAGCAAAGTTTTGAATAATGGAAGAAATACTTATGTAGGAATTAAACATGTATTAATTCTCCTACCATCCACCGTTTAGGAATTGGAGTTTTTTCTTCCAACCTAACCTAACCTAACCTAACCTAACCTCACCTCACCTCACCTCACACCCTCCAACCCCCGCCAGGTGTACATGCCGGAGAAGACGCGTGTTGTGAGGCGGCCGGAAGGGGAGCCCAACTATCACATCTTCTACCAGCTGCTCTCTGGGGCCGACTCTGACCTGAGGAGATCGCTGGGCCTGGAGAACCTCAGCGAACCCAACCTGTTCATGACGCCACTGCAGAGGGTGAGTGTGTGTGCTGTGTGTGCTGTGTGTGTGTGATGAAGGGAGATTTTCTACATAGATTTACATAGATACTCAGACCACACAGACCCTATGCTCCAGAAATGATCCCTAAGACTTTGCATTTCTACTGTAGTGATTATTAAGTTGAAGGAATTGGTGGTCGAGTTTGTTTTTAGATGAATCAGTCGTGTATGCCATTGTTCCGTGGTTATGAAGGAAGATTTTTTATTACGTAGAATTAAATAGATATTCAGACCACACAAACCCCATGCTCCAGAAATAATCACCAGGGCTTTGCATTTCTACCTTTGCAAATATTGAGGTGAAGGAAGTGGTGGTCGAATTTGCTTTTAAACGATTCAGTCATGTCCACCATTCCTTCATAGTGTAGTGGTTAGTGTGCTTGGATGACTACCCTGAGGTCTCGAGTCTGATCCCTAGTCGGAGCAGAGGTTAATGGACACTCTCCTCACAGCCTGATCTTTTCCTCAACAGCTTTTACTCGTGTAGTGGTATCTGGTAATCAGGTTAATGGTCATGTTTCAGAGTGAGGACCGGCAGAAGGCTGGTATTGCGTGGGCGAGGATCAGGGCGGCGCTGGATGTCCTGAGTGTGTCCCCCGAGGAGCAGAGTGCCATCTGGAGTGTGCTGGCGGCCATATACCACCTCGGGACTGCCGGGGCCACGAGGGGTGAGTGCCACACTACTTTGTATTTTTTTTTCTTTTCTCATCATCATGTTGGATCACACACAACATTTAGGTTTTGTTTATGTTGTTATTGCTTGTTGTGAATGCTACATAGATTTATAATAATTTTCAGCCATTACTGCTCTGCATGATTAACCAGGTAGCTTTTTTTTATTTATTTATTTATTTTATTTTATTTTTTATTTATTTACGTCTACGCCTATAGCTCCGGTAGGCTTGCTCAAGGGGCCTGGATGGTAGTCGGCCCCAGCCCGTATTGGCGTAGGCAGGTGTTTATAGTGGCGCCATTTTCTTGGGGGATCATGTTTCTTATAGGTCCCTCTAAGCGAGAAAAATGAGAAAAAATCATCACTCACGCAAACCATTTCATAATATATATCAACGCATTTGTGATCAGTTAATGTATCACCTATTTTTGGGGGTTTAAATCATGGCAAAAATTTGGCCCGTCTCTGGTACACGGTAAAGCCACAAATTTGGCCCGTCACTGCTACTGGGTTAAAGGTCCCTCTAAGCAAGAAAAATGAGAAAAAAATCATCACTCACGCAAACCATTTCATAATATATATCAACGCATTTGTGATCAGTTAATATATCACCTATTTTGGGGGTTTATATCATGGTAAAAATTTGGCCCGTTGCTGCTACACGGTAAAGCCACAAATTTGGCCCGTCGCTGCTACCGGGTTAAGGCCTTTCCCAATGTCCTCTTCCTCACCCTGTCTGATCCTAGTGTACTCCATCCTGTTTAATATCATCTCTCCACTTGATTCTTTGTCTGTCCTGATCTTCACAAATTCTGGATTGACCTGTTACTTGTCATCCATTTGTATGCAACTCTTTCCAGTCTTTTTATCTATTTAACTATCTTGCTATTATAAAACTCTTGACCCAGTAGCAGCGACGGGCCAAATTTGTGGCTTTGCCGAGTACCAGCGACGGGCCAAATTTTTGCCATGATATAAACCCCCAAAAATAGATGATACATAAACTGATCACAAATGCGTTGATATATATTATGAAATGGTTTGTGTGAGTGATGATTTTTTCTCATTTTTCTTGCTTAGAGGGACCATTAAGAAACATGATCCCTGCAGCTACTGGGTTAGAGGTCTTTTTATCCAGTTATTTAGCCAGCCTCCCAACAAACAACTATTGCCAGTCCTTTCATTCATTTGTTTACTCCTGCAAATACGTAATTCTAAACAGTCTTGTGTCCTATTGCAGCAGCGGCGGGCAACAAGTTCCAGTTCAGCAAGCCCGGCAGCGCCCAGCGAGCCGCCAACCTGCTGGGGACGTCGGTGGAGGAGATGGCCCGCTCCATCTTCTACTCCACCCCCACCACCCCCTCCTCCCGGGCCTCCTTCAGGTAGGATCCTCCCCCTCTCCCCTGTCTTGCCCTTCTCCCCCATTTCTCTTTATTTTTTTTATTTTTTTTTTTGTCTTTAAGATGCTCCAATTGCTGTAAAAAAAAAATGTTTAAGCAAATGTACTCCCAGAAATTCCCTCAAGATGGATTTTTCTCCCACTATTTTCATTTATCTAATTTAAATGATTCTTGGATTTGTTTATGATGAATTTACTCCTGTTGATCTATAGTTTTAAACATACTGTTGGTCTTTGGTATACATATATTTTTTGTATGTGGATTTACCAATTCACAGTACAGTTAAACACTTTTTCCTGTGTAATATGATGTCTCTATGTCTTCTGGGGGCAATTTCCATGCTCAGTAAACATTAACTTAGCTCAGAACATTCAAAAGTTTAGTATTTTGATTCCCATATAGCCATAAATGAGTGTTTTTAACCCGGTAGCAGCGGGGATCATGTTTCTTAATGGTCCCTCTAAGTGAGAAAAATGAGAAAAAATCATCACTCACACAAACCATTTCATAACCATACCAAAGCATTTGTGATCAGTTTATGCATCATCTATTTTTGGGGGGTTAAATCACGGCACAAATTTGGCCTACACGGTAAAGCCACAAATTTGTCCCGTCACTGCTACACGGTAAAGCCACAAATTTGTCCCGTCACTGCTACACGGTAAAGCCACAAATTTGTCCCGTCACTGCTACACGGTAAAGCCACAAATTTGACCCGTCACTGCTACACGGTAAAGCCACAAATTTGTCCCGTCACTGCTACACGGTAAAGCCACAAATTTGTCCCGTCACTGCTACACGGTAAAGCCACAAATTTGTCCCGTCACTGCTACACGGTAAAGCCACAAATTTGTCCCGTCACTGCTACTGGGTTAACTGGGAGTATATATAAATATGTGGATTTTTCATATACATGGCTAATATTTTTGTGATGTCTGCTGTGTGTATATCAAAGGCCAGCAGTACATGTTTGGTTTCCTTGTAAAGTTAACACATTATCACATATCGCCATGATCATATTTTGTCCAGCCCGTCACTCTCTTCTCTCTTTCAGCAGCCTCCTCGATACTTGCGATGAGATTATTGACATGATTCAGCAGGCAGGGGATGGCGTTAGGTACAGTGGTGGTTCCTTAGCACCTGGCACTCCCTTACCACTCCTCTACCACTCCCTTAGCACCTGGTTCCCCCTCCCACTCCTCCTCCTCAACTCCTTCCATACCATTCCTCATTATGTTGGTTATTTTCTCTTTCTTCTTCTCTCGTTTCATACTTCTCCTTACTGAATTGGGTCTTGCATTTCCTTAACCTCTTCTCCCTCATATTGATTCTTTTTACATCCTCTAGACTCCTTTTCTTATTTCTTCTTACTGAATTGGGTCCTGCATTTCCTTGACCTCTTCTCCCTCATATTGATTCTTTTTCCATCCTCTAGACTCCTTTTCTTATTTCTCCTTACTGAATTGGGTCTTGCATTTCCTTGACCTCTTCTCCCTCATATTGATTCTTTTTACATCCTCTAGACTCCTTTTCTTATTTCTCCTTACTGAATTGGGTCTTGCATTTCCTTAACCTCTTCTCCCTCATATTGATTCTTTTTACATCCTCTAGACTCCTTTTCTTATTTCTCCTTTCCTCTATTCTTTTCTTTCATAACTTTCCTTGCTGTATTGCATCTGGCATTCTCATATTCCCTTCTTCCACATCAGCTCCACATCCTCCGTTCCATTTCTCAAGACCCTTTCATCTTCCTGTTACTTGTTTCCCTTTTTCTCATAACATGGATTGTGTTTTCTCTTGTCTATTTCTTCCTCTCTACCCCAATTCCTCTATACCTTTCCTAAAGACTTCTCCATTAGCTGTAACTTCTCTCCTCTGTCTCATTCTTTTTCTTGTGCTAACTCTCCTTGTAGAAATTGTTTTGCCTTGGATTTGACATTTCCTTATCTTTTCCTTTTTTTTTATATATTCTTAGCACCCAGCACCCTTTCCTTCCATCACCTCCTCTTCCTTATCCTTCCCTCTCTCCCTCTCCGTCTCCCTATTCCTCCGTCCATCAAAAAACACCTCGCACAGCACACTTTATGGCCTCAGAGACTCTCCCAAGAGCTCTCTAATACTGCTTTTTGATGTTAACACTCTTACCTCTCACCTCGCTGCCAAGGCTTTGAAGACACCGGAGTATAATTTATGGAACTCATGGTTAAATAGTTTGTCGTTCCTTTTGTTACATAAAGTTCTAGTAAATGTTTTTCTTGCATCATTTTTCTTTTTTTGTCAGTTTTTGAAAGGTAGTAGATTTTCAGTGATGCTTATGATTGATTTTCTTTTGTATTTTTATTGTGGAAATCCGTAAAACATCACAGTATATATCTCTGGTTTTTTGTAGTTGTTACGATGTGTGATAAGCCTTGGTCTGTTGTCTTTTACTCCGTTTTCAAAATTTTCACCAGCTGCTTAAATTTTGTTCTAGATGTTGTATTTGATGTATTATTGTTCTCTATGGTTACTAAGTTGTCGGCCAGCGTACCTTTAACCCTCTGAAGACTCCACCTCCACAGCCTTTATTGTGTCAGTCACCACTAATTATCTTAAAGAAATGAGACTATAATATGTGTTACCTCTTTGCAAAACTCGATATTGCCGTCAGTCTGTGAACTTTCCTAACATTCACCCTCCACAGCCCTGAATGTTTCTTTGTTGCTACTAATCAGCATAATAAATGAGACTTTAATCTGTGTTTCACCTCTGCAAAACTCTTGTCAATCAGTGGATCTTTCTGACATTCACCCTCCAGTCTTGAAAGATTCTCACTCACCACTAACCAGCATAAGAGATGAGGCTTTCATTCATCTGTTTTCACCTCTTTTCAAAACTCACATCCCAGTCTGAAAGCACATGAATATTCCACCACCTTTAGACTTTCACTTCTCACTCTCCACTGGCAGTTTGTAGGAATGGTAGTGAGTAACTTGTAATGGACTCGTCACGTTACTAATTTAGTGCTATTGATCGTAATATGTATTGACCTCGACAGATTACCCAGCCAAGAGTTGTAGATCATTGCTGTAACACTTCTGGTATCTGTAACTCTCTTTACCTTCCATAGAGGACTGAGATATTGAGGATAAAGTACTAATAGAGCTTAAATGTGTAGCAGGAGTCAAGGTAGTGTAGAAAATGCCAATAAACATGTAGGGCACCAGAGGAATGTATGTTTGGTTATTAATCAGTCTCTGTATTTTTTCTCCATTGTAAACTACGGTAGATAGACAGAAACTAAGGTATTACTGCATTTGATTCCTAGCTAATGCATAAAAGAGTACTTTAAATATAAGACTTGGTGTATTACCTAATATGGCTTTACCTAAATATATATGTCAGTTATGTGCTGAGAAATACAAGACATCAAAACATTTCATCTTTATACAAACACTTTCATTTGATCTTCTCTTGAACACGCCATTTCTTTTTGTTAAACTATGTTTGGTTAGTTTAAACTTTTGCCATGAACATATTAAATATTTGAAATTAATACATTTTTTGTCGGGTTTGGTAAAGTTAAACTGTTCTCACACATTGAAATTTTGAACTTTGCATAAACACACCGTCCCAGAGGACACATAACACTTACACCAGCCAGTCAGTCAGTCAGTCAGTCTCTTGTCAGAAACACACACTTTCATTTCAAGTTAACATAATCACATTTTTATTATGACTCAGAGAAGAAAGCACACCAACCAGCCAACCAGTCAATTAATCAGTTAGCCACCCAGTCAGGCAGTCACCCAGCCAGTCAGTCATCCTCCTGCACACTTACATACAAACACACACACTGGACTCCTGCTGTATACCCTCCGTGTCCCCCACAGAACCACCTCCCCCACTGAGCGTCCGACGGAGCGCCCCGAGGGTCTGGAGGCACTGGAGGGTATGGCCACGGGACTCTACAGCGAGGCCTTCAATGCCATAGTGGCCCTTATTAATAGGTAAGTGGACCAAAGAATTATTGTAGTTCTTCTGTAATTTGTTTGCAGGAAAAATGTCAGACCAAAAACTGAAGACAATTTAAAATAGTTTCCCATGTCAAGTTACATTTCAAAGAGAACGGATAAAAGGTACAAGAAGGAATATGTTAAAAAGAATGATTAGATTTAGTTTTTGAGGGGCCTTGATACCTCTGAAGGATTTTTGTTAAGTTTCAGGACATCAAGAAAAACATAAAAAACACATGTAAATCCAAAACAGCCAACATATATGGTTAACACCCTCCCTCCCTCCTTCCTTCCCTTCCTCTCCGTCACAGGTGCATCTCCACATCCGCCCACACCTCCAACTCCATCCTGGTGGTGGACGCGCCAGGCTTCCAGAACCCGGCGTCGTGTGGCAGGACCTCCGGCGCCACCTTCCAGGACCTCTGCCACAACTACACACAAGAACGCTTCCAGATGCTCTTCCATGACACCACCTTCACCGCCCAGACCGACCGCTACGCCCAGGTGAGGAGGAGGGGGTGGTGGGAGTTTGTTTAAGGTTGTTGATGCTAACTTTTTAATGTTTTTTTTATCTTTTTTATTAAGGTAAACAGACCAGGTACTCCTAATCCTCTCGTGGAAGATTTTAAGTTGTAAGAAGGAGAGAATTCAGTACTAGGGTGAAGGCTGTGTGTTTCCCATCTTTTATAGACGTCACAACAAAAAATAAAGTAGTGTTATGGTGTTAATGTTTTCAAATACATTAAAGTTAGTCTTATAGTTTATTAAGGAGTGTTTTTAAAGAATGGTGTTAGATCTTTTCATAAGGTTGTGGGTGACAGGTTTATGGAATTCATGCTTCTAAAATGCTCCAGAGACATTTAAAGCATTTTGATCTATCTCTTGAAACCATTGTCTTGTATGTATGGATATGAAAAGCTTATTACTAACACAACGCTTCAAGGTGTCTCATTGTATGCCTCTGTCAGCTGGTAGGGACAGAGTTATCACACAGCCTCCTGGAGCACATATCACAGTGCTCCCTCCATAGCCTGCCCCAGCCCCCCACAGCACCACAGCAGCCCCCTCACACCACACACACCACACCAACAACTAACCAAGCAAACCAAGTAATTCTTTTCATACCTAACACCAGAAATTGAATGGGAACAGAACTGGATTTTGTTGTATCACCCTTATGGAAATGCTTTTTAGTGTTTTTTTTTTTATTTGTGTCTTTTTGTGTGTGTGCCCCATACTTTGGTACCTCCGTCGGAAATTGACCTCTCTTGGCCACTCTTTGCTTTTCGCTTTGTGGGAGCAACGATTAGCGGGGTTTTATTTCTGCACTTTCTTTTTGTTGCCCTTGAGTTGCTTCCTGTGCTGTGAAAAAAAAGGAAAAACAAAACAAAACCTGCCTCTTCTGCTGATAAAAAAGAAGTACTGAAGTTGAATATGAAGCCAAAGGAAGCAAGTTGTTGTTATCTGGTATGTTAGATGAACAGGAACACTTAACACCTGACCAATGATTTCCCAACCAATTACATAACTTTTTGCCTCTCTCCACTTCTTACGCCCCTTGATTTTTACCCTTTCACTTAATTATGTTTAGTTTGGGTAATAAAAAGTATATTCCTCAACCCATGATACAACTTTTCACTCCTCTCAACTTTACTCCCCTTAATTTATACTCCTTTTCACACACTTATGTTTAGTTTGGAGAATGAAAAAGTTGAATCCCCAACCCATGGCACAGTTATTTGCTTGCTCTAATTCACCCCCCTTAACCCCCCACAGGAGAACATCGAGTACGGAGACGTTGCGGACGAGATTGGCACTCCGGCACCCCTCATTGCCCTCATCGATAAGGCCTCGTCAAACTGTGTGGTGCGGACGTCTCAGATTGACCTCCGGGAGTCAGACCGGCGAGGGCTGCTGTGGCTGCTGGATGAGGAGGCGATCTTCCCCGGCGCCACCGACCAGTCCTTCCTTGAGAGACTCTACGCCCACTATGGGGACAGAGGTGAGGGGGTGATGGTTTTGTTATGTATAAATGTTTGTGATGTTAATATTAACCCATCCACTGTGATTGCCACGGATTTGGCCTTCACTGGTAGCTTGGTAACATATAATCTCAGGTCCTTCTCTGCCTCTGTGGTGGATAGTGGAGTGTTTCCCATGTGGTATTGGTGTGCTGGATATCCCTTCCCAAGGTGCAGGACTTTACATTTTTCTTCATTGAATTGTAGCAGCCACTTTTTGTTCCATTCCTGTAGCTTGGTGATGTCTTCTTGTAGGAAATCCACACTCAAGGGGCTAATTTCTAGAGTGGTTGCTGGCTTTTGAGAGTGAAATGAATGGGCTGAGGAATTCACTAGTGTTATAAAAAATACTGAAATAGTGTAGACGAAAGCTATTAACTGCTTAAGTGGTTTGTCTGGAGTCTAGCTTTGTGAGACTTAAAATGACTCATAAGCTCACCGATAGCTAAAAGACACCATGTCTGAACACCCCAATGAATGAATGAATGAATGAGTCAATCAATCAATCAAATCAGTCACAGTGAGCTATAAGACACCCTTCCTCATCCCTCCCCCACAGAGTACTCCCAGCTGCTGAAGAAGGGAGCGTCGCCCGAGCAGTTCACGCTCCAGCACTTCCAAGGGACCAACCCCGTCACCTACTCCATCCAGAACTGGCTCCGGGCGTCCAGGGAGAACCCCGTCATGAGGCAGGCGGCGGCACTGCTTCAGGAGTCCAACAAGTAGGTGTCCAGACCATGGATTTATTTATCTTTTTAGTCAGGGAGACACCTCAAGAAAGAGACAGAAGTAAACGTAAAAAGAAAAAGAAATAAGAGAAACCAGAAGAGAAACAATTAAAGATAGGTATTAAAAAGCCCATTAATGAGGATGTCCATAGATTCTAAAGAGGATATGGAAATAAAAGTTTGTTGTATATGTTTTAAGTGACCCTGAAGGAAAGTGATTTTTTTTTTAATAAATTATACCTTCTAGAACCATAACATAATTTTTTTAAGGAATCTTGTATGTAAGTAAAAATAACTAACAATGGAAAATGAACATAGCACTCTTAAGTAATGTCATTCATGGATGTAATCTCAGAAAAAAAGTAAGAAAAAGGATTTAGAACTGAGCCTATTCTCTCATAACATTGCACACCAACCTATATATCACTAACAAACTAACTAACTAACGGGCTTTTTTTATATTGTTGTTTCCTTTTTTTTGTGCCCTTGTGCTGTCTCCTTTGCTGTAAAAAAAAACACAACATGAACTTACAACAACAGCAATAACACCAACGTCTCCTCCTCCTTCCCAGAGAGACGCTCAGCCGGCTATTCGTGTTCAGCCGTGGGCCTGTCAGCAACACCATCAGTGGGTCCGTTGTGGGCATCGAGGGATCCCAGTCGCTGCGCCGCGCCTCCTCCATCCGCCGGGCCTTCACCACGGGCACGGCGGGCATCAAGCGCAAGAGTGTGTGTCTGCAGGTCAAGTTTACAGTGGTGAGTGTTGGGAGAATGTTTTGAGGGGCTTAATTTACAGTGGTGAGTGTTTGAATAGTTTTTAGGAGGTCATTTTACAGTGGTGAGTGCTTGGACAGTTTTCTAGGGTAAGGTTACAGTGACTGTTTGGAGAGTTCTTGGGTGGGTTCAGTTTACAGTGATGAGTGTTTGAATAGTTTTTAGGGGGTCATTTTACAGTGGTGAGTGCTTGGACAGTTTTCTAGGTTAAGGTTACAGTGACAGTGTTTGGAGAGTTCTTGGGTGGGTTTAGTTTACAGTGGTGAGTGCTTATAAAGTCTCGTGGGGCTCAGTTTACAGTGGTGAGTGTTGGACAGACATTGCAGACTCAGTTTACAGTGGTTTAGACAGTTTTCAGGGATCAGTTTACATTGGTGAGTGTTGGACAGACATTGCAGACTCAGTTTACAGTGGTTTAGACAGTTTTCAGGGATCAGTTTACATTGGTGAGTGTTGGACAGACATTGCAGACTCAGTTTACAGTGGTTTAGACAGTTTTCAGGGATCAGTTTACATTGGTGAGTGTTGGACAGACATTGCAGACTCAGTTTACAGGGGTTTAGACAGTTTTCAGGGATCAGTTTACATTGGTGAGTGTTGGACAGACATTGCAGACTCAGTTTACAGTGGTTTAGACAGTTTTCAGGGATCAGTTTACATTGGTGAGTGTTGGACAGACATTGCAGACTCAGTTTACAGGGGTTTAGACAGTTTTCAGGGATCAGTTTACATTGGTGAGTGTTGGACAGACATTGCAGACTCAGTTTACAGGGGTTTAGACAGTTTTCAGGGACCAGTTTACATTGGTGAGTGTTGGACAGACATTGCAGACTCAGTTTACAGGGGTTTAGACAGTTTTCAGGGATCAGTTTACATTGGTGAGTGTTGGACAGACATTGCAGACTCAGTTTACAGGGGTTTAGACAGTTTTCAGGGATCAGTTTACAGTAGTAAGTGTCTAAACAATCCAGGTACGGCTCAGTTTATGTGCTAGACTATTTTTCCACCTTTTTGCTACGTACTGGAAAGAGAGTTTTTAATACGGGCAAAAAGTTTCACCCACCAAGACCTCATGTTCCTTTTTATCTTATTCTTAGGTTCTTTTTTTCATATCTTAATTTTCTTGTGTTCCAGGACGGCATCATTGAGAACCTGCGGCGGAGCAAGCTGCGGTTCATCCACTGCCTGTTGCCGCAGCACAACGCCGGGCTGTGCGACCTCAAAGGCTCCATCATCATGCCCAACAAGACCACCAACTCCTGCGAGGACATCCTGCTCAATGTGCCACTTGTGCGCTCTCAGGTGGGTGTTCAGTGCAGGGAAGAAGGAAGCTTAAGGGAGAGGAAGGGAGAGAGCGAGGAAGGGAGAGGGAAAGTAAGGTATGAGGGGGTGGAAGGGTAGAAAAGATCGCTAAACACTACTCTGACCTAAAGGAAGTGTTGGGTGTAGGTTGTGGCGAAGGAGGGATCTATCTTTTTCCATCTAGTATTTCTGTGTTCCAGTGATTGTAAGGTGAATGCCAAATGAATGTTAGGGTTCATAAGCATCTATATCTTTGTATCTATCTATCTACTCATCTATCTGTCTATCAATACCTATCTATATATATCTATCTCGCTATCTGTGGTTTCTGTGTTTCAGTGTTTGTAAGTGGAATGCCAAAAGAATGTTATGGTCAGTAAACCCATCCATCTATCTATATCATCAAACATCTAATTATCTGTGTATCTATGGTTTCTGTGTTTAAATGTTTGCAATTCCAATACCAAATGTAGGTTAGGCTCAGTAAACATCTATCTGTCTCTCTATCATTAACTATCTGTTTGTCTGTCTCTCTATCTGTCTTTATTTCTCTATCATCAAACATCTATCTATCTATCTATGGTTTCTGTGTTCAGTGTTTGCAAGCCCAATACCAAATGATCACCAAACATCTATCTCTCGTCTTTCTTCCCCCACAGCTACGAGGGTGCCAGATCCTTGATGCCCTGAGGCTGCACAAGCAAGGGTTCCCAGAGCACCTTCAGTACAGTGAGTTCCGCCGCCGCTTCGCTGTCCTGGCCCCGGCTGAGGCGCGCTCCCAGAACCCGGTGCTGGACGAGCGGGCGGCAGTGGAGGCCATACTGACGCACCTCGACCTTGACTCCTCCTCGTACCGGCTTGGGCTGTCCCAGGTGAGTGTGTGCTGCGTTTGGCTGTTACTCTCTCTCTTTCTTTCTCTCTTTTTTCACTAGAGAATGCATTTGAGGGCAGAAAACTCCCCACCACACATAAGTAAAAGAAGAGGGGAGCAGGTGAACAAAAAGAGTGAAAGACCGGAAAATAAGTGATATAAAAAGACACAAGGGAAAGACCAATCAGTAGACAGTGTGATAAAATAAAGAAATATACAGAATGATTAAAAATGTGTATAGGATGATTTTCATGCTGACTGCTCTTCTGAACTTGCTAACTGCATGCCTCCCCCCCTCCCGCGGCCCCGCTGCACACGACTTTCTACTCATGCTTATCCCTATACTGTCCAAACCCCTTATGCAAGAGTTAACCAGCATCTCCATTCTTTCATCCCCTTCACTGGTAAACTCAGAAACAGCCTTCCTTCGTCTGTATTTCCTCCTGCCTATGACTTCACCTCTTTCAAGAAGAGTGTATCAAGACACCTCTCCACCCAAAATTGACCTCTCTTTTGGCTACTGTTTACTTTTGTCTTTCATGGGAGCGGCGAGTAGCAGGCTTTTTTTTTTCACTTTTTGTTGCCCTTGAGCTGTTTTCTTTGATGTAAAAAAGAAAAAAAAAAAAGAACTAGACCAAATGATTAAGAAGTATATGAATAACTGCATTGAAACTTGAAACTAGACAAAAACAGAAACAAATAGAAACGTTTTGGAGTGGCCTACGTCCTGCAGTGGAATGAAAATAATAATAAGAATAGTAACTGATGATGATGATGATTATAATAGTTCTTAGTGCCAGGAGCCTGTGGTGGGTAATTCACTGTTATTTTCTCACCCTCCCTGGACTCACGGAATGTTAGGTTATCAGGCAGGTACACACACACACACACACACACACACACACACACACACACACACACACACACACACACACACGGTCCTTCCCTCAGGTGTTAACAGGTGTGTGATGGGGTGACAGGTGCGTTCCCAGGCCTAGGTGTGCTGTTAAGTCGTTAGTTGTGTAGCGGGGACAGGTAAGGGAGGGAATGGTGGGATAATTGTCGTTTCTCCCATATTAAAATGTAAATGTGTACAGTTGAGGTGTTTCTCTTGTTGATGTGTAGCTGTGGAGTTGGTGGCATATAACAGTCTTGGAAGAGGTGGTTTGTTTTTATTGTTTTTTGTTTTAAGGGACGCACTTGGAAGAATGATTTTTACATGAATAATACTTTTTTGGGGGTGTTTCAAATTTACTACTATTAAACTATGGTTATTATTACTACTACAACTATTACTACTATTATTCCTCCTCCTCCTCCTCCTACTACTACTACTACTACTACTACTACTACTACTACTACTACTACTACTGTTACAACTTTTCCCAGTGTTATTAATGTATTCCTTAAACAAAACTCAACCTTCAGAGGACGACTTTCACGCTCGCTAAATTTTTCCACAAGTTCACATATATTTACCCCAAAAATTAACCCATGTCGACAGCTAGATCATTAAGCAGCAAGGTAATGAAGGGTGTTATTACTGAGGCTCGTCTTATTCAAATCTAAACTTGTGCGAATAGATTATTAGTCTCTCTCTCTCTCTCTCTCTCTCTCTCTCTCTCTATAATAGGTTAGGATGAGGCAACTGTATCTGTGGTTCCGTGATCTTGCTGATTATGGGGTTATTTTGTATGTCTGTGACCTGCTTTTCCTGCGGTGTCTTGATGGTATTACTTATGCTGTTATTTAGTATATGTTATGCCTGTGACCTCCTTCCCCAGTGGTTTTCTAAGAGAGAGAGAGAGAGAGGAAACAGAGACTTGCAATAGGAGAGGAAATGAGATGGATGTAACAAAGTAAAGAGTTAGAGAAATAAAGAAATGGAAGATCAGAGAAGAAATGAGACGTAGTAAAGTGAAGTTAGAAATAAATTAAAAGGAAAAGAGAGGAAAGTAGAGAAAGGATTAATGAGAGAGAGAAAAGAGAAAAGGAGATAATCGAGTGAATGAGATGGATGTAGCAAAATAAAAAGAGAAAGAAGAAAAAAACTTAGGAGAGAGAGAAGAATAGGAAGAAATTAAATGAGACAGGAAAGGAAAGGAGATGAAAGTAGGAGAGCATAAAAGGAAGAAGACAGCGAGGGGAGAGAAAAAGATCAGTGAAAGTAATTGAAGAAAAGGAGAGAAATAAAGGAGGGTGGAGAGCAGAGGGGAAAAGAAGAAAGGGATGGGAGGGCACAACATTAATATAACAGAATAGGGGGAGGAAAGAAAAGAGAAAGAACAGGAGATAGGAAAATAAAGGAGATGGGAGAGGAAACAGTAAAGAAGAGGAGGAGGAAATGAGAGAAGGAAAATAAACAGAATGGAGATAGGAAAATGAATGTAGCTGGGTGGAGAGAGGAAAAAGAGAAGGAACAGTAGATAGGAAAATAAAGGATATGGGAGAGGAAACAATAAAGAAGAAGAGGAAATGAGAGAAGGAAAATAAACAGAATGGAGATGGGAAAATGAATGTAGCTGGGTGGAGAGAGGAAAGAAAGAAGGAAAAAGAGAAGGAACAGGAGATAGGAAAATAAAGGAGATGGGAGAGGAAACAATAAAGAAGAGGAGGAAATGAGAGAAGGAAAATAAACAGAATGGAGATAGGAAAATGAATGTAGCTGGGTGGAGAGAGGAAAGAAGAAAGAAGGAAAAAGAGAAGGAACAGTAGATAGGAAAATAAAGGAGATGGGAGAGGAAACAATAAAGAAGAAGAGGAGGAAATGAGAGAAGGAAAATAAACAGAATGGAGATAGGAAAACTGAATGTAGCCGAGTGGAAAGAGGAAAGAAGAGGAAAAAGAGAGAAAGAACAATAGATAGGAAGATAAGCAGAAAGGAAAAAAAAGAAAAAAAGGAAGGAGAGAAAGAAAGAAACCATGATTGAATGAAAAGAAGGAAAACGAGATAAACATAAGAGAAGGGAGAGAGAGAAAAAAGGGAGAGAGAAAAGAGAATGCAGGGAGGAGAGGAAACGAGTATAAAAAGCGCTAATGACCTAACCTCCAGCTGTCTCTGAACACAAATGGAGGAGGTCACAGAGGGAAGAGGCACTAAACGAGGTCACAGGCGGGGAGGGGGGAGGTCACGGGGCACTAATTGGTCAAAGGTCACGCAGGGAAGGTCGGGCTTTGGCGGGGTGCGCGTGTGACCCCAGAACAAGACCTCTCATTGGTGGGAATTTAATCATGTAGAGGAAATTTGGGTCATATTTTGTGGGTTAATGAGATAAGTGGGATCGTCTTCTTTCTCTGCTTCTTCTTCTTTTTCTTCTTTATCTTCTTCTTCTTTATCTTTTTCCTTTTTCTTTTTCTTCATTTTCTTATTTTTTTCTTCATCTTCTACTTAATTTTTTCTGCGTCTTTGCCTGCGTCTTCTTCTTCTTCTTCTTCTTCTTCTTCTTCTTCTCGTTCTTGTTTTTTGTTTTTTCTTCTTGTTCTTGTTCTTGTTCTTCTTCTTTATCTCCTCCTTTGATCCTTTTCTTGCTCCTCTTTCTTTCTTTCTTGCTTCCTTTTTTCTTTCTTTCTTTCTTTCCTTTTTTCTTTGTTGTTGTAATATTTTCTTAACAATGTAAATAAATAATAAACAAATGAATGAGGGAACGAATCAATTTAGGAACGAATTAGAACATTTATATAAGGAAAAAAAATCATAAAGGAGAAACAAAATGAATGAGATTATCGAGTGTGTGTGTGAGAGAGAGAGAGAGAGAGTAAGAGGAAGCTGTGTGTCTATTAGGTATTAGGTGCTTCCGGTGCAGGAGGAGGAGGAGGAGGAGGAGGAAAGGTAAGGTAAGGTCGCCCGTGACAGTAATTAGAGGGAGAGTACAGGTGAGAGTAAAGGGAGGAAGGGAGAGAGAGAGGGAGAGTTGCCCCCTATTATATCCTCGACCCTGAACCCCCTACCCCCTCTCTCTCTCTCTCTCTCTCTCTCTCTGTTTTTTTTTCTTCTTCTTCTTCTTCTTCTGTTTTTTTTTCTACCACCATCTGTTGTGTGTGTGTGTGTGTGTGTGTGTGTGTGTGTGTGTGTGTGTGTGTGTGTGTGTGTGTGTGTGTGTGAGCGGGAAAACTGTGTGTGTGACCGGCGGCGTTAACTTGTGGAACAGGAGGAGGAGGAGGAGGAGGAGGAGTGCCGTAACGCAACAGGTGGATTCCTCCTCCTCCTCCTCCTCCTCTTCCTCCTCCTCCTCCTCCTCCTCCTCCTTCTCCTTCTCCTCCTCCTCTTCCTCCTCCTGTTCTTGTTTGTCATCATCATCATCATCATCATTTACTTTTCTTGTTATTGTTGTTATTGCTTCTTGTTTTCTTTCTTTTCTTCTTTTTTCTTTATTTCTTCTTTTATTACTTCTTTATTTCTTTTCTTTCTTCTTTTTCCTTCCTTCTTTCTTTCTCTATATTTTTTGTCTTTCTATTTCTCTCTTTCTTTTTCTCTCTTTCTTCCTGTTCTTTCTTTTTATCTTTTCTTCTTCTTCTTCTTTTTCTTCTTTTTCTTCTTCTTCTTCTTCTTCTTCTTCTTCTTCTTCTTCTTCTTCTTCTTCTCACGTCGTTATTCACAATTGTCTCCTCGGTAAGGTTACTCGCATTTCTAACCCAATTACCTCCACCCGCCTACACACACACACACACACACACACACACACACACACACACAGCAATCAAGAGGCGTGTAACTGGATCTTTAGCTTTGTTCATCCCATAAGGCTCCTCCTCCTCCTCCTCCTCCTCCTCCTCCTCCTCCACTTAAATAATATCTCGTCTCCTTACATCCCCCTACATATTCTCTCTCTCTCTCTCTCTCTCTCTCTCTCTCTCTCTCTCTCTCTCTCTCTCTCTCTCTCTCTCTCTCTCTCTCTCTCTCTCTCTCTCTCTCTCCTTACCTGGCCACTCACCTCCACTTACAGGTATGCAAAAGGAGCCGCAAAGACACCTGTTGAGGGAGGTGATGATGAGGGTGATGAAGCAGCAAGAAGAGGAGGAGGAGGAGGAGGAGGAGGAGGAGGAGGAGGAGGAGGAGGAGGAGGAGGAGGTACAGCAAGTCACCTTCATTCCTCTCATGTTGACCATTGCTCGAGGGAAGATCTTTACTGCTCCTCCTCCTCCTCCTCCTCCTCCTCCTCCTCTTCCACCACCATCGCCACTCGTCCTCTCTCCACCCTTAACTCATTCTCCCATGGTTTGAGGTGGAGGGAGGGAAGGAGAATGGAGGAAAGAGGAAGGATGGAGGAAAGGGGAGGGGGAGGGAGGAAACCGACCTATATGTTTGATTTGATTCTTTTCTCTCCTTCTGTCTCCTACTCTTTCGCTCTCTTTTTTCTCTTTTTATATTCTTTCCTTCTTCCTTCCTCTCTCCCACCTTTATTATTCCTTTCTTTCTTCCATCACCTTTTTTCGCTGTGTGTGTCTGTCTATCTGTTTGTTCTCTCTCTCTCTCTCTCTCTCTCTCTCTCTCTCTCTCTCTCTCTCTCTCTCTCTCTCTCTCTCTCTCTCTCTCTCTCTCTCTCTCTCTCTCTCTCTCTCCTTTTATATCCTTTTCTTCTCCTCCTCCTCTTCCTCCTCTATTGTCGTCTAACCTGCATCTTCTGTCCTCTCCCCCCCTCTTCATTTCTTTCCTCCCCCCCCCCTCTCCCCTTCTCTTGCCTTTCATTTATCCCGTCCCTCCCTCACTTCCTCCCTTCCTCCCTCCTTTTCATGTCAATCTCTACCTCCACGGACCGTGACTTGATGTTGTCCTGCCTCGCCACCTCCCGCTGCAGCCTCCTTCCTCCTGCCTTCCTTGCCTCCTGTGTGTGTGTGTGTGTGTGTGTGTGTGTGTCGGCAGGTGTCACCTTTGGGCCAGTCAAACACCTGTACAAGGCCATCACGCCGCCGCCGCTGCATGCCGGGTGTTAGGGGACGGGGATCTTTGTGAGGGGGGTCGACGGTAGTGTTGGAGGAGCAGGGAGAGGAGCCGCCCCGCCCTGCAGCCCTGTTCCCGGCGGTAAGGGTGGTGGTTGCGGTGGGAGGGGGGAAATTACCCCCGGCCGTGTTCCCGGCGAGGTGGGGGCGGCGAGCGTCGTGCCGCCGCGCCGCCAGTGCTGCTGACACGCGTGCGACGCGCGGAGGCCTTGCTTGTGTTGCGGACCACAGCTGCGAATCGTGACCGGCGGCGGCGTGCCCATGAGCGTGGCGGGCGACGGGCGGCTGCGGAGCCCAGGCATGGTGGCGGCCGTGGCGGCGGCGGTCCCCGGCTGTCTCCGCACCGGGGCGCCGCGGGACTTCGTGAAGAACAAGCGTGACTTCTTCGAGCGGGGCCTGAGCGAGGCGAGCTTCAAGGTGCCCCGCGTCAGGGCGCCGCCGCTGGAGCGGGGTCTCAGCGTGGACTCGTTCAAGTGGCGTCGCGAGAACGAGGCGCAGCGGCTGGTCAAGTACCGCAGCGCCTCGTCCCTCGCCTCCGTGGACAGCGGCCTCTCGCTCTCCCGCAGCAACTCCGTGGGCTCCCAGGAGGACCTGCGCCACCCGCCGCTGTCCAGGTCCTGCAGCAACGAGCGGCTGTGTCGCCGCCGCTCCTCCGGCTGCTCCACCTCCTCCAGGTTCTCCCTCACGAGGAGCTCCACCACGCTGTGCCTGCCGCGCCTCGCCCACGATGACGCCGCCCTCCGCCGCCCCTCCAGCCAGACCTCCTCGCCCCCCTGGAGCCCTGACCCTCCTGAGACCGTCATGCCTGACCTGCTCCCCTCCCCGCCCCCCTTGCCGCCCAAACGCCGACCGCCGCTGCCCCCGCGCCGTTCCTCCTGCACCGAGGCGCCGCCGCTGCCGCCCAAGTTCGCGCGGCCGCCGGCGTGGGAGGGCGAGAGTGATGGCGGCAGTGAGGGCACCAGCGACGTGTCGCTGCCCGAGTACCTGGTGGACGGCGACGACAGCCTGGAGGGGGAGGCCGCCCCCCGCGGCGCCGTACGGGGCACCATCCCAGAATCCTTCCCCTTCAGGGACCCGCTGCACAAGTTCCTGGCGGACCTCGGCCACGCCCTCAGCACCGAGGTGGTCATCAAGAACGTGTACGGCGCCCGCCCCGGCCACCTCGACCTGCACGCCCACACCACGCCCACGCCAACGCCCACGCCCGTGGACGCCGCAGTGTACTCCATGCCGCAGAGTGCCGCCCCGGCCAGGCCCCCGTCGCTGCCGCAGGAGGTGCTCCTCGGCGACGCCGCGGACCAGCCGCTCAGCAAGAAGTACCGCACGGAGCTGCAGGTAACGGGGACCAGCGCCGCCCTGGCTTAGGCAAGGCTCGTGCCCTCTGTCCCGAGGCCCGCCGACCGGCCCCGCTGCCCTCGGGGTACTGGGCTGACGGGTGGGCTTGGGAAGGGCTGAGGGGGGGAGGGGTGATGCGCCGGCTATAAAGGAGGAGGAAGCTGGGGAGGCGCCGGGGGTGGTGATGACAGTTGTGTGGGGTTGTTGGGGAGGCGTGAGTGGCCGCGGCGTGATGGCGATCATGTGGGGCCTCCCCCGCCCCGCCGGCGCGCCGCCGCACCATCATCCTCATCATCTTGGTCCAACAGCCGGCATGAGTTGTGAGTTATGGGGGATAAGGACCAGCCAGTGCGCGGGGACCGGTGCGGCGGCGGCGGTGTGTGGCGGGGGCGGCGTCCCCAAGAAGGGTGGAAGGGGAACAATGAAGGGAGAGCAAATGAGTAGTAGTAGTAGTAGTAGGAAGAGGACGAAGAGGAGGAGGAGGAGGAGGAGGAGGAGGAGATGATGCTAAAATATAATCGTAGCAGAGAAATACACAGAAAAAACAGTTAGAGGAAGAGAAAGAATAGGAAGTTTAAAAAAAAATATATAAAAGAAAGTAGGGTGAGAGGCAGAAGAGGAAAACGAGTAAAGAGAAAGACGTGAGAAGGGAGAAACTAGAGGAAGAGGAAAAGAGGGAAAAAAAGGAAGATTGTGAGAACATAGAAGTAAGAGAGAGATAGAGAAACGAGGCTGGGGAAGAGAAAGTACAAGAAGAGGAGGGGGAGAAGGAAGAGGAAGATCAGGCAATGAACAAAAACAATAAGAGGAAGAGGGAAAGAGGAAAGAAAGGTTTTGGAAGTCGTGGTTAGCTGCAAACTGTTCTGCTTGACTTCCTCCTCCTCCTCCTCCTCCTCCTCTTCTTCCTTCACTCGTGCGAAATAGTAGAGGATTGGAGGAAAATGTAATGTACGAAGAGAGAGAGAGGAGGGAAAATAAGAGAAGGGAAGGGAAGAGGAGGGAAAGGAAGGGAAAAAAAGAGAAGGAAAAGAAAAGAAAAAGAAGGAAAGGAGGAAATTAAAGGAAAAAGAAAAGGAAAATAAAGGAAAGAAAGGAAAACTAGAGAAAAGAACAGAAGAGAGAGAGAGTCTACATGTGTACGGGTATTAGAGGTTACTATTGTGAAGGTCATGTACGTGTGTGTGTGTGTGTGTGTGTGTGTGTATCTGGGTGAAAGAAATTTAATTGTTCTTAACGCAGTCTAATTAGGAGGAAAAGGAAGAGGAGGAGAAATAGAAGGAAGAGGGCGGGTATGTTGTTTCACGGCCTATGATTTTCCTCCTCCTCCTCCTCCTCCTCCTCCTCCTTACCACCTGTTCACATAAGTCGTAATTTTTGTCCTTTCATCTATTTATCTGTCTATCTCTATCTGTCTTTATCTATCTATCTTTATTTTTTATTCATATTTTGCACTTTATATCTTTTCATCTGTCTATCTATCTATCTGTCTTTATCTATCTATCTTTATTTTTTATTCATATTTTGCACTTTATATCTTTTCATCTGTCTATCTATCTATCTGTCTTTATCTATCTATCTTTATTTTTTATTCATATTTTGCACTTTATATCTTTTCATCTGTCTATCTATCTATCTGTCTTTATCTATCTATCTTTATTTTTTATTCATATTTTGCACTTTATATCTTTTCATCTGTCTATCTATCTATCTATCTATCTATCTATCTATCTATCTATCTATCCATCTCTATCTATCTATATGTCTTCCCCATGATTAGCATTTTCGTGGTGCATTGGTTAGCACGTCAAACAATCCATCTGTTGGCCCGGGTTCGATACCAGGCAGGACTCTCAGGACACAACCCATCCAGCTCTCTATCTTCTTTTCCTTTCCCTTCTCTTCCTTTCCTTTCTTCCTCTTTTCCTTTTCTTTCCTTTATATTAATTTCCTTTCCTTTCATTCCCTTCCCCTCCCCTTTTTTCCTTTCCCTTCCCTTCCTTTCCCTTCCCTTCCCTTCCCTTCCTTTCCCTCCCTCTTCTTCCCTTTCCATTCCCTTCCCTTCCTTTCCTTTCCCTTCCTTACCCTTCCCTTCTCTCTTTTCCTTTCCCATTCCTTCCTACTCAGACTTGCCGTTCCATTCCATACTCTTCTTTTCTCATCATCCCTTCCCTTCCCTTCCCCTCGCCTTCTCTCCCTCCCTATCCTCCTCCTTTTCCATTTCTTCCTACCCAGATTATCCCTTCCCTTCCCTATTCCTCGTTCCTTCCCTTCCTTTCCTTTCGTTTCCTTTCCCTTCATATTCTGTCAATTTCTTTTCCTTTAACTTTTCCATTCTTTCATACCCAGATTTTTCTCTCCCGTTCCTTTCCCTCCTCTCCTCTCCTCTCCCTTCCTCTCCCCTCCTCTCCTTTCCCCTTCCCTTCCATTCCCTCCCTCCCCTCCCCTTCCCTTCCATCACAACCCTGCAGGACAAGTTTTCTCCCATTACACACAGTTTCACGCGTGGCTTTCCCCGCGGAGGCAAAGGAAACAACATAATTTAAGGAGGAGAGGAAGCAGCTTTCCCGCACCCACACCTCGTTGAGCTGCTCTTCCCTGCTTTCTTTTCCTCCTCCTGACACTTTCTCTATTCAAGCACTCACTCACGCAGGCACGCACTCTCACGCACGCACCCACACACTCGCTTGTTCATTCTGTCTATTGGTTGGTCAGTCATGCATTCATTCATTCAGTCAGTCGGTCATGTAGTCAGTCACTCATTCTGTCACGTTCCCTTACTACTACTACTACTACTACTACTACTACTATTACTACTACTACTACTACTTCTACTACTACTACTACTACAGGTTATTTATATATGATTTGTGGTTACGCATTTTTCTTCCTTTCTCCTTTTCTTTTTCTCTCCTTCTCTTTCTCTCTAGTGCTTGAAGGAACGCCTAAAGAAAGAAGAGAGAGAGAGAGAGAGAGAGAGAGAGAGAGAGAGAGAGTTCATTATTATTTTATTATTATTATCTTTATTTTATTATGTTAAGAGAGGTCATAGGTCAGACAGGAGAGAACGGCGTACACTGACCCTTCTCTCTCTCTCTCTCTCTCTCTCTCTCTCTCTCTCCTCCCTTTCTCCCCAACTGAGCGGACACAAAGGGAAAACCTGCTCCCCTCTTCCTCCTCCTCCTCCTCCTCCTCTTCCTCCTCTTCCTCCCCCCCCTTCGCTTCCTCCCTTCCCGTCCTCACCCTTATCTTCCTTCCTCCTCTCCCTCTCTTAACCATTCTTATTTGCTTGATTCTCTCTCTCTCTCTCTCTCTCTCTCTCTCTCTCTCTCTCTCTCTCTCTCTCTCTCTCTCTCTCTCTCTCTCTCTCGTCATTCCTTTACCTCCTTTTCCATCCCATGTGTGTGTGTGTGTGTGTGTGTGTGTGTGTGTGTGTGTGTGTAATTATTGGTCATGGTCGTTTCTTTTCGTCTCCTAAAAGGGTTGAGGTCGTGATTTTGAGGGTGAAGGTGAGGGAAAGTGAGGAGGAGGAGGAGGAGGAGGAGGAGGAGGAGGAGAAGGAGGAGGCTGTTGTTGTGTCTGTTGTCATTGTCCGTAATTGTTCCTCGTTGTCGTCCTCCTCCTCCTCCTCCCTCCTCCTCCTCCTCCTCCTCCTGCTTTCTCACAATCTGTCTCTCTCACTTTCTATTGTTGTTGTTTATTCATTAATGTGTTTCACCTTTCTCTTACCTTTAACCTCCTCTCTCTCTCTCTCTCTCTCTCTCTCTCTCTCTCTCTCTCTCTCTCTCTCTCTCTCTCTCTCTCTCTCTCTCTCTCTCTCTCTCTCTCTCTCTCTCTCTCTCCTACTTATCTTTTTTTTCCTCCGTCTGTGCAATTTCTTCACTTTCTCCACCTGTTCTCTCCTTCCTTCTCCTTTATCTTACTTTCTTTTCCTGTTGTTTTCGTTTATTTCACGTCTTTATCTCTTTTCATCTTATTCCATTTCTTTTATTGTCATGCTTCCTTCTTTCCTTGTTTTATCTTCTCTCTCCATCCTTCCTTTTATTATTTTCCCTTCCTTTCCCTTCCATTACTTTTCATCCATTCTTTCTTACCCCGGTTTCCCTTCTCCTTCCTCTCTCCTTTCCTTCTCTTTCATTTCTTTCCCTTCCATTCCTTCTTACCCATCCCTCTCCTACGTACATCTTGCCTACCGCTCTTCCTCCTTCATCCTTTCTCTTACCTTTCCTTTCATTCGTATTCTAATCCCATCTAACCTAACCATACCGAACCGCACTTAACCTAATCTAACTATACCTCATCTCACCTAACTTAACCTAACCTAACCAGAACCCAACCTAATTTAACCTTACTAGAACGAAACCAAACCTAACCTAACTATATGTACAGTACTTAACCCTTCTCTCCATACCTCACCTTCCCTCCCTTCCTCTCTCCTCTCCCCTCCTCGTCTCATTTCATTTCATCTCACCTTACCTTACCTTACTTTACTTTACCTTACCTTACCTAACCTAACCTCTCTCCACACCTCACCTTCCCTCCCTTCCTCTCTCCTCTCCCCTCCTCTTCTCATTTCATTTCATCTCACCTTACCTTACCTTACCTTACTTTACCTTACCTTACCTAACCTAACCTCTCTCTCCACACCTCACCTTCCCTCCCTTCCTCTCTCCTCTCCCCTCCTCGTCTCATTTCATCTCACCTTACCTTACCTTACCTTGTCTTACCTTACAGTACTTTACCTTACCTTACCTCACCTCACCTAACTTAACCTAACTAGAACCTAACCCAACCTAACCTTACTAGAACCAAACCAAACCTAACCTTACTAGAACCAAACCAAACCTAACCTAACTTTCCCGCCTTCATACCGGCAGCATTTCACCCGCGCAGTCCACCCGCCTTTTCTCTCCGCTATATCCTGATTATGTAGGCTGACCCGTGACGCCCAGCAAGACCTGTTTCGCCGTTGACCTCCGTGACCTTTTCTCTTTCTTCTTAAGGCGACTGAAGGCATGGAGAAGAGAAGAGATGGAGGAAGGAGAAAAAAAGGGAGGGATGGGAGCAGATTGGGAAGAGGCAAAGGGGGAGGAAGTAGATGAAGGAATGAGAAGGAAGGGAGCGTAGCAGGGAGTGTGGAGGAGTAGGAGAAGGATGAAGGGAAAGGAGGATTGTTTGTGGAGGTGAGGAGGAAGGAGTGGAAGAGAAAGGAGGACTATAAGGTGGAAGGGAGTGGAAAGGAGGAATGTTAGGAGTTGGATGTGTAAGGAAATGGAGAGAAAAGGGGAAAGGAAGGAAAGGAGTGAGGAAAGAACATAACGAATAAGCGAGTGAAGAAATTAAGATAAAGGAGAGACAATGACGTAGAGGAAGGTGGTAAAAGAGGAATGACTAGAATGAACAGAGTAAAAGGGAGGAAGACAGCTAGAATGAAGTAATGTCAGAAAGAAATGAAGTAAGGGAAGGAGGTTTAAAAAGGAATGACCAGAATGAAAGGAGGAAGAGAGGGAGGAAAAAGCAATGAAGTGACGCAAGAACATTTAAAAGGAAGAACTGGAATGAGTAATGGAGTAGAAAAAAAAAGAATAAAAAAGGCAGAATGAAATCACGGCATATCTTGGGAAGTCAGATCAGGTGTATCTACTTTCATATTAACAGACAAAGGTAAAAACAGGTATGGAAAGTCAGGTATTTTGACTTTGATATTAAGACAGACATTCATAGATAAGAGACAGGTATGGGAGAGAGAGTATAGGTAGACATATCAGGTGTGTCCACGGTACTATTAAGACACAGGTAACGCCAGGTATAGGAGTGAACGTATAGGGAAGGAAAGTCAGGTGTATCATATGTGTAATTGCGGATGATGGATTACAAGACTGATTCGGAGGGTTGGAGAAGACATATATGTGATCGTGGGTGTGTGATTCAGGTGTGCGTGGGAATGTAATTAGCAGGTAAGCAGGTGGAGGGGTAACTCACCTGAAACAACGGTAAAGAAAACGTGATGAGAGAATGGTCCGAGTGTGTGTGTGGATGTGGGGGGGGGGGGGGGGGGATAACAGTTAAAGCAGGGAAGTAAACGAAAGAAAAAAAAGGAAAAAGCAAGCAGCTGTTATGGTAGATTAAGAAAGGCGGAGGAATTGAATGAGAAAGAACCGAAGCAGGAAAAAAATGAGGAAGTGAAGAGGAGGAAGAGAAGGCTGGAAGAAAATGAGTGAAGAAAGAGAGGGATGGAGAGAGAGCGGGAGAGGAATAGAGAAATGGAGGAACTTGGCTTGTGGAAAATATAACAGGAAAGTAGAAAGGGGGGAACATAGAGAAGGGGAAAGGGAAAAAGGGAGAAAGAGAAAAAGATGAAGGAAACAAGGATAGATTAGAGACGAAGGGAAGAAGAAAGGAAGAGAAAGAGGGACGAGTGAAATGCTAAAGGAAAATAAAGAACAGAAGGAAGGAAGAGGAGAAGTAAAGGAAGGAGGGAAAACTGAAAGAAAGAGAGGAAAGAGGAAAAAAATAAAGTAAGGAAATGCGGAAAACAAAGAAATACTGAAGGAGAAAAAAGATGAAGATCGATAGAATTAGATAGAGGAAAAGTAGGAAGGAAGGAAGAGACGAGGAGGAGGAGGAGGAGGAGGAGATGAGTACCCCCCCCCCCCAGTTATGCTACGCCGCACTTCGCCAGAACCTGTACAGCCTGTTAAAGCGTGTACTAAAAGCCCCTTCAGGAGGAGAGAGAGAGAGAGAGAGAGAGAGAGAGAGAAACCAGTCCAGTCCGTTAGCATCAATTGAACACACACACACACACACACACACACACACACACACACACACACGCGCGTTTCCTCATTCATTGCACAAACTCACAAACAAGCAAACAAAAAACTTCTGCGGTGGAGATGTAAAGAAAAAAAAACCTTATGTCAGCCGCGATCTTTTTATTTTTTTTGTTTGTGGTTTTAGAAGCGAAGGAAAAAAAAGAGGTTGAATGAAGTTGTGAAATGTGAGAGGAAGGAAGGAAAATTGAGGTTATCTTTTTTTTTTTCTTACGTAAGATTTTGTTGCAGAAAAAAAGAAATGCGATACTGTTTTTTTACAAGTATTTTTTATTATTATTATTATTATTATTATTATTATTATTATTATTATTATTATTATTATTATTATTGTATTACTACTACTACTACTACTACTACTACTACTACTACTACTACTACTACCTTGAGCAATATAATTAATTTAGTGGTTTCCTAAAGGCTTGCTCTTATAATTAAAAGGTGGAAGTATACCCCTCTCTCTCTCTCTCTCTCTCTCTCTCTCTCTCTCTCTCTCTCTCTCTCTCTCTCTCTCTCTCTCTCTCTCTCTCTCTCTCTCTCTCTCTCTCTCTCTCTCTCTCTCTCTCTCAAGAATGAAGGTCACGTTAAAAAAAAAGGTTATGCAAATATTTACATGGCATGCTTAGAAAACACACACACACACACACACACACACACACACACACACACACACACACACACACTAGGTTTCTTTTTACTTGCGGTGAGAGAGAGAGAGAGCATAAACAAAACAAAAAAAAAGATATATATTCATCATCGCGCGAACCGGTTGCCTCTATAAGCAGATGAGTCACCTTAGCACACCTGTCGCGTTAATTACTCAGGTGTGTGGACAGGTGTGACTCCCACCGTTAGTCACCTGCCTGGGCTACCAACCTGACACGTGGCTCACCGAATGCCTTGGTTGGTGGTGAGACGGGGGAAGAAAGGTGTGGGGGAAAGGGTAAATTGACCTCCTCCTCAGTTCTTCATGATTAAATACCCAGGTAGCTAAATATATATACCTTGCGTCTTACTGTTAGTCATGTACCCAACTCACCTTTCACCTTACCTTTCCTCACCTTCTTTTGGTCACCTCCTCTCAGTTCACCTTTTTCCTCCTTAAATCTTAATGCTTGTATCACCAGGTATCTTAACAAATGTACCTTGCATCTCTCTTTCTCCTTTCTTTGTTTCTCTCTTTCTCCTTTCTTTGTTTTTCTCTTTCATTCTTCCTCTCTCTTTCTCCTTTCTTTCTCTCTCTTTCATTCTTCCCCTCTTTCTCCTTTCTTTTTTTCTCCATTCTTCTGTTTCTTTCTTCCACTTTTTTTTTCTTTCTTTCTCTTTCTTACTTTATTTGTTTCTCTTTCTCCTTTTTCTCTTTCTTTCTTTCATTCTTCTCTCTTTCTCCCTTTCATTCTTCTGCTTTATACCTTTCAACCTTCTTTTCCCTCTCTTTCTTTCTTTTTTCTCTTCCTTCCTTCCTTCAGTCACCGTCCCTCACTTCACCTTTCCTCCGCTACTCAGCTGTTTGATGTTTAAATACCCAGGTCACCAAACAAATATACCTTTCCTCTTACTGTTAAGCATGTGTTCAGGTAAATGCTTGCTTCACCTGGCTTCGGTCACTGCCCTTCAGCTTACCTTTCTCCTCCTCATCACTTTAACGACCAAATAAACAAGTAAACTAAAGAAAAGTGAGTAGCGGGCTTTTTTTATTATTGTTTCCTTTTTTGTGCCCTTGAGCTGTCTCCTTTGTTGTAAAAAAATAAAAATAAAATATATATACCTTTCCTCACTGTTCATCACGTGCCCAGGTGAATGCCTTATCGTGCTTCACCTTCCTTCATTAGTCAGCGCCTCTCAATTTACTTTTCCTTCTCAGCTCTTAGATGAGTAAAGAAACGGGTAACTTGACAAATATACCTCGCCTCACACTGTTCATCACGTGGCCAGGTGAACGCCTTACCTCACCTCGCTTAACCTTCATTGTCACCGTCTCTTAACTTACCTCTCTTCTTCTTATGTCTTTTGTGATTAAATATCCAGGTAACTAAATAAATATACCTTGCATCTTACTGTTAACCGTATGCTCAGGTGAACGCCTTACCTCACCTCGCCTCACCTCCATCCAGTCACTGTCTCTTAACTTGCTTCTGTTCTTCTCTTGTCTATAGTGATGAAATACCCAGGTAACTAAATAAATATACCTTTCATCTTATTGTTTATCATGTGCGCAGGTGAACGCCTTACCTCACCTTGCTTAACCTTCATTGCCAGGGCCTCATCTTACTTCTCTTCTTCTCATGTCTTCAGTGATTAAATACCCAGGTAACTAAATAAATATACCTTTCATCTTATTGTTTATCATGTGTGCAGGTGAACGCCTTACCTCACCTCGCTTAACCTTCATTGTCACCGTCTCTTATTAACTTACCTCTCTTCTTCTTATGTCTTAAGCGATTAAATACCCAGGTAACTAAATAAATATACCTTTTGTCTTACTGTATATCATTTGTGCAGGTGAACGCCTTACCTCTCGCTTCACCGCCGCTCAGCTCACCTCTCATCTTCTCCAGCTCTTTAACGATCAAGTACGATAACAAATCACACGGGTACTCGAGGTTATGTGTGGTTCTTACCGGTTCCCACGTGCCAGGCTGATTGCCCACCTTACCTCACCTTCCCTTCCCTCGGTCAGCGCTCTTTTATTTATCTTTTTTTCCCCGTCAGGTTTTGAATAACTAAATAAGACACCAAATCAACGGTACATTTTTTTGTCTACCTATCTATCCATCTATCTACCTCATTAACCTCACCTCGCCTCAGCTTACAGTGGTCGCCGGTCAACTCATCTTTCCTTCCTCTCCACAGATCTTCTTCCGCACGGGCGCAGTGAGTCGCCTGGAGGAGCAGCGGGACCTGGTGCTCGCTGACGTCATCACACACTTCCAGGCCCACTGCCGCGGCCACCTGGCGAGGAAGAGGCTGGAGAAGCGAAAGGTAACGCGCTAGGGTGACCTCTCCCCCCATCCTGCCGGCCGCCTAAAGATACAAATTTCAATGATGAATGGAAAGGTAACGCGCTAGGGTGACCTCTCCCCCCATCCTGCCGGCCGCCTCCTTGACCTCCGCTGTACAGGAAGTGGTTCCGGAATGATAGTCTAAACATCTTACATCACAAAAGATACAAATTTCAATGATGAATGGAAAGGTAACGCGCTAGGGTGACCTCTCCTCCCGTCCTGCCGGCCGCCTCCTTGCTCTCCGCTGTACAAGAAGTGGTTCCGGAGTGATAGTCTAAACATCTTACATCACAAAAGATACAAATTTCAATGATGAATGGAAAGGTAACGCGCTAGGGTGACCTCTCCCCCCATCCTGCCGGCCGCCTCCTTGCTCTCCGTTGTGCATGCAGGAAGTGGTTGCGGAGTGATAGTCTAAACATCTTACGTCACTAAAGATACAGGTTTCAACAGCGAATGGATAGGTTAATAGCAGAAGCCAGTGGTCAGCGTGCGGGCTCGGCATACAAGAGGACCCATTTTCGCGTCCCGCCCGCCGCGAAAAAAACGGCCGGCAATTTTTCAGTCACCGTCGAGTGGCCATAAGTCGACGGCCCACACCACCGTTGCCAGATTATCGTACTCAGAACATAGTTTTTACCGGTTTCTGACGCCTAACTATTGCCAAGAAATATCAGGAATTGACTATTTTAACGATAATTATACGTGAATCTCCTTATTGGGGTCCACGAGACAGTTGTTGGGTCGGAAGTCGGCAAATATAAGAGGCTGAGTAAGACAATTTGGCAACGTTGGCCCACACGCTGTCCTGAAGACCACCTATCAACCCGGACCTTAAATTATCTCAGAAAAAGTGGATAAAAAATGAGTTCCAAGGGGGCAACATGATCCAAGCAAAATGGCGCCACTATAAAACACTTGCCTGCACCATAACGGGCAGGTACCGATCACCAGGCCCCCGCCAAGAGAGCCTACCGGTGCCTTAGGCGAAAAAAAAAAATAAATAAATAAAGAATGCGATAGAAAAAAAAATAAAGAACTGCAATAATAAGTAGGATTATGTAAATGTTCTTTTTGTGCAGTCTTAGGTTTTGTTCTTTTGTTGTTTTCTTCATTCATAATCTCTCTCCATGGGGTCTGTGTGGTCTGATTTTCTAGGTAAATCTATGTAAATCTCTCTCTCTCTCTCTCTCTCTCTCTCTCTCTCTCTCTCTCTCTCTCTCTTGTAAATATACGCGGGTTTCTTGTGTTATGTTCTTTTTATGCAGTCTTAGGTTTTGTTCTTTTGTTTTGGTCATTCATAAGCAGTAAGAAACTCATGTATATTTACCCGTCAACTCTTCTGTTCTCCTTTATACGTCATGCAGTTATACACATGCACGTGATTGGGGTTAGGTATACATAGCCTGGTCATGCACGTGTTCCAGTTCATGCATAGATAGTGGGGAAGGCAATCACACACACACACACACACACACACACACACACACCACTGTCAACATACACGATTTTAGTAGGCTACACACATTCTCTCTCTCTCTCTCTCTCTCTCTCTCTCTCTCTCTCTCTCTCTCTCTCTCTCTCTCTCTCTCTCTCTCTCTCTCTCTCTCTCTCTCTCTCTCTCTCTCTCTCTCTCTCTTCTGTTGTTTTCCTTCTTTCTTTCTTTCTCTCTCTCTCTCTCTCTCTCTCTCTCTCTCTCTCTCTCTCTCTCTCTCTCTCTCTCTCTCTCTCTCTCTCTCTCTCTCTCTCTCTCTCTCTCTCTCTCTCTCTCTCTCACCACAAATAATATGATAAGGTAAATCGAGCGTTAAATTCACCCGCCACCGCCTCCAGTTATTCTCACAGTTAACACACACACACACACACACACACACACTCTTTGTTATGTAGTTTCGTAATATCGTGTAGATGGAAAGACATACAGACAGACAGAATGATGCAGACATACGTAAAAAAGTAAAGATTTAGTTTATTTAGGTTATTTTTTTATTGTTTGGTGTTATGATGAGATATTTTCTTTTTTCTTTTTTTCTTTTGTTCTGGCTATCAATTTCTATCTATCTATCTATCTGTCTCTCCATGTGTATCTATTGCTCTTTTTTTTTTCTTTTTTCTACTTTTTTTCATCTTTTTTTGCATCTATCTCTTTTTCTCTATCTCTATATCTTTCTTTTTTTTACTTTTTATATATTTCTTTCATTAATTTTCAGACCATTTTTTCTCTCTTTCATCCATCTCTTTTTCTCTATCTCTTTATCTCTTTCTTTTTTTGGTTTTATCTCTTTCTTTCATTAATTTTCAGACCATTTTTTCTTTCTTTCATCCATCTCTTTTTCTCTATCTCTATCTCTTTCTTTTTTGGTTTTATTTCTTTCTTTCATTAATTTTCAGACCATTTTTTCTTTCATCCATCTCTTTTTCTCTATCTCTTTATCTCTTTCTTTTTTTGGTTTTATCTCTTTCTTTCATTAATTTTCAGACCATTTTTTCTTTCATCCATCTCTTTTTCTCTATCTCCTTATCTCTTTCTTTTTTTGGTTTTATCTATTTCTTTCATTAATTTTCAGACCATTTTTTCTTTCTTTCATCCATCTCTTTTTCTCTATCTCTTTATCTCTTTCTTTTTTTCGTTTTATCTCTTTCATTAATTTTCAGACCATTTTTTCTTTCTTTCATCCATCTCTTTTTCTCTATCTCTTTATCTCTTTCTTTTTTTCGTTTTATCTCTTTCTTTCATTAATTTTCAGACCATTTTTTTCTTTCCTTCTTGCTTACTTCTATTCACTTCTATTATTGGATCTACTACAATTCCTTATATTTTCCTTCTATCGTGCTCTTTCACTGTTTCCTCTCTTGTCTCCGCTATTAACATTCTCATTAACTATTGAAACTTGCATCTTTTGTGGCGTAAGATGTTTTAGGTTCAATATTTATTTACTTCTATAATTCATCCTCGGTTCTCTTCCTGGTCTGAATGATTGGATATTGATAACATACTTTTTACAGCCGTCATCTTCACGCACGGGGTCAGGGCGGGAGGAAGTTAAGGAGAGATTCAATTAGTGTGATCGTTTCATTTGTTTTTCCTTTTGTTTATGGTCTTTAGCTTTCTCAATACTTATCTCTCTTATTCACTTCTTTTTCTTTCCTTTGTAGCTTTAGTTTCTGGTTTCTTCCACTTCTCATTCTTATTTTTCTTTTTTCTTCTTCGGCTTCTTCATTTTCTTCTTCTTCTTCTTCTTCTTCTTCTTTCTTTATTTTGTTATTTCTCTGTTTGTGTTAGAGGAATAAAAGGTGTAGCTACAGAGAGGAAGAGAGAGAGAGAGAGGGAGAGGGTGATAGGAAGAGAGATAGGGAGAGAGGGAAGGAGAGAGAGATTGCATACATATGGTACTCAATCCACTCAATCGTTTTATGACCGTAATCGTGTACTCTGATAATCACACACACACACACACTCACACAGGTATATCGCAGGTGATAAGAGCCACTATCAGCCTCCCACACAATACTATTAATGGGCATATTGACATAGTATTCGTGTTGTTGGTTTAGTGTTGATTAGGTGTGCACTGTGAACACTGTCTTTCTCTCTCCTGTTCTCTCCTAGTGGTGTGTGTAGAAGTATGTGTATATGTGTGCGGTTACTGTAAAGGAAGAAAGATATAGTAGACAGACCTCAAATGCAGTAATGTTGGTCTTTAATGAAAATTGTCTGGAATTCGTATAAGGAATTTTAGTGCCTGGTACCAATAGCAAAACATAAGTGATGGATGGAGCAAAGGTTGTATATGTAAAGTTTTTTTTAACCCAGTAGTAGCGACGGGCTAGATTTGTGACTTTACCGTGTAGCAGCGACGGGCTAGATTTGTGACTTTACCGTGTAGCAGCGACGGGCCAAATTTGTGCCATGATATAACCCCCCCCAAAATAGATGCATAAAGTGATCACAAATGCGTTGATATATTATGAAATGGTTCGTGTGAGTGATGATTTTTTCTCATTTTTTTCGCTTAGAGGGACCTTTAAGAAACATGATCCCCGCAGCTACCAGGTTAATAACTATACCAGAAGCTGTTGAAAGAAAAATAATCACTGCACATATATATTGAAAAGAAAAACACCCACAAGACACTTTCGCACTGGCATTATCAACAGGAAAACATAAGCCGACGATGGAACAAGACTTTTTAATATCTATACAGAAACATGTCAGAAGTGTATACAGAAAACACATTCCTTCAAGAAAGTCAAGTGTGTGTTATCTGAATCACGTTATAGGCCCATAGTCTTCAGCATTTCATAGCTTACACACCCACATTTGATAAGACTTTCGTAGAAGCTATGGGTATTTACATGGGTAGTTTTATGAGCCTACTGATACACTTTGACAAGGCTTCTGAATCATGATTATAAAAAGCACTCATGAGAACCTGACTAGTCTTCTCTGAGGCCTTTGGAAGTACTGTCATGAGAGCTGAAAGTGTCTAAGAATACGTGCCATAGAGTGAATCATGGATCAGAGGGTGTATGTGAAGCCAGTAGGTCTGAGTCTTCTGGCTGTCTGTGGTGCGACGGTTGGTTACTGCACACTGATGAATGCTTGTGGCCTGACCTTCATACTGCTCTTCATCACCAAGCATAGAAAAGAGTATGCAGAAGTGAGTACTGAGAGAAGGGAGAGAAGTGGCAGAGATATGAGGAGTGCTAAGTACCCCAGTGAAATAGATTTGAATGCATCCATTGGGTCCTCTTACAGTAACTTTGGCTCCTGCATGAATGAGTGAAGAGAAAGGATTAAGATACAGCTAAGAATGTGTAGGGAGTGAGTGAGGGGTCTTTCAGTATTGAGACAGTTATTAGTGTGAAAGAGAGGGAATGAGGGGTTAAGATGGTACAGGGAAGGATAGGTAGACAGTGAGTAAGTGAACCAGGATGATTAATGAGAAAAAGATGAGTGAATGAGGGAAGAGTAAGGATTAGGATGTGGGGAAGAAATGGAAGGGTGTGGGTGAGAGGGGATCAGTGAAGACCAGAGTCCATCCCCGTCCCTCCATAAAAAACAACAAAACAAAAAAAAAATATACAAATAAATAAGTAAATAGATAGATAAATAAATAGATATATAAACTAATAGATAAATAAATCAACACGACTCACCCACTTCTCACCCGCCACAGGTCCAGGAGACGGCCATCCGGTGCATCCAGAAGAATGTGCGCAAGTTCATGGGCGTGCGGGACTGGCCGTGGTGGAGGCTGCTGGTGCGCGTCACGCCGCTGCTCAACGTCCACCGCACCGAGGAGGACCTGCGCGCCACCAAGGTATGTGCCGCAAGGGGGGAGGCGGTGTAGATGACGTGATTTGAATGTTGTGTCGTTAATGTTTTCGATTTCCTTTTCTTTCGTATTTTGTTCATTTCCATCGTAGTCTAGTTTTTTTTTGGTTGTTGTTCACTTTTAATGTTCCATCTCTTTTCTTCTCCCCCTGTCTTTCATTTCATTTAATTTTCTTTTCCTCATGTATAATTAATGTAGACATGATTTTAACGCTGTCATCTGCCTCATTTCTGGTTTCCCTTTCTTCCATGTGTTTTTCCTTTTATGGTACAATCTTATTTTTTTGTAGTCTGCTTTTAATGTTTAACCTTTTTTTCTGCTCTATCTCTCTTTTATGCATTATTATTTTTTTTTTGCACTATTCCCCATCTTTAGAACCTCATCTCAACTCCACTTTTCCTTCTGCGCTGTCTTTTCCCTGTCTTCTTATTACTCCTTATATTATTCATCCCCTCTAAGCTCCACTGCATCATATCCATAACTTTCTCTTATGTCATCTCTCTGTTGTATAGGAGACACTGTACACAATCACCTCTCTTCTCTCACGGATATCTACTTCATTCTTTTCCTCTCCTCCTCCTTATCTTCAGTTGCTAATGTCTTCTGTTATCTGCTTCTCTCTTTTCTTCGCCTCTTTGCCTTCAGTTGCTTGTGTCGTTTATTATCTATGTCATTCTCATCTCAGTATATTTTATCATTCTCAGAACTGTGTGTTGTTTTACCGTCTATCTCTCTCCTCCTTCACTGTTATCTGATATCATTATAGCGACTGAGGAAGATCTGATTTAAGGGGTTTTTAGCATGGGTCTCTTTTGTTTTATTCCTTCCTTCTCTCCTTCATTTTTTTTTATTAACATCTTTACTTTGCTCCTGCAGTATGTACAAAAAATGTCAATCCCTGAGGCTGTGAGGTTGGGAATATGTTTTGTCCACTTGAAAAATATTAGTTTACTTGTTATTTTATTTTATTTAAATGATACACATCCTTCATGGCTTAAGTTTTCACATCGTCTTGGTAACTATTGAAAAAAGTGAATAGTATCAAATCTTTATACTCTCTTTTTCTGTTTGTCTCTCTCTTCCTCTTTCTCTTTCTTTTTAATTTTCTCCAACTCTTTCTCCTTCTCCCTCTCTCTCTCTCTCTCTCGCTCGCTCTCACACGCACTCAAAATCATTGTCGCCATAAAGATCAACATCTGAGGTCTAGCCAAAGTGTCCTTGCCAGCTTTAAATAGGGAAAGACTTCATCTGCCGGTGATAATTATAATATACAAGTGTTTTGAGGTGATTCATGTGCCAGATGTTTAATAAGTTGGTTTAGATATCATGGGACAGTGTTGCTTATTGTCTGTGTTCATCTCTTCTGTGTCTTTCGGTCTATTTGTCTTTCATCACCTTCTTTCCTTCCATTCTTTTAGTTCTTTCTAACAGGCTTTCTCTTTCCTCTTTCTTCTCTCCCTGTCTTTTCTCTCCCTTCAAATACTGTTCTCCTATTTACTCCTATTTACACTAACAAGCTCTCTCTCTTTCCTCTTTCCTTTCTTCCTCTCTTTTTCCTTTCTTCAATAAATGTTCTCTATCTTGCAATTCTCACTAACAAGGTCTCCTCTCCCTCTCTTTTCCCTTCTGTTCCTTTGCTTCCTTTTCTGAAATATGACAAACTTGACAAGAATAAATATTATGCTCGTCAGAACAAAAAATATTAACCTAGTAACACACTGAATCATCCCAATCAAACAGTAGCCAGGGAAGGATAAGGAAGATTTAAGTGATAGATATGTGGGAGATGAGACTCAAGGGGAAGTGATGAGAGAGCTCTGGTGTCTGTGTATAGAATGTGAGGCCTATATATAAGGAAGGATCCATGTGTCATCGTGCTTGTGACATGTGGGAGATGAAGTGGAAAGTGATGTGATGTCTGGTATCTGCTTATAGAATGCTTGAGCTTAAAATAGGAAGAAGGTCAGTTGTGTCATGATGAAATGATTCTAAAGTTTGCTATGTGTATAAATAGAGTTTTTTTTTTTCTTCTGTAATAGAGTTGTTACACGCATATGTTTTTTCACTCTCAACATTGATAGTATATGAAAATAGTTGTGTAATTAATTCACTGCAAGTCTTGTAAATTAAAAAGAAATAAGACTTAGCTGTGATACCATGATAATATATGGAAATAGTTGTGTAATTAATTCACTGCAAGTCTTGTAAATTAAAAAGAAATAAGACTTAGCTGTGATACCATGATAATATATGAAAATAGTTGTGTAATTAATTCACTGCAAGTCTTGTAAATTAAAAAGAAATAAGACTTAGCTATGATACCATGATAATATATGAAAATAGTTGTGTAATTTATTCACTTCATGTATTGTAAATTAAAAAGAAGTAAGACAGCTATTACATATATTAAAAGGAGAGCAAATGAATGGACTCAATTTATTTAGTGTAATGTAACTGTTTAGCACATTCATAATTTGCACTCTTCAACCTGCTAATATGATATGAGAGGATAGGATAGGATAGGATAGGATAGGATAGGATGATAGTTGTGCCATGCAGGGCCTTAGTAGTTACATCAGAGATAACATTTGCACTTTTCTTCAGCCTAAAAATACAGATTAGTTTGCCATCAGCCTTGCCTGTTTTCCCCTGCCAGAACATATATATATAGAGTGAAGGCTGGGCTTGTATAATTGTTGGCCAAAAATACATTGATCTCAAGATGCTGTCAGACTTATCTCCTTAAAAATCATGTTAGGGAGTAAAAAAAACTGAGGAGTGTGACAGCTTATGAACGGACGTATAGTGTAGAGTGGAATGTTGTAGTTTCTTAATGTTATACAAACTTTACTCGAACATCAACTAAGTGTGTGAGTCTTAGAGATAGTGTAATGAAACTGCAGATAAGGAGAGTAGAAGAGTATATGTTGATAGCATAGTATGAGAGTTTCTGAATCAATATGTACGAGAGAAGAGTATACAAGTAAAGTTTATTAATGTTATATGGATTTAGTTTGTACATAAATTTAGATATGAGGTGAAAATTGTGTATATTGAAAGTATGAAGAGGGGTGGTGTTTGAAGATTAAGGGACCTGACATGTGAATTTAACTAGATTTGAAGTAATATAGGATGGGCTGAGGAAAGTGAGGGGAAGGGGAAGAGGATACGAAATATATGAATCGTGAACATTTTATATATTGAAGGTATGAAGAGGGATGGTGTGTAAGAATTAAGGGACCAAGCACATGAATTTAACTAGATTTGAAGTAATATAGGACAGGCTGAGGAAAGGGAGGGGAAAGGGAGAGAGAAAACAAAAGGGGAAATAAGAGGGAAAGAGAAACGTAAACAGTATTTGACAACCAGTGACCTTGGCTTTGAGTGAGGGGAGTGAAGGCCGAAGGGTAAGGAAAAACTAGGGAGAGGGGGAGAGGTTCACTTGCCAGGCTGAGGAAAAAAAAGACAGGATAGAATTTGGGGAATAAAAAGAGGGAAAGAAAAACCTAAACAATACTTGACAACCACTGACCTTGGCTTTGGATGAGGGGAGTCAAGGGGTGAGGAAAGACTAGGAAGAGAGGAAGAGGCTCATTTGGCAGGCTAAGGAAAGTGAGGGAAAGGAAAAAAGCAGGATAGAAAAATGGAGAAAAGACAAAACAAGAAACCTAACAATTCTTTAAAAGAGGAGGAAAAAGAGAGGAATAGAGAAACCTAACTTTAATTTTTGACATAACCACTGACCTTGACTAAATTCGAGGGGAGGGAGTGGGAGAGGGGAGGAGGCAGATTTTGGCAAGCTTAGGAAGGGAAGAGGTAGGGGAGGAGGAGGAGAGAGAAGGGGAGGGAAGGGGGGAGTGATCAAGCTTCCATGATTTGGCGTGGCTAGTGACCTTGGCCAAGTAGGAAGGGGAAGGGAAGGGAAGGGGAGGGTAGGGTAGGGGAGGGTGGGTGGGTGGTAGGGTGTTTTGGCAGGGTGTGGATATAGGTCGTGTGTGTCCCTGTGTGTGTGGGCTGGCATGGTGTGTGTGTGTGTGTGTGTGTGTGTGTGTGTGTGTGTGTGTGTGTGTGTGTGAACCATTCAGATGAACCACCTCCATTTGTTGCTCATTCACGTGTGTCTGTGTGTGTGTGTGTGTGTGTGTGTGTGTGTTTACATTTACCTGTTCTTGTTACTTACCTGTGCAACCATTCTATCTCAATTAATTAGTCACTATGTTCACATGTGTTCTTTAATGTTTGTATAAATGTTGATGTCACAAAACTTCTGAGTCCCATCAATAAGATCTTTCTGCTTAACGTCATAGTTTTTCTTTGGACTCTTCATATCTGCAGTCGTTTATAAGTTTCGCTCCAATATCTGCATTCTTATCTAGTTTTTACATTGGAGTCCACCTTCAAGCAATATTTTTTCTCTAACTCTTTAGTATATTCATTTAACCCCAATTCTGTTTAATGTTTGAGGGAGTTTAAAAGTTTTCTTCATAAAGTAGGACACATTTTACAATTTATGGCCAGCTGCAGCAGGATGAGTCATTTTAGAGAGCCAGGAAGACCTTCTAAAATTCTCAGCCTAGCCCAAACTGACACTGATTAGCCCTTAACTTCATTGAATCTAAGGGTGTCAAACTTTTTTTATTCAGTGCATTTTCTTTGGCCCTCGGATTTGCTTAACTCTTTGCGTCATTTATCAAAGGTGAAGACTTATTAGAATCCTCAATGCAACCTCTATATATCATTAGATTGACATAGATAACTCTTAATTTTCGCATATATAAATCTCTCACACACTTTCATCTTTGCTTTATTTGTCAGTGGAAAAAAACAAACTTATCAGAATCTTCAACAAAACCATTATGCTGCCCTTAAATTGATGTAGATTAACCCTTCTATCTAAGCCTTCAACACATTCCTTTCTCTTTGCATCATTTATCAGTGGGGAAAACTGATTAAAATCCTCAACAATGCCTTTTTATACTTCTTCTTCTTCTTCTTCTTCTTTTTACAACAAAGGAGACAGTTCAAGGGCACAAAAAAAGGAAACAATAATTAAAAAAAGCCCTCTACACACAAAAAAAAGCCCGCTACTTAAAATTGATGTAGTTTTACCTGTAACTGTGATGGATCTAAGACTCTCAAACATCTATTCTTTGCATTATCTTCGGTCCAACTTTCTCTACTCTGCCTCATCTAAAGCTCACACATTCTTTTCTCCTGACATCAGCTGCTTAAGGTCACAGCATTGGGAGCAAGTTTACTGTGGCTAGCCCAATATTTCTGAGTCTGAGTCATGTGAAATAAAAGGAATCTGTGTTAGTCCAAGACTTAAGAAGGAAGAAATATAGGGAAAGGAGGGCCAGATGAATAGAGAGATAAATTTAATTGGTATAGAGGACTCAAGTCTCATTGCTATTTTTAGATCATAAGGAAGAAACGCATGATATAAGAAGGGTTAGATAGATAGATAAATTTAGGCACTCTAGAAGAATATGTGCTATGTTTAGATTCATAGGGAAGAAATAAAGTAGAATCTAGCCCTCTTTTTTTATTCATCTTACCCCATTTTTTTTATAATCTAATCCTCTTATTTGGAATCTTCTGTCCACTTTGTGAGGGCAATACTATGGCCAGCTTTTTTCTGTTTTTTTCACTCATATCTACATTCATTTATCAGTTTGCTTCCTTTATCTGCATTCTTTTATATATTTTTACATAATAATCCACCTTTACTTAATATTTTTTCCTGTAGTATATTCACTTAACCCCAATTACAAAAGTACAAAAGAAAACAAACACACAAAAGAAGACAGTTAATTTAGTCGCCCTCAAAATGATTCTAGAAATAACTCCTGAAGCTTTAGTCCACCTCTCCAGGATGAATTTCTTTGCTGTAAAATAAAAGAAAGTCAGTTAATTCAGTCACCATCTTAACCCAGTAGCAGCGGGGATCATGTTTCTTAATGGTCCCTCCAAGCGAGAAAAAATGTGAAAATGTCACCGCTCACACAAACCATTCCATAATATATATCAAAGCATTTGTGATCAGATTATGTATCGTCTATTTTAGGGGGTTTATATCATGGCACAAATTTGGCCCGTCGCTGCTACCGGGTTAAAACAAAGATTCATATAACTTCTACTGTTCTTCCCTTTCTCCAGGATGAATTTCTTTGCTGTAAAATAAAAGAAAGCAATTAATTCAGTCACCATATCAAAACAAAAATCCATATAACTCCTGTTTTTCTTCGCTTTCTCCAGGATGAGCTTGAATCCATCCGTGCGAGGCTGGAGAAGTGCGAGAAGGAGAGGACGACACTCAAACACGACAACGAGAAGCTGGAGGCGAGGGTGAGTGTTACCTGTGTGTGTGTGTGTGTGTGTGTGTGTGTGTGTGTGTGTGTGTGTGTGTGTGTGTGTCCATCTTCTCATTCTTTTCCTATTTTTTGTATTTTTCATTTACAGCAAAAAGAGGATGTGAGACCAAGATATGTATTG
>NC_066519.1:19718309-19728309 GCF_024679095.1 Eriocheir sinensis
GTTTGTTTTATACTTATTTTGTTATGCATATTTTTATCTGTGTTTTCGGGTTTTGTCATAAGAGTTTTTAGGGTTGAGTTTGTGAAGGAAGCAAAGAGTGCATTAAACAAGTGCGGGTCATAATGAACTGTGGGTGAATAGGAATGGGTAAGGAGGAAGAGGGAAGGAGTTATCAGAGAGGGGAGTAGAAAAGGGGAAGGTCTTGACGGGTTGATTGGGCTGATGGGAAGAGGATGATGGGAGAGTTCTGAATAAGGATGGCATTGGTAGCGGGGTGGTGGTTTGTCTGTTTGTAACACGGGGAAAAGTGCCCAGTGAACTGCATGTGAACCAATGTGAACTGCATTTAGTGTGTGTGTGTATGTGTGTAGTAAACGCGTGTGTGGCTGGTGCTGGCGGGCGTGCAGCGTGCTGGGTTCAGAGGGCAGGCGGCGGCGGGCCCTGCAGAGCCTCGGTGCCCCGCCGCCCATGTGCTATGTTTAGTGCAGGCGGCGGCGGGTGGCAGTGTGGCGGCGGGGCGTGCGAGGGATGGACCGGGTGGCCGCGCAGCTCCCGCCCCGCCGCTGTTTGTCTGTCTGTCCGCCATGAACGGCCGCGACCCCTTCTTCCCGGGGCTGCCGGGCCCGTGGTCTGGCTACACACCCGGCACACACTCCGTATACTCCTCGCCCCCAAGGTTCCCCTACAACGTGACGGGCGGCCGGAGTCACCAGGGCTACGTGCCGGGGGGCGTGGTGCACGGGCCCTCGCCCTACCTGGGGCACGCCACGACCCCCTCCTCCCCCTACTATGGCCGCGGCGGTGCGGATTACTACGCGGGGGAGAGGCGCGCCGCCGCCGTGTCTCCCTCGGCGAGGCGGCGCCTCCGCGCCCTGGAGGACGATGAGGAGGCCGCCGACCCTGTGGTGTTCAACGCGGGCGTCACCTTCAGGCTGGGCCGCGAGTCCCACGTGCACCGCCACGTGGAGGTGCAGCCCGCCCACGCCACCCCCGAGGCGCCCTCCGCCGCCCTCACGCGTCAGATCGACAAATTCCTGCGGAAGAGTGACCACGCGCTGGACCGCTACAAGGGCGTGCTGGAGTCCCGCTCCTCCAGCATGCTGGCCGGGCACCGCGGCAGGTCCGCCACGCCCGGCCTCGGTGTGGACTCCCCCGACGTGAGTCTGTCCATGCGCGCCCAGCGCTCCGCCTCCGCCGCCTCCATCGCCGTCAAGGCCGATAAGCACTTCGAGGCCCTGGGCTCCGTGGGGCGGCGCAGCGCGGCGCCCATCGCCGAGCACGAGGAGGACGACGACTTTGACTCCTCCAGCAGCGACTCCTTCGACGACCTCTCGGAGGACACCTCAGCTGACCTCAGCAAGGTACCCCATCACCCCTCACGCCCACACCCCCGCCCAGTCAGGGACACGCCCACTAAACCCTTCCCCCCACGCCCCAAACACTTCTTCCCCAGCAGGTGTGGCGTCACCAGCAGGCCGGGACGCCCTTGAGCCTTGCCCATGAGTGAAGGCCGCGGTGCCCCACACCCACGGCCCGTCAGGAAGGTCCTCCCTTTTGGCACCGCGGCCCTGAGGCGCTGCTTTATGGCACCCGCCGTCCCCTTGCCTTTTATTTCCCCGGAAGCTGAACAGCCACGAGACACCGCCACCCCTCCCGTCCCTTCCTTGTTACATGACCACCACCCACCCACTCACCCACCCACCTATCACCACCACCACCACCACCACCAGCTGGCCCTCGGGGTGGCTGAGTTTCCCGCCTCCACACTGTCAGCCGATCTCCTTATTTTAGTCTCCCCGTCACAGTTGTCCTTCGCTCTGCATCTAAACACTTTGGCTGAGCTGCTCCTCCTCTCCTCTCCCCTTCCCATTCCCCACCACTCCCCAATGGTCCCCTAACTACCCCTCCCCACCACCCCCTTCCCCTCCCATCCTCCCTCATGGAGATATACGGTGTGGTCTCTGTGTCACATCCCATACAGGTGATGTGGCCTTAAGGTATTCAAACAAACGTGTTCTCTTGACGGCCCCCACCATCACGCCCCATGATAGCCCCTTCCCCTCCACCTGCTCCCTGTTCAGCCCCTCATCACTAAGCCACTACCATCACAACCTCCCCAAATACAGTTCTCTTCTCATATCCCCTTCCTGCCCCCACTACACCTTGTCAGTCCCCTTTCCTCTACCCCTTCCCTGCTCAGCCCCCCATCACAAAGCCCCCAAATACAGTTCTCTCTTACTTATAGCCCCCTTCTCTCTCCCTATTACGTCTATTGCTAGTTCACACCCATCACAGTCCCCATTACATAGTCCCATCCTCCCCCCCCCAAAAAAAAAGTCCCCTACCATCATAACCACCCCTTAAATAGCCCCCTTCTTTCTCTGTTACGTCTTGTCAGTCCCCTCCCTTCACCCCCCCCCCCCCCATTCCCCCATCCCTCTCAGCCGTCACAAAACCCAGCATCCTCCCCTCACGTTTAAAGATCCCGCCCTTCTATTTTCTCTCCCCTTCCCTTGCGTCTCATTTTTCTCCCTTCTACGCTTCATCTCCCTCTCTTTACTCTTCTTCACTCCCGTTTTCCTTTACCGTCCCCCCCAGCGTGTATTTTATGTACCTCCCCCGTCGTTTGATTATCTCCCTTCTGCATCTTATTTCCTCATTCCCACGCTTCATCTCCATCCCTCTATGCATCTTCTCCCCACCCACGCACATTTGAAGCATGTACACACTCTCTTTTCCCCTCCCAGACAAGTTCTCTTCCTCCTTCCCGCCCTCTAAACACGACTCTTTCTCCCCACCAAATAAACCCCCCTTCTTGCTCCCCTGTCAGGCAAGTTCTCTTCTTCCTTTTCCTCAAAACACAGGTCTTTCTCCCCTCCAAACAACCCCCCTTCTTTTGCTCCCCTGTCAGGCAAGTTCTCTTCTTCCTTTTCCTCAAAACACAGGTCTTTCTCCCCACCAAACAACCCCCCTTCTTTTGCTCCCCTGTCAGGCAAGTTCTCTTCTTCCTTTTCCTCAAAACACAGGTCTTTCTCCCCACCAAACAACCCCCTTCTTTGCTCCCTATCTTAGGCAAGTTCTCTTCATCCTCTTCCTCAAAACACAGCTCTTTCTCCCCACCAAACAACCCCCCTTCTTCTCCCCTATCTTACAAGCCTTCTTCCTTTCCTTAAACACAGCTCTCTCTCCCCACCAAACAACCCCCCCTTCTTCTCCCCTATCTTATAAGCCTTCTTCCTTTCCTCAAAACACAGCTCTTTCTCCCCACCAAACAACCCCCCCTTCTTCTCAACTATCTTACAAGCCTTCTTCCTTTCCTCAAAACACAGCTCTTTCTCCCCACCAAACAACCCCCCTTCTTCTCCCCTATCTTACAAGCCTTCTTCCTTTCCTCAAAACACAGCTCTTTCTCCCCACCAAACAACCCCCTTCTTCTCCCCTATCTTATAAGCCTTCTTCCTTTCCTTAAACACAGCTCTTTCTCCCCACCAAAACAAACCCCCTTCTTCCTCCCCAATCACAACTTTTTCTCCCCGCCAAACATATTCTCCCTCCTCCCCACCAAAGCGCTTCCCTCCTCCTCCCCACCACAATACATTTTTCATCCTCCCCACCACATACATTCTCTCCCCATCAAAACGCATTCTTCCCCCACCAACACACCTTTCTCCTCCCCACCACACACTCTCCCCATCAAAACACATTCTCCTCCCCCCACCAACACCTCTTTCTCCTCCCCACCACATACATTCTCTCCCCATCAAAACACATTCTCCTCCCCCCACCAACACCTCTTTCTCCTCCCCACCACACACTCTCCCCATCAAAACACATTCTCTCCCCATCAAAACACATTCTCCTCCCCCCACCAACACCTCTTTCTCCTCCCCACCACACACTCTCCCCATCAAAACACATTCTCTCCCCATCAAAACACATTCCCCCCCACCAACACCTCTTTCTCCTCCCCACCACACACGCCGTCGCCCCCCACGCAACACCCTGCAACACATGATAGTGACCCGTGTGTTGTGTGTGTGCCTAGGAGGTGGATGGCCGGGCAGGAGGCACCACCAAGGGGACAAGAGGCACCACCGGCAAGACCCCAGCGCGGCGCCTCTCCTCGAAGTCCAGTGTTAGTGTTGTGAAGGCTCCAGCAGCGCCGCCCCCCAGCCCGTTTTCTTTATGCCTGGGGGCGTAATGCGTCTGCGTGTGTATGCGTGCGTGTGTGTGTGTACCATGCGCGTGTGTGCTTGTGTACGTGTGTGTGTGCATGTGCGTTTTTTAAGCCTGCAGGAGTGGATTGAATTTCATGTCTTTCGTCAGAAGTAACAGCGAAATGTGCGTTTTTATTTATTTGTAATGCTGTTGCCGCCTTTGAGGATAGACTAATGTTCTTTGCTTTCACACTAGAGGTTAATAATAGCGAGAAGTGCGTTTGTTAACTCTTGTCTGCATATTTGTTTGCGTTTCTTTCCAAGAGTGACAAGGGAAGGTAAGGCTTTGATGCATGAAGGGAAAAATCATGTGTGAAAGCTAACGTTTATTTTCCCGTCAGTATGAGAGGCATGATGAAAGGTGAGTGAGCTTACTTTGCTTAGCTAATTATTTTGCCTAATATGAAACTAGAAAGGCGTTTGTTTGCATCATTAGGAGGTGAGCCATCGGAGTGAAATACCAACAGTGGGTTCGCTAATTATTTTCCCTAATATGAAACTAGAAAGGCGTTTGTCTGTATCATTAGGAGGTGAGCCATCGGAGTGAAATAACAACAATGGGTTCGCTAATTATTTTCCCTAATATGAAACTAGAAAGGCGTTTGTTTGCATCATTAGGAGGTGAGCCATCGGAGTGAAATAACAACAATTAGTTCGTTAGCCATTACACTTAACAGAAAATTGAGAAAACGATGTGCTTAAAGAAATGAACTTGTGTGAGTGTAACAGAAAACCGAAAAATCCTGTCTTGGTGTGCTTGAAGGGGTGGACCAGTAGGTGTGAGTGCAGCAATGATGGAGTGAACTAGTTTGCCATTAACAGTAACACAGAAAACGTGTCTCCGTGCTTTAATGCAAGAAAGACTCAAGGGGAGAGTGCATTTATAACGGAATGTATAAGTCTACCATTAACAGTAACAGAGAAAACGTGTGTTGCTTCTCTTCGTTCTATCATTATTTTTATTACTTTCTTTATCGGGACAGTGAGTGACGGACTTTATTTTACTTTATTATTATTATTTTGCCCTTGAGCTACTTCCTTTACTGTAGTGTAGGCCTATATAAATCAAATACAGATGTTTAGCCAGGGGAAGAGAGACCCGTAGCTTAGGTAGAGTGACTGGGATCTCTGTTTTTCCCCCTCCCTTTCCCTCACCCTTTCCATGTCTGTTCACTAATCTATAAAATGTGGACTAAATGGCTGCTTCTCCTCAACGCTCAACGCTTTTACACACCTCATTGCTTTACCTTTCGCATTAATCACGTGTGGAGGAGGAGGAAAAAGAAGAGGAAGAGAAGGAGGAGGAGGAGAAGCTGTCACGGTCTCGCTGGCAGTGGAAGTCTAGCCATGCACGTGTTGGCTTAAGTTTCCCCTTGCAAAATGAAGTGCCGTGGTTTTCTTTCTTCCACTGCTTCGTCTATTTCTTTTTTTGGGTTCGGAAATGCTTGCTTGCGGGTGCTTGGCTTGGCTTGGTGACAGGGTGCAGTTTGAGAAGCGTTTTACTTTTTTTTTCTGTGTTGAGAGAGAGAGAGAGAGAGAGAGAGAGAGAGAGAGAGAGAGAGTTAGTAGGTGGATAATGTGTGTGAAATGCGAATACTTGCGGTGAAAACGTTTCCTAAGGGGTTTAAGAAGAGGACATTAGTGTTTGTTGACATGGGAGCTAAATAGAACATGCTACGGTTAGGAAATGGACGTGGAATGGGAAGAAGTCGAGGCATAACTAAAGAAAAAGAATGTAGAGCAAGAGTTAATTAAGAATACAGGTAAATATCAAGTTTTGTGTATTCGGTTGAGATATGCGTGGCCCCAGTGCTCGTCTCCGTATCATTGATCTTAAAATCTGTGATGCGAATTGTAGAAAGATAAATAAAGGGAAGAATTAGGTGGAAAGGTGTAAAATAAGGTAGTTTAAAAATACGACAGAGTTGAAATTAGTGTGTTATGGTGAAATGAGGTTAAGTTAGCGGAAAATTAAGAGATGGAAGGGAGGGATCATGGGTAAGGCGAGGGAAGGAAGGGAGGGAATGTGGGTAAGGGTGAAGGAAGGAAGGAAGGGATGTAGGTAAGGCGAGGGTAAGAAGGAGGGGATTCTGGGTAAGATGAAGGAAGGAAGGGAAGGATTGTGAGTATAGTGAGGGTAGAAAGGGAGGGTTTGTGGGTAAGGCGAGAGAAGGGAGGGAATATGGGTAAAAGAGAAGGTAAAGAAAGGGAGAGTGTATGGGTAAGGCGAGGGTAGGAAGGGAGGGATTATGGGTGAAGTCAGGGGAGAGGAAGGAGGGAATGTGGGTAACAGTGAGGGTAAGAAGGGAGTGTTTGTGGGTAAAAGAGAAGGTAAGGAGGGAGTGTTTGTGGGTAAGGACGAGGGTAAGGAGGGAGTGTTTGTGGGTAAAAGAGAAGGTAAGGAGGGAGTGTTTGTGGGTAAGGACGTGGGTAAGGAGGGAGTGTTTGTGGGTAAGGAGGGAGTGTTTGTGGGTAAGAGAGAAGGTAAGGAGGGAGTGTTTGTGGGTAAGAGAGAAGGTAAGAAGGGAGTGTTTGTGGGTAAGGACGTGGGTAAGGGGGGAGTGTTTGTGGGTAAAGGTGAAGGAAAAAGTGATGTCAGTTTATAGGAGGTGAGCTTGATTTGTATATTTGCCTGTCTCTTCGCTTCTCAATCCTCCCTTTTTTTTTTCCTTTTTTTTTCTTGCATGTCATTGCCTTCTTCTTCTTCTTCTTCTTCTTCTTCTTCTTCTTCTTCTTCTTCTTCTTCTCCTTCTCCTTCTCCTCCCGTCGCATCTATTTCCTCCTCCTCCTCCTCCTCCTCCTCCTCCTCCTCCCCCATTCCTCTTCATCTTTGTAAATAATTACGGTTGGGGCGTCCACCTTTGTGTTGGAGGAGGAGGAGGAGGAGGATAAATTGTTAACGTTTGCCAGATTGTTTTTTCTTTCTTTTCTTTACCTGGATGGAAGTTTATCCGTGTCAGTTACTACCCGCCCGAGAGGAGGAGGAGGAGGAGGAGGAAGAAGAAGAGAAGGAGGTTGAAGTGACAATTTTAGAGGAGTTAGAAGACGGAGGTAGAGGAGAGAGGGAGAGAGAGAGAGAGAGAGAAGATAATGGTTTCAATGATCAAAGAAGAGGAGGAGGAAGAAGAAAGACTGCTAAAGAGGTGTTACTGATGGATATAGAAGAAGAAGGAGGAGATGGAGGAGGAGGAGATGAAGAAGAAAAAGAAGAAGAAGAAGAAGAAGAAATAAGAAAAGAAAAAAGAAAAATACGAAGACATCAGAAAAGTTAAAGGAATAGAAAAATAAAATAAAAATAAGAAATAAAAATAAAAGAGGAATGTACAAGAGGTAGAGGTAATGAACTGCGAAGGTGGTGGTCGGGATGAAAGAAGAAGAAGAAGAAGAAGAAGAAGAAGAAGAAGAAGAAGAAGAAGACTAGACCATAAACCTCTAACCCTGCGCTCGTAACATTAACAACAAGAGCCTAAAAAAAAAAAAGAAGAAAAAAATAAAACAAAAACAAAAACAAGCCTAACCAGAACGAACCCTTAGCCAGATCGCGCAATGCCACGAGGACACACTCTTGCACTGAGGGTGGGAGTGCCAAGGTCGTGGACAAGAGTATGTGGCACTGGCTATAGCGCTGGTGCCACGATGAGGGTCAGTTGAGAGCGCCGAGGGACAGTACTCAGAGTGCCCCGCCACGCCCCGCCTTTCCCCGGCCACGCCCCGTCTCCTTGGATGCTCGTCTGCCCGTCTGACTCGAGTTTGTGATCAGTCGGGCTGCTGGAAGAGAGGGAGAGAGAGAGGGGAGGAGGAGAGAGAGAGAGTGTGGTCATGAGCAAGGAAAGCATGATTGAAAAGGCCTATTGGTGATGCGTGATGATGATTTAGTGGTGATGGTGATGACTTTTGGTAATAGTGACGAATTTTTGGTGATGACTTGTTTTGGTGGTGACTTACGATGGTGGTGAATTTTGATGGCGATAACTTTTTTGGTAATGGTTATGACTTTTGGTAATGATGACGGTGATGCGTAATGGTGGTGATGATGGTGATAACTGATACGTGATACTGATAACAACAAATGGTGATGACTTCTGACGGTGGTGATGATTCGTCGAGGTGGTGTTGATGGTGTGTGAAGATAAAACACCCAAAAATAACAACAACAACAAGAACTGGTGTGGAGTATCATGTTCACCTCCACGTTATGGTGTTGTGGTCTTGCGAGTGGTGTTGTGTGTTGGTTTTGAGTGGTATTAAGGAACATGAATTAATTAGCGGTGTCTACAGAGGGGAAACAGTACCTATGACCGTTTCTAATAGATTCAAAGAGGTATGAAGGAAGAACGAAAATAAGAAGAGGAGTTGAAAGAAGAAAAAAGAGGATAGAAGGATTTAAAGTGAAAGACATCAAGAGGAAAAGGAAAAAAAAAAAGAGAGAAGGTAACAAAAGGGAATTAAAAGAAGTACGAAGGAAAAATAGCCAAATTAGAAGAAGCAGAAGAATTATAAAACTGGAATGGAAAATAAGAAGAGAAGAAATCAGAGAAAAAGAATAGAATAGAATGGAGGAGTGAAAAGGAAAAAAAAAGACATAAGCAAAAAGAAAAGAAAAAGAAAAAAAAGAGAGAAGAAGAGAGAGAGAGAGAGAGAGAGAGAGAGAGAGAGAGAGAGAGAGAGATGCCAGATGAAGTGATGCTGCCTCTCTCTGATCTAACCTGAGAAACAGGAGATCACCACAGCATCCATCCCCCTCCATCTCTCCTCCACCTCCTCCACTTCCTCCACCTCCTCCATCATCTTCATCTCCACCGCCGACATGGGATCCTTACGCAGACTTCCCGTAAGATTTCAATTTCTCTCTCTCTCTCTCTCTCTCTCTCTCTCTCTCTCTCTCTCTCTCTCTCTCTCGTTTTTGCCTCCCGCTGCGCTAATGTGTTTTTTTGTGTGTGTTTGTTTGTGTGTTAAAACCGTAAAAAGATGGGACCTGAATTTTTTTTATTTTTTTCAAGGGGGTCGTTTTGAAGCCAAGGGAGAGAAGGAAGGAAAGGAGGTAAGGAGAGAGGAAGAAAAGAAGGAATGGAAAGAAGGAAGGCGGGAAAGGAAGAGAAGGGATGAAGGAAAAGGAAGGAAAAAAAATGTAGGTGGGAAGGGTAAGGAAGGAAAGGAGGGAAAAGGAGGAAAAATGGAGAGATAGAGGAAGGAAATGAGGGAATAAAGAAAGGTAGGGAGAGAAGAAAGAAGGGAAAAGGAGCAGGCAGGAAAAGAAGGAAGAGAGGGAGGGAAACGAAGACAAAAAAAAAAAAAGAGAGGAAGGGAGAGAAAGGAAGGAAGAAAGCGAGGAAGGCAGGAGGGAAAAAAGGAATGGAGGAGAGAAAGAAAAAAAAAGGAAGGTAAACAGAAAGAGAAAGAAGAGAGAAATAGATGGCAATGAAGGGAAAGAAGAGGGAAGAAAAAAAAGGAAGGTAAAGAGAAAGAGAAAGTAGAGAGAAATAGATGGCAATGAAGGGAAAGAAGAAGGAAGAAAAAAAAGGAAGGTAAAGAGAAAGAGAAAGAAGAGAGAAATAGATGGCAATGAAGGGAAAGAAGAAGGAAGAAAAAAAAGGAAGGTAAAGAGAAAGAGAAAGTAGAGAGAAATAGATGGCAATGAAGGGAAAGAAGAAGGAAGAAAAAAAAGGAAGGGTAGTAGGGAACGAAAGAAGGAAGGGAGGAAAAGAGGGAGTGAAGGAAGTTGAGGAGAAAATCATTTATCTGAGTTTGTTACCTTTAGTTTATAAGTGATTGACTAGCCTTAC